>NW_022103898.1:214784-244159 GCF_000313985.2 Echinops telfairi | reverse complement strand
ATAGATCTATTTCCCCATTGTCATATATAAATATATTTACATATGTACATGCTTATATTTAGACCTCTATAAATGCCCTTTGCCTCCTGGTTCTTTCCTCTATTTCCTTTTCCTTTCCTCTTGTCCCACTGTCATGTTCAGCCTTCATTTGGGTTTTAGTAATTCCTCTTGGTTACATTGCTCTTGATCAAGCCCTACCAGGCCTCCTACACACTCCCCACTATCGGTTTTAGATCACTTGTTCCCTTGTCCCTGGGTTTGTTCACACCCACTTCCTTTCCCCTGCCTCCCCTGCTCCTGCGTCTCCCCACCCCCCGTTGTTTTCTCCTCCAGATTGCTCATCTCTACTATCTTATCTAGGTAGACATGCAGAGATAATAATATGCACAAAAGCAAGGCAGAGCAAAACAAAGCAACAAAAGAAAACAAAACAATAACAAAAACCAATGACAAAAAAAAGCCTATAGAATTCAGGACAGATGAACCCTTCGGGACCAGTAGTAAGAGTGGTGATACCAGGAGGGGGGAGGGAAGGTGGGGTAGAAAGAGGAACCTATTACAAGGATCTACATATAACTCCCTCCCTGGGGGATGGACAACAGAAAAGTGGGTGAAGGGAGACATCGGACAGTGTAAGACATGACAAACTAATAATCATTTATAAATTATCAAGGGTTCATGAGGGAGGGGGGAGGGGAGAGGAAGGTGAAAAATGAAGAGCTGATACCAAGGACTCAAGTAGAAAGCAAATGTTTTGAGAATGATGAGGGTAACAAATGTACAAATGTGCTTGACACGATGGATGTATGGATTGTGATAAGAGTTGTACGAGCCCCCAATCAAATGTTTTTAAAAAGCCTATAAATAGTTCAAGGTCTGTTTGACCTTTAGGAATGTTTTCTGGTCCAGTCTGATGGGGTGCCATGCTCTGGCCTCAAAGTCAATTTTTGGTATTCCCCGGGGACTTCGTTGCTCTGCTCCCCTTGCTGTTCTGTTGCACGCCCTTACTGTTTCCCCTCGGTGTGCTGTGCTCAGATTGGGCACACTTTCTGCACTGTGTCTCCAGTGTTGTCTCCCATGCGCTACATGTCAGTGAGGGACATCGTGTCTCATAGCGGGGCCGGCCCTATGGTCCTCTCTGTGCATTGGCTGCAGGAATATCGTCCTCTGGGCTTGGTGGGCCAGGATGTGCTCCACTTCTATGCCTCCCCTCTTCACTTGCTGATCAAACAGGTCCCTCTCCCTGAGCTGTAGTTTCAGTGCTATCCTCTGATGCTCCTATATTCTTAATGAGCAAAAAACAAACAAAAAAATAGAGTAAAGAAATGTTAATGGAATTGTTGCCCCTGCTGATTACCACTAGTGGGAACATAATGACCAAAAGACCCCCAAACTTTACCAAAATGGAGAAATTTGTTAAGGAACCCAGGTGCCACAGTGGGTTATGGGTTGGGCTGTTAACCACAAGGTCAGTAGTTCAAATCCTCTAGCTGCTCTGCAGGACAAAAATGACACTGTGTATTCTCATAAAGATTTATGGCCTTGGATACCCTAGGGAGTTCTACTCTGTCCTAGCGAATCACTGGATTGGAATCAACTTGATAGCAGTGGGTTTGTTTTTACTTTATTGCTGCTGTTTATTGTAGTTCCCATTTCAGTGTTCAACCTGACCTAACACTAGTCAAAGAAATTTGTTCTACTTAATGACTCACCAAAAGAAATGTTCCAATTCTATTTACAGTGTCACAGTAGCATCGTTGACCACTGACTTATCATTTGAGCTGTATCAGGCACTGTGCCAGTTACAAAAGGGGGCCACTATATCTGTCCTGAAGAAGGTAGTGGCTGGTAGCAGAAATGAGGTGCAGACACCCATGGACTGGTTAGATGTAACTCAAGGCATTGTTCTGCTATCAGTGTCCAGTGCTGGAGGCCAGCAGTTGCCTTGCACAGAGGCTGCAAGCGGGCAGCACAGCACTTGATTTGAGCTTTGATGGGTGGGGAGGGCCTGGGTTATAGGAAAGAAGGGGAGGTGCCTGGCTGGCAAAACATCTTACCTGAGATTTTCTCCATCTCTTCCAGTAGCTTTTCCAAGTCCTTGTTTAGGTCTGACAGCATTTTCAGCATATCATTATAGTTTATGTCCGCAGGGTCAGAATCAGCCATCTGGTGGTGAACATATGGAACTTCCATGAAACAGGCATGGGTTTCGGTTCCAGTGCTCGCTATGATGATGCCGGGTGACTGCATTCTCTAATGCATTCTTCCCATTTCCAAGTGTGGGCCAAACCACCCACCATCCTTGTAGGGAAGCTACAGGTTAATGCGACTACATGTAAGTGTGTGTACACATGAAGATGCACGTGTGCCAGTGTATGTAGGCAGGTACCTGCATGTCTGTGCACACATGTGTACATATGTGTATAAAGCTCATGTGTATATGCATGCATGTATGCAAGTACATGCTGTGTGTACATGTCTACTGGTGTATATATGCATGCTTGTGGTGCACGTGTACACATTTGTATGTGCATGCATGTATGCCTGTGCAGATGTTAATACACATCTGTGTGTACATGTGTACTGGTGTATCCATACACTGTATGTCTGTGTGAACATGAACATGTGTATATGTGTAAACATTTATCATGTACAGATGTCGAAAAGTCTGTGTGTACACGTGTACTGGTGTATCCATACACTATTCATATCTGTGTATACATGCACAAGTATGTGTGTACAGGTGTGTATGTATGTCTATATGTGCTTGCATGTACATGTGCATTTCATATATGTACGTGTGTGAGAGTGCTAAAGGCCCAGCACAGAGTCTGTTCCACATTAGCAGTCCCTCCTGCCCTCTGTCTCCTTGAGCACAAACATGACTTCAAGCACTGCTCAGAGCTGGGATGAGGAAAGTGGGAGGTGCTTCCATTGGTCCCAGAGTGTGGCTGGTGACAGCACAGGACTTTGTTATGGCAAAAACAACAACTGTGGTGCTGACTCTTTATGAGAAGACTCCTCTCTTTTCCTTAAGGAATGTACAGCACAGCAGCGATTAAGTCACACACATGTCCCTACCCCAAATGACAAGACAGTGCATGTCAAATGCCACAGTGGACAGACACACACACAGTAGCTATTCCCACAATATAAATTAGTAACTATGGGAGTCTGGAGGAGGGTAAGTTTAATTTCAAAATAGGAAGGGAAATCTGCCAATTTTTGTTTTAATTTCAGCGTGCCTGTGCAGGGTTGTCTTTTGTGTTTTAAGTGGTCGTCACTTGAATGGCTTGCCAGGAGGGCTCCCTTGGATGGATGCCAGAGGTGGTGCCACAGCCTGAGGCAGAAACCTGGAGTCATCTTTCAGCCTCCCTCTCTCAACCACAGACCTAGTGAGCCACTAGGACACATCACTTCTAATGGTCAGTGAGCAGATACTGAACCATTGGGCTGTGGGATGCTGGAGACACTGTGAGTGAGCCTTTCCTCATGGGGTTCTCTGCAGGCCCAGGCCTCAGAGTCTGTTAGCAGCTCCTGCTTTACCGAGGTGGCCCCCTCCACTTTCTCCCTCCATTCCCCCAACCCCACGCCCCTCAGGCTAGAAGTCTGAGCTCACACTATGAGCCAGACACCTGCTATCATGGCTCCCTGGGTGCTGCAGCCAGCCTGCACACCAAAGCCAGCACCTCTGTTTGGCTGGGGGTGGGAGGGGTGCGGCTCAGGGAGGGAGAGATAACACAGGAGTACACACACAACGCAAAGAAGATACCTTCTGTTGTGCTAGTTTTCCTCTAGGTGGAAAGGGAGGCCCTTTCTTGGGGATAGGGGCACTTTCTTTTGGAAATCTGGGGAAGTCCTTTCCAGGAAATGACCCTTGAGCCACCTGAGGATCTGAGAAAAAGCTCCAGCCAGGCCGATGACTAGAACAGGGACCTTAAGCAAGGAGTGGTCCTGTGAGTTTGAGGAACAGAAAGGCTTGCAGAGTGAGGCTGAGGAGAAGACACATTTGAAAAGACATCAGCTAAGCAGGCAAGGATGTGGGTCTTATTCTGCGTGTGAGGGAAAGGCACCAGGGGCGGGGAGCAGGGAACGTCATGCTTCAGCTTTGTGTTAGGCTAGCGATCTTGGTTGCAGTGTGGAACATGGACAATCGTAGAAGGTTGAGGGAGGCAGGAATGGGAAGGCCAGTTAGTTAGGAGAACCCGCACAGAGACCTAGAGCTGATGGTGTCTTGCACTAAGGTGTTAATGATATAAATGGAGAAGTAGAAGCATTCTTCTGACAACTGTTTTGGTCTTTTCTTTCTTTCTTTTTTTGGTCATTTCTTCTTGTCTTTTTAAAAAAATTTTTTAAATCATTGGAAGAAGGCTCATCAACAACTTTCAGGATCAACAGCCACTACTGTGCTTATTTGAATTGGAGAGGGTTTGATGCACTTACTGCTGAAGATCAAAGGCTACAGCCTCCAGAATGGATCACTACTCAATGTAAAAACAAAAATCTTCACAACTGGACCAATAAGCAACATTATGATAAATGAAGAAAATACTGGCGTTATCAAGTATTTCATTTTAGTTGAATCTACCATCAGGAGTCATGGAAGCAGCAGCAATCAAACAATGCATTACATTGGACAAATCTGCTGCAAAGGACCTCTTTGAAGTGTTAAAAAGCAAAGATAAAAAATTTTTTCTAAAAAACCTAAAAAAAAAAAAAAGTGAAGATGCCCCTTTGAGGCCTAGGGGGTGCCTAAACCAAGTCAAAGCATTTTTAATCGCCTTGTGTGCGTGTGAAAGCTGGACAATTAGTAAAGGAGACTGAAGCAGCACGGAAGCCTGGAATGACGGTACTGACAAAGAAGACGGACTAAACCCCGAGCTGCCAGAAGAACAAACAACTTTGTCCTGGAAGTACTGCCAGGCTATTCCTCGGATGCAAGGGTACTGAGAGTCCGTCTCATGCGCTCTGGAAACGGTACCAGGACGAGTCCCTAGAGCATGACATCATGATTAGCAGAGGTAAGCTTAAATGACGAAGACCTTCAGTGAGCACACTGGACATGGCCACAACTGTGAGGCTGGCACAGAACTTGGCAATGCTGTTTTCTTGTACACACGGTTGCTTTGAGTCAGAAGCTCCTCAACAGCACCTGACAACAATGCCAGGAGGATGCAGGGTATAGGCCGGGCCAGGATTTGATGTGTCTGGGCCTGCTGGGGTTCCAGAGAAATTCAAGCTGGCCCCTAGATTCGGTGAAGGAGCCCTGATGCTGCAATGGGTGGGAACTCAGTTATTAGCCCAAAGGTCAGCGCTTTGAATCCATCAGCATCGCCATGGGAGCAATGATCTGGTGATCTGCTCCCATCAAGATTAGTCCAGGAAACGCTACAGGGTAGGCCTACTTTGTTCTATGGAATTGCTGTGTGTTGGAACTGACTTGGTTGCACACAATTATTTTGGTGAAAACAACTTGTCAAGTGGTGGTATTGATACGCTGAATTGGGGGCAGCTGAGATTGAAGCAGAATTACAAGGAATACCAAGAGCTCTATTTTGAACGTCTTGATAGAAGATGACTAACGGGCCTCCAGATGGAAACCCAAGGAGCCCGTTGAATATACGGACCTGGAGTTCAGGAAAGCTTGGAGTTATGGTGAGGTTCTTCCTTTCACCTGGGCTGCTGCCACAGCCTCCTACACGTTCTTCCTGCTTAAAGCCTTGAGCTTGATCTCATTTCCAGGCAACTCTCAGAATGATCTAACCATGATATTCGGTTTAAAACCCGGCAACAGCTCCCTAATTATTTCAAGATAAAGTGCAGTATATTTATTATAACTGCAAAGTCCTTCATAATTTAGCTACTGAACCTATGGTCTCATTCAGTTCTAAGCTGCAACCAAATTATTAAACAAAGCCTTGAGAGATCCAGCATTTAATTAGATATCACTTAATATGTGCTAGTCATTATATACTTACAAGAGACAGGATGAAAAGGATCCATGAATAGAACTCAAGACTTTAATTGTAAATCTTTACATTTTCTTAAATAAGAGCAAAGAAATAATGAATTAATTCTACCATCTGGGTCGTGGCTACAAAAATCGGTGTGAAGGAAGAACCGTTAGGTAATGACCCAATTAAAATCTAAGCCATGTTGGCTACTTTCCTTACTTATGTTATAATGCTGTTTATTAATTTTTTTATCAATCCATTATGCTAGATTCTAGAAATACCTAGATTTAAAATCTTGGTCTCATGGAGCTTATATCCTGGCGTGTAGGGTGGCGGCAGTACAGACAGTAAACCAGATGAACAAGTGAAATAATTATAATGAAGTCTTAAGGAAAAAGTCAACCAGAACTGGGGCAGGAAAAGGTGAGTGTGTGCTTGTTGATGGCTGTAATTTAAGCAAGTGGGCAGGGAAGGCCTGATGTGATCCTACGGTCCAGGAGGAAGTAATGAGCCACGTGGATATTCAAGGAAAGTGCCCTCTGGGCCTAGGAAACAGTGGAGCCTGTGGACACTCTGGAGAAAGAGCCATGAGACTGATGTAACTGGTATACAGTCAATGAAGGGGAGAACAATAGGACATAGGGTCCGAGTGTAGAGGCAGGATTATGGCGAGTCTTGTGGGACACTGAAGAGGCTTGGACTTTTGCTCTATAGAGTAGGTCTACTCTTGTTCCACAGGATTGCTATGAGCTGGAATTGGGAGCTTATGGAGTGATCATTTGATTTATATTTCAGTAAATCATTAGGTTGAGACTAGATTGTATGGTCTAGGGCAGAAGCAAGGACATCCATTAGATAGCTACTAGAATGATGTATGTAAAAGATAATAATAGCTCAAGCCAGCATAAAAGTAGTAGCAGTGGAAAGAAGTGGGTTGATTCAGGATGTGTTTTTAACCCAGTACCAACAAGCTTTTCTGCTGAGTTGGATGTGGGCAAGAACTGAGAAGTCAGGGATAGCACTCAGGTTGGGCTAGAAACTTATACTCGATGAATGTAGAGGCTGTGCTAGCATCATCAACAAAGAGCTCATTTAAAACCAGCAGAATGATAATGCTTATTTAGGAAGGTGGGAAAGCTTATTAAGATAATTTAGGTATGATAAAATATATGAAGTTTATAATTAAGTGAATTTAATTAATTTTGTAATTGGGACAAGAAAGGTAATTAAAACCACTTTAAATGGTACTACCAATTCGGCTAAATTTAGAAATACAGTTAGTTGATAAATTATACTTAAATGATTAAAAAAAGAAGTGAATTTTGAAATTCGTAACTTTAGTAAAATAAATGATTTTTTTTTTTAAGGGTGGAGACAGACCCAGTCATGGACACGGCGGCCTGCTGGGTCTCCTTGCTTTATTAGTTTCCAGCCGATCTGTTGGGAAAGTTGGAGAAGGTGAGGCCGGAGAGGGGGAGGAGAGGGGGAGGCCGCCACCAGGAGCTCTGGATGTACTCTCCTGGGGCAGGCTTGGCAGGTGCAGACTGTGGGACAAGACCTCCCATGCCTCACCAGGGACTGGTAGGGAGACTATGGATCAGTGGCTTCTCTGATGGAGACCTGGGACTGGGGGTTGTGCCATGGGCCTGCATGCCCCAGCAGGTCATGGACCATCAGTGTCCTGGTGAGCCTGGAAGGATTTGACCAGAGCGATCCATGCAGTGACCGGGCTGGAGCCGCCGACTGGGATATGGCCTTGTAGTGGTTGCATCTGCTCACACAACTTAGGGGGTCAGCATGGGCCCTGGTGAGGTCTGGAGCCCCTTTGGGGCTCATAGGGGTGAGACTAGACAGGCAGGGAGGGGCCGCCAGGTTGAGGAGAGAAGCCAAGGGTGTTATGTCTTTCAAGACACAGACACCCTAAGACCAGAGTCCCAGCCTCGAGCCTCGGAGGCCAAAATGGACCAGCCCTCGGCCCCATCCTGGCGCAGGGGGTAGGGTGGTCAGAAACCACTACCCCCCATCCAGCCCTCCCTGCCTGAAGGTCAGTAGGCTGTAGTTCTAAAGGGGGGTGACTAATGCCTGTGGCTGCTTGGGGTTGGGCAGCCCGCTTACTTCCCCTGGGAGGCAGATTTGTTGCTTTTAGGGATGAACTTCAGGGAGCTGCAGAATATTCAGAAGCGGGACTGCCCCCGCTTGGGGCCATCATTGAGGAACTTGTGGCCAAGCCTGTGGCCGCATTTACCGCAGGACACCTTAAAGGCATCAGGCTGATGGCGCTCGGGCCGCTTGGCTACACTATCATCGTGGATGGTCTCCGTGAAGGCTGGCCACGGTGACAGTGCTCGTACTTGGAGCGGCTGGAGAACAGCTCGTGGCCGCACTTGGCACACACGTAGACACCGGGTTCAAAGTGATTCTGGAAAACCTCGCCCCGGAGAAGCTGCAGAAAGACATAGTGCCACCAGGTTCCCGTCCCACTCTCACACTCCGACAGCTCCGAGTCAAAATAAATGACTTTTTTCAACCAAAGTAAATATTTTACTAGTCTTTCTTTGCTTAAAAAACTGTCTCCAACGTCACGAGAGCTCACACTTAACACACACCCTCGGCTTTGGCTATTACCAATACAATAGTTAATGTGGACCTCTACATGCCAAGGATTGTGAGGATGGCGTAGGAGGGCAGTGCTGCTCTCTGTTGTACCCAGGAGTGTTAGGAATTGACACCCATACCAAGCAGTATTAAGAAACTGGAGATCTAAAAATGAAGAGGCACATAGGCCTTGTCTGACCCTCACATCAATCTTGTAAACAACAACGTTGTAAAACTAAGATGTTTCAGGGAGCAACAGCCATTAATCCCAAACGTCCTTGCCCAGTCCAAGCCAAAGCATTTTCATGGAAAATGGCCTTTAGAGCCACTTCATTAAGAAAACTCTGAAGCCACCCTTCTCTCTTGCCTTCATGCCTTGCATCATTTTTCTGCCTACTGAAATGTCCTTTCCTTTTGCTTGTTAAGATTCACCTCAAGGTCACTTCTTCTAGAAGTCTTTCCTTCTAGTTCCCAACAGTCACCTCTGAGGGTTGGTCCACACCTGTTTTGCAGTCCCAGTTCTTCTGCACCTACTTCTTTTTTTAAAAAAAAATTGATTTCTTTTCTGTACCTACTTCTAGCAAGACATTGTTCCAGTATTTTAATCCTTCTAACAACCCTATAAAGTCAAACTAAAAAACTCATAGCAACCCCATATGGCAGAACTGAATAGCCCCTGTGAAGTGGCTGGTGAATTCAAACTACTGACCTTGTGATTAGCACAAGGGTGCTCAAACTTTTTAAACAGGGGCCAGTTCACTATCCCTCAGACCCGTTGGAGGGTCAGACTATAGTTTTTAAAAAAAACTATGAACAAATTCCTATACACACTGCACATATCTTATTTTGAAGTAAAAAAACAAATGGGGCAAAACCCCAGTGGGCCGGATAAATGTCCTCGGTGGGCTGCATGTGGCCCGTGGGCCGTAGTTTGAGGACGCCTGGATTAGCAGCTCAATGTATAACTCACTATACTACCAGGGCTTCTCCCCAATAACCCAAACTATTCAATGTCATCAAATTGATTCCAACTCACAGAGGCCCTTTTGGTCAGAGTAGGACAGCCCCTGTGGGTTTCTAATGCTGTATATCTTTAGAAAGTCTCATCTTCTCCCAGAGTAGCTAATAGTTTCAAACTGCTGACCTTGAGGTGAGCAGCTTGGTGAGAAGCCCAGGATGCTTCTCTTCCTCCCCTCTAAAGTAAGCACTATTCTATTCTAATTTAGAGAAGAAGAAGAAAAAGGCCTAGAGAAGCGAATGCAATTACCAGACAGCAAAATGCCTGAGAACTGAGCCCTGGGACTTGGCAGATGGCCGTGGTCTTGAACACTGAGGTGTAAGAAAACCAAGTATGATATTTCAGCATATATCAAGCTGAAAGAATTGAGGAAAAATTCCAGCCTTGAGTTTCAATATTAAAAGGTTGTATGGGTAAAATACTGACTAATGAAGGAAGCATCAAAAGAAGACGGAAGGAATACACAGTCACTATATCAAAAAGAGCTAGTTGACAGTCATTTCAAGAGATAGAATATAATCCAGAACCAGTGGGACTGAAGGAAAAAGCTCAAGCTGCACTGAAGGTATCAGCCATAAACAAGGCTCCAGGAATTGATGGAATATGAGGTGTAATGCTCCAACATGCTGATGAAACACTGGAAGCACTCACTAGACTATGCCAAGAATTTGGAAGATAGCTACCTGGCCAAATAAGTGGAAGAGATCCATATTTGCATCCATTCCAAGAAAGGTGACCCAGTCAGAATGAGAAAATTATAGAACAATATCATTTATATCACACGTAAATAAAATTTTGCTGAAAATCATTCAACACTGATTGTAGCAGTAAATTGACAAGGAGGTGCCAGAGGTTCAGGCCAGATTCAGAAGAGAACATGGAACATGGGATATCATTGCTGATGGTGGGTTGGACTTGACTTAAAGCAAGAAATATTAGAAAAATGTTTACTTGGGTTTCATTGACTATGGTAAGGCATTCGACTGTGTGCATCATAACCAACTACGGGTAGCACTGAGAAGAATGGGAATTCCAGAACACTTCGCTGTGCTCATGTGAAACTCATACATGGATTAAGAGGCAGTTGTTCAAGCAGAACAAGGGAATACTGCATGGTTTAAAATCAGGAATGTGTCAGGGCTGTATTCTCTCACCATACGTAGGCAATCTGTATGCTGAAAAAAAGAATCAGAGAAGTTGGCTTATATGAAGAACACTACATCAGAACTGGAAGAAGGTTTATTAATAACCTGAAATATGCTGATGACACACCTTGCTTGCTAAAAGTGAGGAGTTCAATCATTTGTGGAAAAAAGATCAAGGGCTGCAGCCTTCAATATGGATTGCAACTCAATGTAAGGAAACCCCAAATCCTCACAATTGGACCAATAGGAAACATCATGATAGAGAAACAATTGAAGTTGTCAAGTTGATCTTATCTTGCTTGGATCCACCATCAATTCTCATGGAAACAATAGTTGATAGACCAAACGATGCATTGCATTGACTAAATCTGCTGCACAAGATCTCCTTAAAGTGCTGAAGGTCAGATATCACTCTGAAGACTAGTGCACCTTACCCAAGCCAGCACATTTTCATTCGCCTCTTATGCATGTGAAAGGTGGAGAATGAATAAAAAAGACTGAAGAAGAATTGATGCTTTTGCATGACGGTCCTGGCAAAGAATATTGGAAGCTCCACAGACTGTCAAAAGAACAAACAAATCTGCTGGATGAGGGGCAGCCAGAATGTTCCTTAGAACAAGAATGGAGCGTAGTCTCTGGAAAAGGGCTCCATGCTTGGTCAAGCGGAGGGGTAGTGGGAAAGAAGAAGGCCCTTGATGAGAGGAATCGGTACAGTGGGTGCAGCAATGGGCTCCAACACAGGACCAGGTGGTGTTTCACTCTGTTGGACACAGGTCACTAAGAGTTGGAACTGACTCGACAGCACCCACCAACTTGTGCCAGGAACCGTGATTCTCAAGGAGAATTGTCTGACTTCGTGTTCACGAGTGCTATTCTTCTCTTCGTACAGATGAGGGAATTGAGGATTACAGAGATAAGCAATAGAACGAACATTTATCTGACTCAAATCAGTACCTGCCTGGTTCCACAGATGGCACTCATCAGCACTGTTTTCTTTTCTTTTTTTTTTTTTTTAACATTTTATTAGGGGCTCATACAACTGTTATCCCAATCCATACACACATCAATTGTGTAAAGCGTATTTGTACATCATTTCTCAAAACATTTTCTCTCCATTTAAACCCCCGACATTAGGTCCTCATCAGCACTGTTTTCTTATAATGGCTTCTGACAACACATAGGATTTCACCCTGCCAGAAGGGTGGGGCAGAGGAGGGAGAAGAGTGGGGGTGGTGTCTGGATGTGGAAGGGGTCCATTCCATTTCAAGAGGCTTGTGAGGAAAGCACTCAGAGTATCCAGGTGAAGTGGTTAAACAAGCAGTTAGACTCTAGAGTTAGAATCTTGGCGGGAAGCTGAGCGAGGGAAAAACAAGAGATGGGATGGTGGCTTAGATTATGAGAGGACATGAATGTTCAAGGGGGAAGAGAAGGTGGACTTGGAAGGAGCTCTGGGAAAACATTAGCACTTGAAGACAAGGAAACCAGTCCATTAAAGGCACAGAGGAGCAGTCTTGAAGAAGGGAAATTGACTAACTTATTTTGTTTATTCAACCAATATTTACTGAATCCTAGATGCAGTGGACTATACACTGGGCTTCTAGTCACAAAGTAAATAGTTTAAACCCACCAGTCACTTCACAGGGGAAAGATGAAGCTGTCAGCTTTCATAAAGATTTACATCCTCAGAAACCCACAGGGACAGTTATACTCAGTCTTGTAGGGTCGATATGAGTCAGAATCGACTGATTTATTGATTTTTAGGGAATGATTTCAAGTGTGAGGAGTATACCAGGGAACTAAACAGACAATAGTCCCTGCCTTCAGGGGGTGGGGGAGGCTACATTTCAGTCAGGGGAGACAGGCAGGAGGAAAGATGGATACAGAAGAATGAAGTGGGAATAGAAATTTCAGATATGGCAGACAGGGAACTCCTCTCTGACCAGTGACACCTGATAATAGACCTGAGATGCAGTGCATGCAAATCCTATGGCTGCATCTGTGAGGAGGAAACAGCAGAAAGGGGCCTTGGGACTAAGTGTACTTGGGTGTAACTGAAGAAGAGCAAGGTTAGTGGTCAGGGAGGAGAGAGTGTGAAAATACAGGTAGATGGTTAGGAAGGATGTGGTAGGACTTTGGCTCTTATTCCAAAAGACAATGTAGGGGTTTGACCAAAGAAGACATCATCAGAAATGTGATGTAAAAGGATCACATTGGCTGCTATGTCATGAATAGACAGATCTTGAACTTGGAAGAGGGAGACCAGAACGGAGAGTGCTGCAGAGATCCGGGCAACAGAAGACGGGGCTTAGATCCAGTTGTTCAAAGTGAAGACAATGAGAAGGGTCTGGGTGCTGGACACATCTTGAAAGTGGAGCTACCGGGGGTTTAAGTGGAGAGAAAATGTTTTGAGAATGATGAGGGCAATGAATGTACAAATGCGCTTTACACAATTGATGTGTGTATGGATTGTGATAAGAGTTGTATGAGCCCCTAATAAAATGATTTTAAAAAAAAAGAGAGTGGAGCTAATGGTATTTGCTGACATCTGGAAATAAGAACCTGTAGTACGGGTGAAAAGTCTGGTTGAACACCCATACTTGTGAGTCATCAGAAGAGAGGCGATATTTAAAGGCATGGGGCTGGCTGAGGTCATCTAGGAAGTGAGGGTGGGTGGAGGAGAGGCCGGAGTTCTCCAGTGTTTAGAGTTGGGGAGGAATCAACAAAGGGGACAGGAAAACAGCCAGTGAGTTACGAAAAGAACCAGAAAAGCACACTGTCTTGGAAACTGAGGGAAGAAAGTACAAACAGCCCGTTGTGCCCCTAACCAAGTAGCTGCAGGGCTCTAGGAAGCACCACTGGATTTTACCATCTAGAAATCATCACTGTCTTTATAGTACTCTATTCAGGGAGTGGCAAGAGCAAATGCCTGATGGAAGTGTGCTTAGGAGAAGGGAAACTCACAAGCTTTGCTTCATAGAGAAGAATCACAGGTGTCTTTTCTAAACTGGGAGATAATGCACCAGTGTCACATACTACAAAAGGGCCAGTATCTGATCTTGGTGTCCCTGGTCATCTCAAGTGAGACCAGTTTCAGGAAGTAGTAAAAGTAGGAACAAGTTTTCCATAAAACAATTAATGGAACATTAGACAAAGTAGATAAGGCATGTCGATTTAGTTGAGGAAGGTTGAAGAAATGAGACCTGGGATAACAAGATTTTTGTTCTCTTTTCAATTTGCGAGGTGAGAGATTTTCATGTTCTGAGTGCTGCTGTGGGCTAGGTATTGGGACTGCTAATCACAAGGTTGGTGGTTCCAAACTACAAGCCACTCCATCTGAGGAAGATGGAGTTGTCTGCTCCTGTAACGATTTGCAGTCTCAGAAACCCAATATGTGAGCTGGAATAGCCTCAATGGGTGGTTAACTGTGGAAATAGAGAGTTGAGCAGAAAAAAACAGGAGATAACCTATGGATAACCGATAGTGAAGGGACTAGCCTTACCTGTGAAAAGGGTCACCTCTCGCTATGAAGTCAGTAAGGAGATGGGGTGGAAGGAAATAGGTAAGGGCCTGGGTAAGACAGCAAGGAAGTGAGGGAGAGCGTTGACATTTTGGGCTTTCTGATCAACATCCCCCTTAATAACAGTTAAACATTTTTTCTTCTAAGACTAGATACTCTTGGCCTGAAGAGAATGATGAAGGTTGGAAAAGCTGTGAGCATCCTTAGAGGCATGTAGACATGCAGCAGAGAAGCAGGGCATGCAGATAAAGATGGAGTGGTCAGGAGGGGCCTGCAGTGTTCTCAGAAGTCTAGCATGGCACAGAGTTTACAATGTGTGGTGGTGGAAGGATAAGGGAAGGGCATTGGGGGCACATGTAAGAGTGTAAGGGCTAAAGTCAGGTAAGGTGATGGGTGAGGAGGAGGTAGAGGGACGGAAGATCTTGCAGTCTCTGCAAGATGAAGCTGGGCAGGTAGATTGGGGCTAGAGCATAAGACAGCTAGGAGGGTGGGAGGCTGTGGTCTGAGTGACACTGGCTCTGAGAGGAGGGCGGCTCTGGGGAGGGAGAAGTGGAGGAGTTGAGGTGGATGAGGATCACAGGGTTAGAGCTTGGGGTAGCCCTTGCTGAGACTGTCAGAGATGTTGGCAGTCTAAATGGAGAGATGGCCTGGGCTAGTGGCGAAGGTCAAGGGGAGGGGGGGGTAAACAGTGGATTATGGGTCATAGAGCACAGAGGGGGGAAGGGGCCTGGGGGTGGGAATCACTTTGGATATGAAAGATTTGAAGCAATGGATGTCCTGGGGACTGAGGACTTTTCAGAATGCAAGCCCTGGGGTTTTGTTAGTGACCTGAAGGTCTCTCCTGGTATGGAGAATTTCAGAGGGGTTGGGAGTCCCCTAGGGTGGGAAATGTGAAGGAACCAAGGTTCATTTCTTTGTGATGGGCAGGCAGAGGAGGTGTGGGGTGCAGAATCCTGGAATGGGGGAGGACAGGGAGGGTGTGAGGCCACACCTGCTTGGTGTGCTAACAGAGGGGTCGGGTTGGCAGGGTGAGGCGGACAGGGGAGGTAGGTGGTGTGTGGAGTGGAGTCAAAGGTGGGGGGCCGGGGGCTGGTTGTGGGTCAGGAGGTGTGCGGGACGAGAACTGGTGACATTGTATAGGGTTTTGGGGTCTTATGGAGTGAGGGGGCAGGACAGGGGGTACTGACTGTGAGAAGTAAGAAGGGGTATAAGGGCCTGAGGAGTTTGATGGTTGTGAGATGAGGGGGGTGAAGGGTGAAGGGTCTGAGGGGTGAGGGGCCTCAGGTGTGAGGGTTGAGGGTGTCTGAGGGGTGAGGGGTCTGAGAGTGATGGGTGAGGGGCCTGAGAGGTGAGGGGTATGAGGGGTGAGGGTCTGAGGGACTGAAGGGTGAGGGGGGAGGGGCCTGAGGGGGGAGGGGTCTGAAGGGTGAAGGTCTGAGGGGTGTGAGGGGTCTGAGGGGTCTGAGGGGTGTGAGGGCTCTGAGGGGTGTGAGGGGTCTGAGGGGTTCGGGGCTTGAGGGGGGAGGCGTCTGAGAGTTCTGAGGGGCTCGGGGCTCGGGGTCTGAGGGGTCTGAAGGGGGAGGCTTCTGAGGGGTAAAGTGCCTGTGAGGAGGGGGTGAGCGGCGAGGGCCTGAGCGGGGCGGGGGCTGTGGGCAGAACGACGTGAGGGGGAAGGCTGGCACCCATGGCGTTTGGGTCCAGGTGGAACCTACCACGCAGGTTTGGGCCTCCAGCTGTCACGACGCTCACCTCCTGTTCTGCCCACGCTTGGTCGCTCGGCACGTGGATGCTCCCGGAAGTGACGGAATTACGTTTTGCCTTTCCACCCCTCTCTGTTACTTGGCCCACCCCTGGAGCTGGACTAACTCCCTTATTGGCTGGTCTCTGCGGAAGGGGTGGGCTTAAGCACGTGCCGGAACCAGCTCTCTGATGGCTTCCGGGCTGGCCTTGGCCTCGTTGCTTGAGGTCAGCAAGTGCCGGACTTGAGGCCTGGCCAAGAATGGAGGAGAACTGAGTGGAGACCTGGAACTTTAGCGCTCACCGACCTGGCAACCCTCCCCTGGGCTCCTTTCAGCAACAGGACTCCTAACCCATTAACCCACCGTGCCTGCCACTAGGGCTCCCTTTGCACAGCAGGCAGTGGCACACCTCTTTTCTGAACAAGTGTGCTAGTGTGAGGGATGACTGCCCAACTATTTTGAATACTCCAAACCCCCATGCAAAGTCTAAATAATTGTGGTCTTATAGAGGAGGCAGCTGAGGCTCAGGAGCTGAGGGTTTGCCAGGTCCTTCTGGCCTCTGAGTAGGGTGCACACATCACTAACAGTGCTTAGAGGGACTGGCCCGTGACGCACACATAGAAATAAGAGTATGCAGGAGTCTACTCATGGGGTTTTTCTCAGGAAGTCCCAGGATCTGGGGCTTTATTCAGAAGCCGAGGCCCATGGAGGGATATAAACTCTGGTTGATGCTGCTATTGCATGAGAGACAGTGGAGGCTTGATGGTGGAGGTGGTGGTCACTTTGAGGGGGAGTGGTAAAAGGACATTTAGAAGGTGGGCTTGACGGAGCAGGTGAGGGAGAAGGGATGAGTTAGTGGGTGGAGGAGGGGTCCACTGGCCCAATGAGAAGAGTGCAGGAGAAGCCAAGGTGGGAGATTGGTAACTTCAGGTTTGACAGTCCCGACTCCTCTGCCACCCACCCACTGAGCTTTTTCTGTAGGGATTCTGACCCCTAAGAACAGTTGGAATTGATCCAGGTCATTCCAACAAATCAAGTCTGGAGTTTTGGCCAACCCTTCTCACCAGTGAGCCACCTCGAAGGCTTCCAATCTTTCTCCCATTCATGGTTTCTGACATAGCACTCAAGGAAAGCGTGGACCACAGATCCCATTGCTGGGAGAATGCAGCAGCTTCTGGTGAAAGTAAGTGTTTCCCAGGCTGCGCTAAGGGGTTGGATTCCAGACAGTGGGTCTGGCATTCCCCAAGAGAGCCTGCCTCATTGGGGGAAAAGGAGAGTGACTCTTGAGAGGGGTAGAGGAGCTTAGCTCAACAGATGTAAACTGATCAACCATTGGGTTAAGGTAGTTGTGTTTTGCATGTGGGAAAGATCAATTTTGGGGATTCAGAGAGTGGGAAATTGTGAACTGTCCCTACAAAATACATACTGAGATCCGGGCCTTTGTACCTGTGGGTGCTATCCAGTTTGGAAAGAGGAATTTCTTCTCTGATGTTAATGAGGTCTTATCAGTGTAGTGTGGGTTCTAAACCAAATCACTTCTGAATTATAAAAAGGTGAGAGACACAGAAACATGGGAGAAGGCAGCAGCCATTTGAGAACCACCTTCAAGGAAGGGCCTCCCTCTGGAGCTATGGCTTGAACTAGGACTTCTAGCCTCCTGAAATGTGAAAAATTAGTCACTGTTCTTTAAAGCCACTCATTGGCAGCACTAGGAGACTAAGACACCCATTATGCCAGGGCTGTCTGCATTTGGGTGCCCTTGTACATCTGAGGCTGGTATCGATGCCCAGTAAGTGATTCACACAGAATGTGGGTGTCACCACGATGCCAGGCCATAAACACCCCTGTCTGGCCTCTCAGAGGGGGGATCTTTGTCAGCCTGCCACCCTGGGGAGGAGGGAGGATCAGGAGGAGTCCCCACCTTGGCCAATCAGGTTTTAGTTGAGCAAGGATTAAGCTCGTGGCTGGATCTCATGAGGTTCCAGTGTTTACCTGTTCTCAGTGGTAGCATTTCTCTAGGGATGCAGCTCCCTGGGTGGTCTGGTTGGCTCCCACCAGAGGTTTGCAGCCTGGCCCAGCACCATGACCTCTCCTCACATTTATGTCTATGAACTGAATGAGCTTCAGTGTTAGGGAAAAGCTGGCTTCCAAACTGCCCACTGCCCAACAGGTGCTAGACGTTCCCTGAGCCCACCAGGTCTCAGGCCCTGGCCTAGGGTCACACAGGTGCCTTGAGGGCAGACACCTGTGAAGATCTTGAGAAAAGCTCTGGACAGAATGAGGCCCCGAGAGGATACATGGGCCTTTAGTAGCCTCCGTGGTCAGAGGGTGTGTGTGTGTGCGTAGAAGCCCTCTCACCTCTCTCAGGTTTAAACTATTACCAAAGGCCCAGATATCACCATAAGTTGTATTTCCAACATCCTATGAGACCCTTTCATGACTTGGTCATTGCCTAGTGACCTGAGCTGAGGCATCTCTGATACCTCTTCAATGGGCCTCTGCCTTAGATCTCTCACCCTCCTCCTCTTCCCTACTTCTAACCGCCCTGTGCCCTCCTCCTGTGTCCTAACACCAAACCAGGCCCAGAGCGAGCCCATCAAATGCAGAGCAGATCATGTCACCCACTTCCAACTCATTTTATTCAGAAAGGTCAGCCTCTTGACTTTGCCCCTGAGCCTCAAAGATCAGGCACGCTACACTGGGAAGTTTGATTTAAAAAAAAAAACAACCGTACTCACTACTCTGGAGTCAATGCCAACTCACAGTGACCCCATCGGGCAGGGTAGAACGTCCCCTTATGGTCTGAGACCACTAGAAAACCTCTTTCTCCCGCTGAGCAAATAGGGTTTCAAAGTGCTGCCCTTGAGGCTGGCAACCCTTCACGTAACTACTGAGCCACCGGGCTCCTCTGGAAGGTTTGATAAGCTTTTAGGGTTGTTGAAGTGCAAAAGTGATGATCTGGAATGTGAACCCCACCTAGAAATCATAAGAAAAAGCTTGGAAAAAGACAAAGATCCTGCGATCCCAACCATGCCTCTATACCCGGCAGCAGGTATAAAGGGCAGCGGACAGGGAGCAGGGCCTCCACGAAGTGTATGGACACAGCGGCTGCAGCAATGGGCTCAAACCCAGCAGTTGTGGGATGGTGTAGGACCGGGTGAGTTTACTTGTGCATGGGACTAGGTGACACCTAAGGACAGGCCCCTCCCTGGCCTCCAGCCCCTTCCTCCCCTCCTCCTCCATTCTGGAGCCCTCCCTCAATCCCTCACTTCCCTGGTTCCTCTCCATCTCTGACTCCACCCTGCTCCCCACCTCTCCCTTCTGACCCCAAAGCCCCAGCTCCACCCTTCACGGGCTCCGGCCTCCCTTCCCACCCTTTGTCCCTCTGTCAGGGCAGGTTCCTTAGACTTTGGCCTGGCCGTCCCCAGACAAGAGGGCATGTCTTCGGACGTCTGTGCAACTTTCTCCTTCACTCTCATGAGCTTCCTCCGTATGCACGCCGTGGGTCCTTAGCCCCCAGTCCCCGGGGCCTGGCCCACACAGGCTTCCTCGCTGTCACTCTGCACTACACAAGGATGCAGCCCCCAGCAGTGGCGTCACTCATGGATCACCCAGGACCCAGAGCCAGGGACAGGGCACCTGATACTTCTCATAGTCGCTGTCCCCAAGTCCGCTCTTGGCCTGTTGGGGGTCTGCAGGTGTGTGGATGCCCTGTAAAGGTGTCAACAAAAGGCAGCCAGGGCAGCGCAGGGACAGGTCCTGTGGGGCCGGCAGACAAGCAAAAGTGGCCTTGGGAAGGAAGGGTGAAGGTCACAGAGCAGCTACAGTGAGTGTGGACATGGGTCTCAGGGGCCCACATTCCAGCATGGTGAAGCAGGGTAAGGGTGACTGGCGGGGCAAGGACTTATTCCAGGAACTCTGGGTGTGGACACGGGTCTCAGAGTCCACATCCCAGTGGAGCCTCAGGGCTACCCTCACTCAAGGGCCTTCCTAGTACCCCGAGACCCACCTGCCCCCTGGCAGGCTGAGCTGGGTAGGCAGGGAGGGCCACCTAGTTCTCTAACAAAACATAGGTACTGAAGGTACTAAGAGATTACACAGCCTTATTTTTATTAACATCTACCGAGAAAATGTTAAAGTCCATCCCGGCTCCAACCTCACCCCCAGCACCTCAGTCCTCGGAAACAGCATCCAGCCAGAGGGCTGTCTTTCTGAGCCTGGGACGCTGCTGACCACCAGGGTGCCGCAGGCCGGCCAGCATTGGTGAGAGGGGTGGCTGGCCACACCTTGGCCCTCAGCGAGCAGCCTCAGGGACTTGGAAAAGGTCTGCGATGTCCAACAGAGCTTGGCGGATGTGGTTCCCAAAACGCTGGGCATTCTGGGGGTCAGAGAGAACTCAGTCCCTGGGCAAGGGCACTTCTGAGCCAGGGCAGGGTGGGGCAGAGAGACTCACTGTTTCCGAGCTTGAGAACTTGCTGGAGACGTGGAAGAAGATGGTGTTTTCGCCGGCAATCATGTAAGACACCCCATAGCCATCGTCGGCGACCTTAGGGCCACAGTAATGAGGCCTGCCTGAGAGCCAGAGCCAGGCCCTCCAGGCCCTACCTCAGGTACAGGCCTCCTTGAGCTGTCTCCCAGACCTCCCACATCTGGGCCCCTCCCACAGGGTCTGCCCTCTCGTGGGGGAGCTGATCCCCAAATAGGGCGGGTGGGGTCCCCCATCTAGCCTCCCCTTGATTCCTGGTGCTCCCCCATCCTTCCCTCCTGCCCTATTGGGGCACTTACTGGGCCAAAGCCCCCTCCGGCCCCCAGGTGATTGGGGTACTTGTTGGGGTCGAACATGCAGATCTGGAATTGAGCTATCTGGCTGGTGGAGAGGCACCAGGGTTCTGAGAGCACCTGTGAGAGACGGGAAAGCCACGGGGTCTGATCCCCTGTTGGCTCCACTGACACACCTGAGAGCCGAGCAGAGCGAGCATAATGGCACAGACTTCCAGATGCTGCGCCCTCTCTGCGCCCAGCTCCCTGTCTGGGCCGCCCTGCCCCTCCTGTGGCCACCCCCACCCCCAACTCTGCCCACCCTCCTTCATAGCTCCTGTCCTGCATGCTCCGTCCCTGGTTCCCTGCTTCTCAAGCACCAGCTGTGGGGTCTGGGCACTGGCTCATCCCTACCCAGAATGCTTGCCTGCTCCTTGCTTCTGACACTTCAGGAGAGACACCCCCACCCCCCACTCCACACACTCTACCTCCTCCCAGGACCCAAGGGCTCGGAGTGGGCAGGCCCAGCCTGCCAGGTGGCCCTGACTTGGGAGGGCACTGACCTCAGCCAGGAAAGGGGATGTGACCCCCAGATACTTGGAGACCAGGTAGAGGCAGAATAGGTGTCGGTCGATGCCGGCCCCTGTCATGGCCAGGCGGTACATGTTCTGGTGCTTCTCTGACGCCTTCCGGAAGAGGTCTTGGAGGTCTGCTTTCTGGGGACAAAAACAGGGATGGGGGTGCTCACTACCTTGTTCTGATCCCCACAGTGAGTGGGGGTCCTCAACATGCCCCCCTTGCGGGACTAGGTGGCCCTGGTGGGGCCTCACCATGTGGTGACCATCCATCATGGCCTGCACGAAGGCGGAGGACTCGCTGGTACAGGACCTCACGGTCTCAGTCCGTCCCTCCCGGAACATTCTGGTCATTGAGGCCTCATAGGTCAGACAAAACTTGCCCCTGTCCTGAGGAACACAGGGGTGGTTTGGGTGGGCAGCTGCCCAGGCCCACCAATACCATCCCTGGCCCACTGCCCCTGCTGCCGCCTGCTCACCCGGAAGTGGGCCAGCTGCAGGGAGATCTGCACGAAGGCATCGGGGCTGGTGCGGCACTTCTTGATGAGGCCTTTGCCAAAGGGCATGAACTGGAAGCAGTATAGCTCCACGTCGTCAGCCAAGGCCTTGGCCACCTGGTAGGAGCGCTCGATGGCCGTCTGGCACTGCGGGGAAGGCGAGGCATGGTGGGGAGGGGGACAAACAGGCCACCTGGGGCGCCCGGCATCGCACTGAGGACAGCTGATGAGCGCAAACTCAAGGACTATCTGAGCCAGGCAGCCTGCAGCCTGGGACTCTGGCCCCTCACGCTTCCAGGGGAAGTGGGGAGGTAATGGCCCCTGACCAGCTCCTGCACCTTCTGGGGTCCCCGGCCCACCTGCTCAGGAATGTCCCACTGCAGCCGCTGAGGTGGTGCTAGCGTGGGGTTCGGTTGGCCCAGACAGTGACCAGTCTCCGTGTAGCCCAGATGGAAGGTGTCGGTAGCCAATACAAACTGAGAGACAGGGGTCAGACTGAGGGGCCAGCCATGCCCCCACCGCCTGCCCCTGGGGCCTATCTGGCCCTACCTCCCAGAGGTGCCCGATGATGGGGGCATCTGCCCATGCGTGCTCCGTGTTGAGGCCCAGCTGGCCATTCTTGAAGGCGATGAGTGTGAAGGACTTGTCGAACCACCTGGATGAAGCCAAAAAGGGGGCAGAGGGGGTGAAGGCTCCAGGGCAGGTGGTGGTGGGGCACTCAAGGCAGCAGGGAGCTTCAGGGTAGGGGGCTGGTCACGGCTCCAGGCCAGGGCCTCACCTGTTGTAGCAGCTGCCATGCAGAAGGGCCTTGCCATAGAGACTGAGGCTGGCCTCATCCTCAGGATCGTAGGCGTGGGACTCCTCGTCCAGGGTCACAAAGAAGGCTGCCCGCTCCACAGTCTCCAGGGCGGCCTTGTTCTTGCCACGGCTGAAGAAGGCCTGGCGGGCCTCAGCCCAGTCCACCCTGGGGGCACAAGGGCAGCACTGGGGGCACCTGCAGGGCTGGGCTGCCCTTTGCGCACCAGTCAGGGGTGGGGTACAGGGGAAGTGCCAGTCAGCACCACCAAGGGCACTGCTCAGAGGGCAAGTGCCTCCCCTGGCCCACCTCACCTTCCACCAGCTGTCAGTGCCGCCAGCTTCTCCTCCCCGGGCTGTGGTGGGGAGCTGTCATCCAGGATACGCTGGAACTGCATCTCCAGGTCGCAGGGCTGGAGCAGCTGGGAGCCCTTGTACAGCCACACCTTGAAGAAGCGGCCCTTGTGGTAGACCGCCACGTGCCTGCTGTCGCCCAGGTGCTGCAGCAGGTCTAGGGAGGGTGAGGGAGCTGAGGCCGGGTGGGCCAGCCAGGAGAAGCCTGATCCCTACCCTGTGGCCCCCAGGACCCCTATGGCCTGCTCTTCCCCATTCCCTTTGCCCCCCTGGCACACAGACCCTGCCTTCAATCCCCTCATGGAGAGCAACGGAGCTGAGTGCCCCCACTATCACCTCTGTTTACTACCATGCCCCTCGACCTGGGGGGCAGCTCTGTGCCAGGCTCCTGGGAGGCCAGAGCCCTGCAGCCTGCCTGTCTCTGGCAGCAGGCATTATGTGTGTGTGGAGGTGGGGGGATGGGGTGGGGGAGGCGCAGCACCTGTCTCCTTGCCCGGTATCCGGGTGGTGTTGAACATCCTCTCCATCTGGTAGGAGCACATGGGCACAATGCCCATCGCCATCATCTGCAAGAAAGTGCCAGGCTGGGCAGGCCACCCTCCACTCCACCCAGCACCACAGTGAGAATGGTCCAGGGCTGGGACTTGGCACCCCCTCCACCAGCCCCACCCCACTCACGGGCTTGATCTCTTCTCGATCCAGTTTACGGCGATACAAGATCATAGAGTGGACGATGTTCCCCAGGCGGGCGGCCTGCACCTCCGTGGGTTTGATAAGCACAAAGTCCTGGGAAAGAGGGGCAGTAGGTGCTGGGGATTGACCCTTCCCACGGTGCATCCTGCGCATGCCACCAGGGCTGGTTTCTGGAAAGGGGACACTGCCCACACTACCCCCAGGTCCTTTCATCTGTGCAGGTTGTACTCTGCTTTGAAGACAGAGCAGTGCAGACTTGCTGTATGTGAGTTTTGGGAAAGGAGAGGAGGGTGGGCTTGTGCCAGAGGGAGCTGCAACAGGGTACAAAAGATGGGCAAGGGGGTGGCGGACAGCACCACCCTGGGTCAGTTGAAGCAGCCACAGGGATCCCTGCGCTTACCATGACATAGTAGTTGCTGTTCACCATGAGGGGACTCCTGCCTCGAAGGTAAATGTATTCTTCCCACCAGTCACTCACCTGTGAGCGGGCAGGAGGGCAGTTAGGGGGCAGGGGTGGGGCCAAGCAGATGGGGCCCACAGGTAGGTGGGGAGAAAAGCACCCAGAGGGTTAAGGTGGGACTTACGTAGTTGGTAGCCCACCAAGACTTGAGCACCAGGTACTTCTGCAACCGAGGGGCAGTCTTGTCCTGGAATTCCTTGGCCAGCATCTCCATGCGGTAGAATTGCTCCTCATTCAACAAGGGCTTCACCGACTCCAGGTACTGCCCAGCCATAGTGTCAGGGTGGGGTCTGACACCAACACCTGCCTGGGACTCTCCTGCCCCCTCCCCCAGCCCCCCACTCCCTAGTGAGCCCTCTCCATGGACAGTCTCTCTGTCCAGCTCGGCCCCACCCCAGGCCCTCACCCTCTGGATGGTGGCTGGCACGCTGGGCACAGGGAGCGTTGGCAGGGATGTCTGGAAGCTGTAGAGCATGGGCCGCCGGCTGGACAGGAGGCGGACACAGATCTGGAGCACAGAAGGCAGTGTGTGGGGCGGAAGCCAGAGGGCTTGGGACCTCCCCACCACCCCGATACCCCACTCAGGCCCTGTACCCGGCCCTGCTCACCGCCCAGACCCTGGTAACATGGCTGGTCTGGCCATGCATCTCAAAAATCCAGCCATGGTAGGAGAGCAGCAGCTTCAGGGTTTGCCGCAGGAAGAAGATGCCAGTGGCCCAGGCACCCGTGGCGAAGATGGCCATGCTGAGCAGGGCCTTGGTCTGCGGGGTCTGGTAGGGGCTGCATCTGTGCCGGGGCAGGGGGCAGGTGCAGTGAGCAGTCATGAAACCGCCCAGGCTGAATGCCACTAGGGATTGTGGCCCTTCTCAAGGGACCAGTTCCTCAGGAGCATCAGACACATCATTAGAGGGGAGCTGAGGTGCTGGCCCAGGGTTTACTCTGAGCGCACCTACCCCAGCCTTCCAGGACCCCTGTGCCCACCTCCAAGTCCTGCACCTTACCCTTCAGGGAGACATTTCTGGATCCTACAGACCAGACCCATGGAGAGGTCCACGTTGCAGAAGGAGGACCCCACGGTTGCCATGACAACGACCATCCACCCGGTGGGGCTGCCTGGGTACACACCCCTGAGGATTCCATTCTGTGGGCAGAAATGGGGGCAGCTCTCCTGGGACTTGGAGAATGGGGAGTCAGGTGAGCAGGCCCCCACGAGGTAAGGGGGCTCTGGTCTTTCTGCACTGCTCCTACACCTGCTGCGTTCTTCCCACCCTTCTTCAAGTCTCCTGTTCACACTCACCGCCTCGCCCCACCTGCCGGAGTCTCTCTCTACCCCCCCCACCCCCCACCCTGTTCCTGCATTGCCTGGCCTGCTATCCTGCAGAACTCAGGGGCTTGGCCGCTTGCCCGAATCTGGGACGGCGACCTGGGAGGGGGCAGCAGTGGCCCCAGGCACCGCAGCCTCCCCACAGCAGCTCTGCACCTGCAGATGGAAGAGGCGGGGCCCAAGAACCACTGCGCCCACCTTGATCCGAATCAGGCGTTTCTTCCAGGAGTTGATGCCAGACAGGTAGATGTGTTTCAGGGCCTCTCTACTGAGCCGGAAGTCGACCCCGTC
The DNA here is from genome assembly GCF_000313985.2 of Echinops telfairi. NCBI lineage: Eukaryota > Metazoa > Chordata > Mammalia > Afrosoricida > Tenrecidae > Echinops > Echinops telfairi. The sequence continues at coordinate 218,444 of NW_022103898.1, read as the reverse complement.
TGGGGTCACTGTGAACTGGAAGGCCACCGCCTGGTGTGCTTCCGCCATCCTGGGGGTTGGTCGGCACCTGGGCGTGGGGCAAGGGGTGCGCGCGCGCGCGGGCTCAGGCCGGCTCCGCCCCCCGCGCCCCCAGTGAGCGAACCAGGCCCCCCACCCCCGGTCCGCCTCGGCCGGGCGCCCCCGGCCCGCACCCCAGCCTGTCTGCAGCTGGCGCTCCCAGCCCCGAGCCAACGGCTGCAGAACCCTGGCGTCCGCGTTCCGGCAGGTTCCGCCACAGTGGGCAGCGGGTTGGGCATTCAGGGGCCTTGAGCAGGGGGTGCCAGAAAGGGGGTAGGAAGGCCCGGCTCGAGGGGGTCCAGGGAGCCCCCAGCCAGACCCCTCATCCCACCCCCAACCCGATGGCAAGAGGCACCCCTAGGCCCATCTGGCCCGTGCTGCCCTGCACTACCCTCTGCTCACGGTTCAGGCTCGCTCTGGTCTGTGGGGCTGCCGGCTCTGGCCCGTGTCCCCGCGTCCTTCAGGCTGCCCCAGCCCCGCCCTCCCTGGGAACCTGACACCTACTCCCAAATTGGGTCGGAAAACAGTTGCGGGCTGGAACCTCAATCCCCTCCCCGTGGGGGACTCAGGAGCAGGGGCGGGTGTCTGAGAGTTGAAGGTTGCCCAAAGGTCTGGGGAGGTTGGGACCCACTGGGTCTCACGTGAGTCTGGTGCATTTGAGCTAAAAATAGCCAATGTAGGGGAAAGGTCACCGGCATGTCAGCTGGGCTGCCAGAGCAGCTCCACTTGGCCCCCAAGTGCTCCTAGCTTGCTACCCCTGGCCTGGGAGGCGGGAGGTGAGGCCCCGGGAGCAGGAGTGACCCTCATGATCCAGCTGGTGCACTGTCCAGCCCTGCTCCACCAGGGAAACCGAGGTGCCCAGCTGCGCCCCAGCACTAGCTCCAGGAAAGCCAGGAGGAAGGCCAAGCTAGACCCAGTCCCTGAAGGGATGGGCGCAGCCCGGGCTCCCTGCCCAGCTCATGCAGAGGTGGCAGCAGGAAGAAAGCAAAGACTGTTTGGTCTGAAGAAGTTTATTGTCTGAAGGGTCATAGCCCAGGGCTCCTTGCCAAGGGCACACACACACATTTCAGCCTCCCCTGCCAGGGCCTGCCCGGAGGCTCGGAGGCACCCAGATGTGCAGCAGGGACTCAGGACTCAGGGTGTGGGTTGGTCAGCTGCCTCTTCTGCTGGAAGTAGAACTGGAATCGAGACTGAGCATATTCCTGGGAAGGACAGCGGCCCGGCAGTGAGAGTTTGGCCAGTCCATTCACTCTGTCTGGACCGGCACAGCCCTGTTTCTGGGCCCCCTAACCCTCACAGACACATCAGCTGGAACTCAGAGGGACTCTACAGAACAGAGTGCATCCTCGGCCTCCCATGGAAATCTTTAGGGAAGCATCATCCTGCTCCCTGAGACGCCAGAGCAGATGGTAGGAGCAAACCACTGTCCTTCTGGTGGGCAGCCCACACTTAACCTGCAGCACCACCGATGGCTGTAGGGAGGTTGGTTGGGGGGAATGGTGCATCCCCCTCACCATATCCATCTTCTGGTTTACTTACCAGATAACCAAACTCGATGGTGGACATGGACGCTTGAAGGATGGACCAGAGGCCCCAGAAGAAATGAGAGGCCAGGGCATACCTGGGGTGGGGACAGTGCAGTGGCATTGTGGGAGCGTCCTCCCTGGGCTGGTCTGGCCCCTGCAGCCCTGCCTGAGCCAGTCCCTCCTCCATCACCCCCACCCCACTCCCTCCCCACCCCCAGCCCCATATTTCCTCACCGATTGACCTCCACCAGCAAGTGTTCTTCCAGCTCCCTCTGGTGCTCAGGGGAGGGGGCCTCACCCTTCTTTACCTCTGACAGGTAATGGCGAATGAAATGGAGCTGAAAGGAACAGGCAGAGGCAGCATGTCCAACCAAAACCCTTTGGTGCCACTGCCTGGCCCTTCCCCGGGCCCTCTGGCCCATGTACCTGCTGCTCCCGAGTGGGGTAGTCTGCTGGTCTGGCCTTATAGAAGGGCCACTCTTCATGCGTGTAATCGTAGGCCCACTCACAGAAGTGGTTCCCGATGTCAAAGCCCCTGGGGGTGGGGGTGGGAGACACTGAGTCTGCAGCTGAGACACAGCAGGGGCTGAGGGCTGGATCCCTCACCTATAGTTGTAGCTGCTGTACTCGAAGTCCACCAGCATGAGGCTGTCGGTGTCTTCCGGCTCGGAGAGCAGCAAGATATTCCCTGGGGTACGGGTCTGGTCACTCTGGGGCCGCTGGGCCCCAGCACAGGGTCAGGCTGGCTAAGGAGCAGTTTCCTACCTTCTTGGATGTCATTGTGGCAGAAGACCACTGGGGACGGGGTGGATTCTAGCAACTTCCTGCAGGGGAGGGGACAAGTGTCCTGGTCAGCAATGACCAGAGGCCAGAGCTTAGCCCTCAGCACATGCTGGCAGGCACCTCCTACTGCTGGCACCCTCACCTGAGGTTGCCCATCTCGTCCCTCAGGCCATACACCTCCAGCAGGTTTGCCTGGGGGAGGCCGGTGGCGGGCAGGTCCTGGATCTGCTTTAAATACCTGGGCCCAAGGGACAAGGTACACTCACTCCACTGTGTTGGCCCCCCTGGTCAGGCCAGTCGCATCCCCATGGAGGCCTGCTCACCGTTCCATGGTCCCAAACAGCCAGTGGGGCTCTTTGGTGAAGGGCATCTCCATGCCGTGGAACTGGGCCATCTTCTCGGCAATGGCTGCAGACAGCAGTGGCTCTTGGAGCTCTTGCGTTTTCAGGGGCCGGCTCTGCACCCAGGAACCTATCAGGGTGGTGAGGGGGCTGGACGGGAGGGGGATGGGGAGGGGGGGTGGCCAGGGCCTTGGGGAGATTCCCCACCTGGGGCTGAGGAAGGCAAAGCGGACTTGGGGGAGAGGAGGTCAGGGCTGGGCTCGTACTGGGATGTACTGCTCCAGCCGGCCCTCGGGGAAGACACCATAGAGCTGGGGCCCCAGTGACCGCTCAGCGAGGATGGCGAACATCACGCTCTCCTGGACCAAGGAGTCCACGCCCTGAGAGAGGGGGACACAGCAAAGGGCAGAGGGCAGCTAACCCACCAGGCTCTGCCATGTGAGGCAGCAGGGTGACAATGGACAAGTTACTGAGTGTCTGAGCCGCAGTTTTCCTATTTGTGCCATGGGATGGTTTCATTGGCTCACCCTCCTCACCTGCAAGATGGCCCCATACAACCGAAGCAGCACTTCCCTGGGCTCATCACCAACGCTGGGCAGGTGGTCCGGGAGTGAGCAGCGGAACAGCAGGTTACTGAGGCCCCCGCTGCAGACCCAAGGGCATGCTCAGCCGGAGGCAGGCCCCACCACCCTCCGTTGGGTCCCTCCGTCCCACCTCCCCCACGCGCTACCGTCAGTCTTCCCCTGGGTCACTCTGTTCTCTCGGGTCCCTTTTTCCATCCTCCCTAGGTTCTTTCCCGCCATCCTCCCCCAGGGTCCCTCACCCTCCTGTCCCGCTCTCCCATTCCTTCCCGCGAGTAGCTGGGCTGACCCCTGACCTCCCACCTCACGGGAGTAACCCTCAGCTCCTCGGGCCGCGCCTGGCGCCAGGCCCCGCCCAAGTACTCCCGGCAC
>NW_022103898.1:208054-214464 GCF_000313985.2 Echinops telfairi | reverse complement strand
CTTCCGCCTGCGGTCCGTTTTGCTTCCGGCCTGCTTGGCCGCTCCGCCCACACTCGGGTTTTTCCGGAGGTACTCGGCTCCTTCCAGCGCCGCTCGGCTCCCTCCGTAACCTGGTCTGGGGCGCCCCCCAAAGGTCAAGTCCATCGTCTTTCCGCCGTGCCCCGCCCCTGGCTCGTCGCGAAAGCCAATGACCTCAATCTCTGGCTGGGGCGCGCCCGCTCCCGCCTCAGGGCGTGACTGCGCGAAAGACAGGCTTCTGTTTGGATAACGAACCGGAAATTGGGAAACTGAGCCAATCAGAAGTGTCCTGAGCGGGTCGGGGTTGGGGACAGCCTCGCTTCGTGTCACGTGGACGAGTCCTGTGGGCGGGGTGAAGCACCGGCGCCTGGGCGCGGGCCAGGCCTGTGGGCGGGATGTGGTTGGCCAGTGTCCGCGGCTCAGTCTTGGAAGGCCGAGGAGAGACAACCTGGGCCCGCCCAATCTGATGAGAGCTTGTAGTCTGTGAATCTTTCTAGGATCCGACTGCCTGCATCTTTCTCCTGCGGAGTGGCTGCTGGGTTCAAATGCCTCACCCACTGCGCCACCAGGGCTCCTCAAGTTCACAGACTTGGAAGCTCCGCAGAGCACTTCTCTGCCCTGTAAGGGTCCCTGGGTGTCGGAATCGAGTCCAAGGGTTTGGGAGTCCAACCTCTCATCGTTCATCCTACGTGTATGGAAGGAACACCTACTACACGTCCCCCACCCCCAACCTGGTCAGGCCCACTCATGGCTCGCTTTCGGGCCCAATTCTTGGCGTCGGGACAGGATGGGAGCAGCGGTGTCAGAGTGTGTGGGCCCACGCTGGGATTCTGACTGGTTCTGGGCCTGGAGGCATTGAAGGAGATGGAGTGGACCAAGAAGGCAGCTTCTCCCAGCGTCAGGTAAGCTCGTAACCACCTGCAGAGGTGTGCTCCTACTGACAAGGGAAGTTCCCCTGTGAGCTGTGACCAGGGAATTAGTAGGCCCAGCGTACTGCTAGGCTCAAAAGTCTAAATCAAACCCCAAAAAGACAACAGAGGACGCTCCGGGGCTGCCTTTCTTCTCCTTGGCCCATTTGGGCAGTTTCATGTGTGTTCCAGCTCTCCTTAATGAACAGCAGCCTGGTTGTGTGTGTGACACACACACACACACACACACACACACACACACACACACACGGACGTCAGGCTGGGGTGGAATAGATGGACAGACTACTAGAGTGATGTTTGACTTGTATGGCCAGAGCAAATCAAAAATTGTTGAGCAGAAGGCCGTTGTCCATTGCTGCTGTGGAAAATCACCATCTTTCACAACGTGTTTAAATGAAACCAATTCTGGGACCTAGAGCTCATTGATGAGAAAGGAGACCAAGTTCCTTTTTTTTTTTTTTAAGTGGGTTTGGTTTCTTGTTTAATCATTTCATAGAAAAGTATGAGAGATGTACAAAAATGACTTTCTGCTTATGCTTACACTTAAAGGAGAACCAAGTTCCTTTTGGAAGGATGCTGCAACGCTTCCACAAATGTCCACAGAAAAGATTCCATCCGCCTTCCCCTTCCCCTAGAGGGACCTAACAGAATAGCTGCAAGTGGGAGGTGAGTGGCTAGGTACCTTCTGAGCTGATGTTTCTACCAGGGCACCTGAAATACCATGGCTCTTGGTTGGTTAGAGTACCCGTAGAGCCCTGGTTGTGTAGTGGATTACTAGTTAGGTTGCTAATCACAAGGTCACCATTTGGAAGTCACCAGCTGCTTCATGGGAGCAAGATGAAGCTTTCTGCCCCGTAAAGAGTTAACAGTCTCAGCAACCCAGATGGGCAGTTTTCCTCTGTCTTGCAGGCTCAGTATGCGTCAGAATCCACATAGTGGCAGCGACTTTGGTTTAGTTGTTAGAGTTTCGGCTAATGGAACTCAAATGGTAAGCAGATCTGCCCCAAGTCCTCTGGCGACTTTTCTAGGTCCTAGTGCTTGTGTGAGCTTTAATTGTGCTAAATGCCCCTTGGGGTGACTTTTAAAAGCCCATCCCAGGGGCTTTTAAAGTTAAGGATTTAAAAGGATCTGCTCATATTACTTTGGCATAAAACTGTTAAACGTGCTTCACAACTGTGCATGGATCCTTACAAGTTTGCTGAGCAATTTAAAGTCCTTGTTGAGGCTTACAAGCCAAAAGTCTCAGATTTTTGTGAACTAGTCCACATGGTAATAATGACCTAGAGAGTACCAATTGGGTAAATGGAACCCCCTTTCGTCCTCCCCCTAAAAAGAACCCCCCCCAAAAAAATCCCAAAGAGAATCTAGGTTCAGACCTAAATAAACAGCTGCTGGACTGAGAGGATCACGGGCTGACACTAAGAGATGATTTGATGCTGCTAGGAAGCTTTTCCCTAGCAATAAATTGAACAAAACATTTTCTTGCTAAAAAATAAAAGCAACAGTGAGCATGCCTCCCAAACTACATTACTTAAATGTCAACCTCTGGGAGAGTCAGCGCAGTGTTCACATCTGGCCTAAATTCTGAACTTTCAACCCGAGTATGAAAACATAGACTAGATTGGAAAATAGCTAGCCAATTTAGCGTGCAAACCTGCTCAAACTTCAGGGACATTAGATTTGGATTTTGGTGTTTCCCCCCTCCATTTGAAAAATGCACTCTAGAAAGATTATTTTTGACTGGGCCTTTAAAAGCAAAAACGCTTATAAAAATATGTTGTTGTTTTTTAACCTCTGGATGGTATTTTTAGATTTTATATTATATATATATATATACATATATATATTTCTTTTTCAAGGAGTTCCGTTTTATTTTATGGTATGTGTATGCTTATGCATTAAATTGTTTTACTATTATAAAGAATGAAATTATTCATTTTGACATGTTTTTGTTTATATACCAATCTTTGAAAGGAGTGATGGTGGAACTCACGGTGTATTAGGCTGGGTTGTCTTGAGAAACAAACCAGTGACACTCATCTACATTATGTACAATAAAGAAGTTTATATTAAGAAGCAACTTTACAGCAAGAAGGCATCCCAGCCCAGTCCAACTCAAGTCCCTAAGTCTGGTGCTAGTCCCTATGGCTCTCTTCAGACTCATGTAGCCGATGCCAGAAGGCGAAGCAGGAAGCAGGAAGATCACAGGCCAGTGGGTGCGGGGTCAAGGATCCAAGGTCTCTGGGAACATGGCAGGGCACCAGGAGCTCTCAGTGTCTGGTGGCCCACATGGGGCTACCCCTTGAGGCTGGCAGAGTTCCAGTAAGCAGGGAGGCAGGAAGGCAGGGAGGCAGAGAGAGCAGTTCCCAGACTCCCTCAGTCTCACACAAAAGGGTGCACCTCCAAACAAGTGTCATCAAGCTTCCACTTGACTGGCAGGTTTGGACTCCATACCTGGTCCAGAGTGTCTAGTTGACGTAAAATCATCCACCAACCACACACGACTGCCAGCATGATCAGCAGTTCAACCCACCAGCCGCTACAAGGGAGAAAGATGAAACTGTCTGCTCCCATAAAGACTTCCTGCCTTGGAGACTCTAGAGCAGCAGTTCTCAACCTGTGGGTCACAACCCCTTTGGGGGCCAAACAACCCTTTCACGGAGGTTGCCCAATTCATAACAGTAGCAAAATTACAGCTATGAAGTAGCAACAAAAATTATTTTAAGGTTGGGAGTTCATCACAACATGAGGAACTGTATGAAAGAGTCACAGCATTAGGAAGGTTGAGAACCACTGCTTTATAGGATCACAACAAATTGGAACAGACTGGTGACGGTGATAACCCACAAGGTTACCATCCCCTTATTTACTTTATTAAAAACTATCCAGTCCACTTTGTGGTCCACAGCACCTCACGTTTGCATAGTCCTTTCCAGTCATTTGGTAGGAATTACAAAGATTATAGCTGCAAAGAATATAGAAGGGTCATATTAAGTAATTCATAGCACTGCATTTAGTTGTGTTAGGACTTCTTCAGGGTAGCAAAGAGGTATAAAAATCATGTGAAAAGGATGTGTTGACGCTGTTAGGTGGTGAGCCCTCATTGGCCTCATTCATGCCCATGACTTCAGTTAGCGTCCACATGGTCGTGACTGAGTAACAGCATGACTGTTACACTCTGAGGTCACTGTTTTAGTTCCATTTTGTGACTGTAGCAAGGAGCCCTGGTGGTGCAGTAGGTTAGGCATTGGCCTGCTAACAGAAAGGTTGGCAGTTCAAACCTATCAGCAGCTCCAGAGGAGAAAGATGAGAGCGTGTGTGCTTCCATAAAGATTTAAAATGTTGGAAACCCTACGGAGCAGGTCGCCTGCATTCTCCAGGGTCAATATGAGTCAGAATTGATTTGATGGCAATGGGTTTGTCACAAATTACCCCAAACTTAGTCACTTAGAAAAATGTATTCCCTTACAGTTCTGAAGACCAGAGACTTAAAATCAATTATCACCAGGCTGACATTAGGGTGTTGTTGGTGCATGTAACCCACAGAGGTCTCGGAATAGCTGATACCTGCCCCTGGCAGCTTCTGGTAGCTGCTGGCAGTCCAGCCTCTGCCATGTGTTTGCACTGCCTCCTCTTCTGGGGTCCATGTAATCAATCTCTCCCTCTCTTTCACAGGACATTTAGGGTGACTTTGGGGGCTGGCCCACCTGGTTAATCCACCACTTGTCTATCAGTTGGTTGAACTGTGGTGGCTGGCATGCTGCTGTGCTGCTGGAAGTTCAGCCACCAGTATTTTAAATGCCAGCAGAGTCATCCAACGTGTACAGGTTTCAGTTAAGCTTACAGACTAAGAACAGACTATGAAGAAGGAATCGGATATCCACTGCTGAGGGCTTAGACATGGAAAAACTGAGGAATAGCACCTAAGCATTGTCCGATACTGAAAATATCATGCAAAGAAACAGAACATTGTTAGCTCAGTGTCCGAAGGCACTCAAAATATGACAGAGGGGGAGATGCCTTCTCAAAGTAGAGTTGACCATAATGACATGGATGGAGTAAAGCCTTAAAGACCTTCACTGACTGATGGGGCACAACTTGAAATGAGATGAAACATGCAAATATCAATTAATAACTGGAACTCGGAATATATGAAATATGAATCTAGGGGAATTTCCAGTTGTCAACAATGAAATGGAATACATCAAAGTCAACATTCTAGGCCAGTTAGAGAGCTGAAATGGACCTATAGTTACCTTTTTGAATCAGAAAACCATATAGTTTACTATGCCAGGAATGACAGATCCAAGAGGAATGGTGTTGGATTTATCATCAAAGAGACATTTTAAGATTGATTGTGAAATACAATGCTGACTGTGATAAGATAGTATCTATCCTCATACAAGGAAGTCCAGTCAATACAACTACTATTCAAATTTACACCAACCACTAAAGCTAGTGATGTAGAAATTGAAGAATTCCATGAATCTTTCAGTTTGAAATCGATCAAACATATGATCAGGAAGCATTGATAGTAATTAGCAATTGGAATGCAAGAGTAGAAAGCAAAGAAGGACTGGTATTGGGAAATATGGTCTTACCGATAGAAATGAAGCTGGAGGTTGCATAATAGAATTGTGCCATGCCAATGACATCTTCACTGCAAATACCTCTTTACAGTAACACAGGGCCTTCTCCAGACGGACTCCATGGAAATAAAATGGACTACATCTGTAGGAAGAACTCAATATCAATAGCTAAAATCAGGCCAGGAGTTGGCTGTGGAGCAGCCCGTCAGTTGCTCGTTTGAAAGTTCGGTGGAAGTTGAAGAAAGTGAAAGCTCGTGAAAGCCACGGTGCGATCTTGAGTTGATCCCACATGAATTTCAGGAGCACGTCAGGAGGAGAGTTTACCCTTCGGACACTGAGGACAGGAGACATGATGCGCTCTGGTTTGACATAAATAAAAGTCATACTTGAAGAACGCAAAGGGTCATTAAAAATATGAAAAATACAGAAAATATTTAAACTTTAAAAATAATAAGAAAGAAAAGATCAAAGTGGATGTCACAAAAGACGCTGAAACTTGTTCTTAATCGCAGAGTAGCTAAGGCACATGGAAGGAATGATGAAGTCAGAGAGTGGAGTAGAAAATTCCAAAGGGCAGTTTGATAAGACAAAGTAAAATATGACACTGAAATGTGTAAAACCTAGAGTTAGAAAACCAAAAGGGAACAACATGCTCAGTATATCTTTTTAAAAAAATCATTTTATTGGGGGCTCGTACAGCTCTTATCACAATCCATCCATTGTATGTCAAGCACATTTGTACATTTGTTGCCCTCATCATTCTCAAAACATTTGCTTTCTACTTGAGTCCTTGGTATCAGCTCCTCATTATTTCCCCCTCCCTCATGAACCCTCGATGATTTATAAATTATTATTATTTTGTCATATCTCACAC
>NW_022103898.1:198547-207756 GCF_000313985.2 Echinops telfairi | reverse complement strand
TTTCATCATTGCTACACTGCACCCTGATTGGCTCGTCTCCTCCCTGAAACATCTTCTGTAAGGGGATGTCCAGTTGCCTACAGATGGGCTTTGGGACCCCAATCTGCATCCCCCCACCCCTTTCACAATGATATGATTTTTTTGTTCTTTGATGCCTGATACCTGATCCCTTCGACACCTCGTGGTCACACAGGCTGGTTGGTGTGCTTCTTCCATGTGGGCTTTATTGCTTCTGACATGCTCAGATGCTCACCTTCCTGACATGATCACTGAAAACAAAGCAAGTGCATAAGCAAATGTGGTGAAGAAAGTTGATGGAACCCGGCTATCAAAAGATATAGCATCTGGGGTCTTAAAGGCTTGAAGATAAACAAGCGGCCATCTAGCTGAGAAGCAACAAAGCCAACATGGTAGAAGCACAGCAGCCTGTGTGATCATGAGGTGTCCATAGGATCAGGTATTAGGCATCAAAGACCTAGAACAAAAAATCATATTGTGAATGAGGGGGAGTGCAGAGTGGACACCCAAAGCCAATCTGTAGGCAATTGGACATCCCCTTACAGAAGGATCTCTAGAGGAGATGAGCCAGTCAGGGTGCAGAATAGCACTGATGAAACATACAGCTTTCCTGTAGTTATTTAATGCTCGAGCCACACCCCACTATCATGACCCCAGTTCTACCTTACAAATCTGGCTAGACCAGAGGGTGTACACTGGTACAGATAGGAACCGGAAACACAGGGAATCCAGGACAGATGATCCCTTCAGGACCAGTGGTGAGAGTGGTGATACCGGGAGGGTGGAGAGAGGGTGGGGTAGAAAGGGGGAACCGATTACAAGGATCTACATATAACTCCCTCCATGGGGGGTGGACAACAAGAATAGTGGGTGAAGGGAGACATCAGACAGTGTAAGATATGACAAAATAATAATGATAAGTTATCAAGGGTGCATGAGGGAGGGAGTAGTGAGGAGGGAAGGGAAAAATGAGAAGCTGATACCAAGGGGTCAAGTAGAAAGCAAATGTTTTGAGAATGATGGTGGCGACAGATGTACAGATGTGCTTGACATGATGGATGGATGGATTGTGATAAGATAGTAAAATGATTTGAAAAAAAGAAAGAAAATGAGGAAGGCCCTTAACAAGATAGATTGGCACTGTGGCTGCAACAGTGCGCTCAGGCATGGGCACAGTTGTGAGGCACAGGACTGGTTCTTTTGGTTGTGATTAAGGTCGCTATGAGTCAGAACTGGCTCGCCAGCGCCCAACAACAACAGCAAAAGCAGTATATGCATGTGAAAGTTGGACATTTAGTAAAGAAGACCAAAGAAGAATCGAGGCATTTGAATTATGGTAGCTGGCGATGAACACTGAAAGTACCTTGGACGGCTAGGAGCACAAAAGGTCTGTCTTGGGAGAAATCGAACCAGCATGCTCCTTAGAGGCAAGGATGGTGAGACATCGTCTCATGTACTTTGGACACGTTGTGAAGAGAGACCAGTCCCTGGAGAAGGCCATCATGCTTGGTAGAGTAGAGTGCCATCGAAAAGAGGAAGGCCCTCAGTGAGATGGATTAACACAGTGGCTGCAACAACGGGCTCAAACCTAAGATCAGTTGTGGGCATGGCACGGGCCAGGGCAGAGGTTCTTTCTGTTGTACATCAGGTCGCTATGAGTCAGAACTGACTCGCCGGCGCCTAAGAAGCCTAACTGCAACAACGACCGAACCAGCCCTGGGTAATCCTAGGCCATCTCCTCACCTCAGGACTCTTAGTCACAGTCACCAGGGCCCCTTTGCTCAATAAAGTCACCTTTTCAGGGCTCAGGGGCCCATGTGTGGGTATCTTTGGGGGCGTCAATTCCCCTCCTACCACATTCACTGATCTTTCCCTTACAGCTTTGTGTCTCCTGTTTCCGTACAGCTGATCCTTGAATCCTGCAGCTGAGTTTCAGTCCAGCCCGGTTTTCCTTCCTTGCAGGTGACTTGCTTTTTATGCATGAATATTTGAAGAATTATGGCATATTTGTGAGGGAATTATTTACTCATAATTAAATCATAATAAGCCCCAGGCAAGTTAAAATATTTTTTGAAAAGTATTTTGAGAAATTATTCAGTGGGGCGATTGGCATGATTTTCACATGTTTGCAAGTCTCTTCCAGGCCTCAGGTGGAGACGGCTGGATCCTCACCTGTGCTTTTCCAGGCTTATGCAGTATGCCGCTTCGGTTGGAGGCAGTGAAGAAAATCCAGCTTCACAGAGATTCATTATTGGAAAGGCTTTCGATCATTTTTCCCCTCTAATTGTGGATCTTCTTTGATACTACATACAATACAACTTGACAAAAGGTTATTACAATTTAGAACCTGATTGATCCATGTCAAAAAACCTGTATCTCCTCATTACAGAGAGGTCAATTCTGTCATGGACTTGGAATAGATTTTTTTACTCATGTATAATTTTAGAGACTCATCCATTGGTCCTTTGGGAAATATTGGTTCAATGAACTATGCACATATCAGGGGGTGTGGGAAGGGAGGGGGGAAAATGAGGAGCTGACACCAAGGGCTCAAGTAGAAAGCAGATGTTTTGAGAATGATGATGGCCGCAAATGTACAAATGTGCTTGACACAATGGATGGATGGCTTGTGATAAGAGTTGTATGAGCCCCCAGTAAAATGATTTAAAAAAAAAAGAATTATGCACATCTCCTAAATGTTGCTGTATTTCATTATAAAATATTAAAAAATCATACGTGTTGTTACTATGAAGCTCATCAGAAAAATCTTGAAATATTGGGTTATTAATTAAACTCATGGTGGTGGGTTCAGGTTTTCTAAAACTCTTAACTTTTGCTTAAAATCTCAAAAGTTATCATTGTCAACAGATGCTATCAATGGTTTCCCTGAGGTAATAGGCTCGCTTTGTTCACTTCTGAGAAAATGCTTACCAAATTCTCAAGTCTGAGTAGCCGTAGTTTGCCGGTTGTTCTTTCGAGTAAAATTAGTGTGCCATGAAAAAAGTGGCTCCTCAACTGGCAACTCAAACCACAGTGGGCGTGGTTGTTCTTTGTGATCGTTGTGCAAGTCGCTTACATTCCTGCCCTATCTGGTCACTCAGAAGCATAAACAGTATCCTAAAGTATTGAGTGTGAGCATCTCGTTGTGAAGAATTTGATGACTACTATTTCAGTGTGTTACCACTGCCTTAATTTATGATAAGGAGCTGGTATAATTTTACCAGCCATTGCTTTTGTACCATCACCGAAACTGTCAACACAGTGCACAATCTCTTAGTAATCTTACACAAGCAACTTTGGCCTTAAAGACCCCTTTGGGTGTCTTTAGGACTCCGGCGTTCCATTGAACTTTTATTGAGAACCACGCCTCAAAGGTGGCTCAGAGGGATCTTGGGAAGGTGGTTTCAAGATTGCTGGGTATAGCTCCATTTCTCTGAAAAGTGGTTGTCCCATTTATACCCTCCAGAGGTTAGGGTGGTATCTGGCCATGAATAACAGACCCAGTGTGACAATTAGGTTTTGTGAACCTTGACTGGATCAAAATTCTCAGTTGGTTTGACAGTTAAGGCTTAGTAATTTCCCCTGATTTAACTTAACACAATGCAGTCAACTTCATGATGAGATCTGTTGTGAGCAGCCTATTAGTTTAAAAAAGATCAATGTTGGGGAGGGAGGGGAAAAAATGAGAAGCTGATACCAGGGGCTCAAGTAGAAAGAAAATGTTTTGAAAATGATGATGGCAACAAATGTACAAATGTGCCCGACACAATGGATCTATGTATGGATTGTGATGAGTTGTATGAGCCCCCAATAAAATGATTAAAAAAAAAAAAAGATAAAGCAACTCACTTATTCAGGTCACAGCCCTGATGCAATTGAAAGAAGTTTCCTCAGTGGTGTGACCTATCTCGTATATAAGTGGAAGCTGTGGAAAAGCTTGCTTACTTCTTGTTAGGGCCTGAATCTGACCCATTGACTTCCGGTTTTTTGGACGTGAGCCAAAGTCTTGCCGTATTGCCTTCTTGCCATATTGCCTGACAATCCCAGGAGCTGTCGATCATTTGCCATCTGACCTACCTTCTAGCCTGTTGACCTTGACTTCCTTCTCTACAGTCACCAGACTATGGTGTTCCTGTGATCTTGGGTTCCTCAGCCCCTGAAGGTGTATATGTCAGGAGAAGCTTTCAGATTAACATCTGACCCATGGACTTGGATCCACCCTGGACTCAACTAGATTTGTCCACTTCTACAACTGCGTGAGTCGTTTTCTTGATATAAAGGTCTCTCTGTGTATATACACACATCTAAAAGCATCAATGGTTTTGTTCTCCTGGAGAACCTAGCCTAAAACACCCAGAATAACAGTGATATAAGTAAGAAGAAGGTTTTAGTCACGTTGTAGGAGGTTGCAATTGATGAGCCCTAGAGTTACACAGTGTGCAGTGTATATACCTTTAATAAAATTCATGAGATATGTTTTCTTACCTTATGTACATGGTTGGAGGTGGACAGCCCTTGTCTTTTAGGGTGACCGGGTTCCATGAAGCCCTCAGGGTCCAGGTCTCTTCTGTCTTGTTCTGCCTTAATGGCCTCCGTTCCCAAGGTTACCTCATCCTCCAAACACTGCTTTAGTTTTTCAGTCAACAGGAATAAGAGAGGGCTGAATAGGAAGGCCAAAGGACCCATGACCGCAGTCTCTTTGCTGGGGTATGCCATTAGCTCTTATCACAGAAAGGAAACTTTATTGAGATTCATGTCAGGGTTAGTCCCCTTGGAGCTATGCCACTGGTCCAGGAACTGGTGTCTTCTGACAACACATCAAAGCAGATGAGATGATTCTCGCCATCTTAGCATCTAAAGAGCATTCTGGCTGCACCTCTACCTAGAGGACTTGTCTGTTCTGGTAGAAATATATTTTCTGATATGTACAACTATTTGTGAGAATTCTCTTTTAAACCAGAAGGGGTTTCACTGACTTTTCTTTTTAGATAATGGTATTCTAAGCCAGGGGGCTTATAATAAAATGGCGGCTTCTGAAGCCCCCAGACTTCACTAATGGGGAGAATAATCAACACCAGCCCCAAGTAGATTCCTACTCAGTGGAGGTCAGACAACCTCTTCACCCATTCTGACACCAGCCACCCTTCCCAAAGCACTCTCTCCGTCTCCCAGAGTTTGCTCAGTGGCTGCACGGGCAGTACGGGACTCGCATCCTGCTTGACTGTATCTGCTCTTGGCCCTTGCTCTAGGAAGTATTCTGGCTGAACATCTCTCCTTTTAAACAAAAATCATTCTATTGGGGGCTCTTACAGCTCTTCTAACATTCCATGTGGCTGAACGTCTTTAAAGACAGATTTGTTTGTGCTGCTGGCAGTCTGTGGCACTCTTAAATGCACCACCAACACCATCATTCAAACGCATCCTTTCTTCTCTGTTCCTTCGTATTCACTGTCCCGCTTTTGCACGCATATAAGACCACTGAACGTACCACCATGTTGTGGATCAGACACACCTTAGTTCTCAGAGTGACATCTTGGCTCCTTAACACTTTAAGAGAGGTCGTGTGCAGCAGGTTTGCCCAATGAAAGACGTAATTTGTTTTCTTGACTGCTCTTCCTTGAACGTGGATTATAGATCCAAGCAAAATGGAATCCTTAACAACTTTGGTCTTTGTTCTTTGTCATAGTGTTGTCTTTGGTCCCGTGTGAGGATTTTTGTTTTCTCTACATTACGTTGTAATATATATATGCTGAAGACGGCGGTCTTTGATTTTCACAAGTGCTTCAAAGCTTCCTTGCCTTCAGCAAGCAGGGTGTGTCGTCAGCATCTTACCGATTGTTAACAACCCTTCCTCCAGCCCTGATGCTGCATTTTTCTTCACAGAGCCAGCTTCTCAGATTACTTGCTCAGCATACAAATTGAGTAAGTGTGGTGAGAGTAGGCTACTCTGATGCACACCTTTAATGATTTTGAACCATGCAATGTTCTCTTCTTCTGTTTGAACAACTGCCTCTTGGTCCATTGTACACTTTTCACATGAGAACAATGAGTTTTCTGGGATGCCCGTTTTCCCAATGTTACCAATAGTTTGTTATGAGCCACAAGCCAAAAGTCAAATGCCTTTGCAGAGTCAATAACACACATGTAAACCTCTTTCTGGTATCTCTTGCTTTTGGCTAAGTTCTATCTGATGTCAGCACAGGTAGCCTTCATTTCACATCCTCTTCTGAATCTGACTTGAATTTTTGGAAGCTCCCCGTCAGTGTGCTGCTGCAACCACTGTTGAATGATCTTCAGCATAATTTTACTTCCATGTGAAACTAATGATGCTGTTGCTAGGTGCCATTGAGTCAGCTGTGACCCATAGTGCACAACAGAATGCAACACAGCACAGCCCTGCACCATCCTCAGAATTGTTCCACATCCAAGCTCATTGATGCCGCCACCATGTCAGCCCATCTTGTTTAGGCTCTACCTCTTTTCACTGCCCTTCACATTACCAAGCCTGATGCCCTTCTCCAGGCACTGGTCTCTCCTGACAATATGTCAGAAAGGTGTAAGGCAAAGTCTTGCCGTCCTCATCTCTAAGGAGCACTGTGGCCATGCATCTTCCAGTACAGATCAGTTTGTCCCTTGAGCAATCCGTGTGCTTTCCATATTATTCTCCACCAGATACTCATGCTATTGTTTCATAATTGCCACATTCTGTGGGTTTACTTTTCTTTGGAATGGGCACACATACGGATCACTTCAATCAGTTGACCAGATAGCCATGTTCCAAATTTCTTGGCCTAGATGAGTGAGTGTTTCCAGTGTTACATCAGCTTGTTGAAACATTTCCATTGGAATTTTATCAATTCCTAAAGTCTTGTTTTTCACAAATGCCTTCAGTGCAGCTTGGTATTTATGTTAGTCTGGGTAGACTAGAGAAACAAATTCATAGACACTCATATATGTATAAGAAAGAGCTTTATATGAGTACATTGAGGTAAGCTTAAAAAAAAATGCAAAAGGGGCACAGGGAAAAAGCTACTGTATACAAACATTCCTGGGGTGAGGACCAGGTAGTATGGTAGGGGCCAGACCAAATCCAGGGATACATATGCTAGCCAAATAAAAAGGAGATGGGGAAAGGGAAAAAAAATGGGTAGCGGGGAAACAGGGCACTAACCCACCCAAGGGGAGGGTATTATTTATTTCTCCACAGGGAAAGAGGGACCAGACTTCAACCCAGTGCTCCAAGATGTGAATGCAACATGCGGCGTGGAGCAGGGAACCAGTGGAGAGTCTGAGGGGCCGGCCCCAATCCCAACTATGTAGACAGCTACCCGTCCCCACAGAAGAATTTACTTCAGAGGACAGCACTGAAGCTGCAGCTCAGGGAGAGGGACATGTCTGATCAGAGCACACGGGAGCAAATGAAGGGGGAGGAAGAGAGAGCACATCCTGGCCCACCAAGCCCTGACAATGATATTCCTGCTCAGAGCAGCCAATCCACAGAGAAGACCATATGGCCAGCCCCACTATGAGACCGGATGACCCTCACTGACCCATAGCCCTACAGGGGACAACACTGGAGACACAGTGTGGGAATTACGCCCGACCTGTTCCCACCACACCAAGGCAAAACACACTAAGGGCGTGCAACATAACAGCAAGGGGAACGGAGCAACGAAGTCCCCAGGGAATACCAAAAATAGACTTTGGGGCAGGTCTTGGCACCCCATCAGACTTGACCAGAAAACACTCTAAAGTTCAACAAACAGTCTTTGAACTAACTACAAGCATTTCTTTTTTGTTTTGTTTTGTCATTGGCTTTTTGTTGTTGTTGTTTTCTTTTGTAGCTTGGTTTTGCTCTGTCTTGTTTTTGTGCTTGTTATTGTGTCCGCAGGTCTGTCTAAATAAGACAGTCTGGATGAACAATCTGGAGAAGAAAACCAGGGACTGCCAGATCCAGGGGGACATAGGAGAGGGAGAGGTGGGGGGAAAGGAAGTAGTGTTAACAAACCCAGAGACAAGGGAACAACAAGTGATCTAAATCGGTGGTGAGGAGGGTGAATGAGGCCTGGTAGGGCATGATCAAGGCTAATGTAACTGAGAGGAATTACTGGAACCCAAATGAAGGATGAGCATGATAGTGGGACAAGAGGAAATTAAAAGGAAATAGAGGAAAGAGCTAGGAGGCAAAGGGCATTTTTAGAGGTCTAAATAATGGCATGTACATATGTAAATATATTTATACATGAGGATGGGGTAATAGACTTATGTGCATTTATTTGTAGATTGAGTATTGAGGTAGCAGACAGACATTGGGCCTCCACTCAAGTACTTCCTTACTGCAGGAGTACTTTGTTCTATTAAACTGGCATTCTGTGATGCTCACCTTCCCAACACTATCGCTGAAGGCAAAGCGGGTGCATAAGCAAATGTGGTGAAGAAAGCTGATGGAGCCTAGCTATCAAAAGATATACCGTCTAGGGTCTTAAAGACTTGAGGGTAAACAAGCAGCCATCTAGTTCAGAAGCCACAAAACCCACATGGAAGAAGTACACCAGCCTGTGTGATCACCAGTTGCCGAAGGGATCAGTTATCAGGCATCAAAGAACAAAAACTCAAATCATTGTGTTCTCACCTCCCCAATACGATCACTGAAGACAAAGCAAGTGCATGAGCAAATGTGGTGAAGAAAGCTGAAGGTGCCCAGCTTTCAAAAGATACAGCATTTGGGGTCTTAAAGGCTTAATGATAAACAAGCTCAGAAGCGACAAAGCCCACTTGGGAGAAGCACACCAGCCGGTGTGATCACGAGATGTCGAAGGGATGAGGTATCAGGCATCAAAGAACAAAAAATCATATCATTTTAAATGAGGGGGAGTGTGGAGTGGGGCCCCAAAACCCATCTGTAGGCAACTGGACATCCCTTATGGAAGGGTTGTGGGGAGGAGTCTAGCCAGTCAGGGTGCAATGTATCAACTATGAAACACAACTTTTCTCTGATTCCTAAATGCTTCCCTCCCACCCACCCACCATCATGATTCCAGTTAGAGGATGTACACTGGTACAGATAGGAACTGGAAACAGGGAACCCAGGACGGATGATCCTTCAGGACCAGTGGTGAGCATGGTGATACCAGGAGGGTGGAGGGAGGGTGGGGTAGAGAGAGGGAACCAATTACAAGGATCTACCTATA
>NW_022103898.1:192775-198447 GCF_000313985.2 Echinops telfairi | reverse complement strand
CCTCCCTGGGGAATGGACAACAGAAAAGTGGGTGAAGGGAGATGTCGGACAGTGTAAGATATGACAAAAATAATAATTTATAAATTATCAAGGGTACATGAGGGAGGGGGGAGGAGGAGGGAGGGGAAAATGAGCCAGGGGCTTACATGGAGAGCAAATGTTTTGAGAATGATGAGGGTACCGATTGTATAAATGTGCTTTATACAATTGATGTATGTATGGATTGTGATAGAGTTGTATGAGCCCCCGATAAAATGATTTTTTTTTTACATAAAGAGCTTTAAATAAAAGAGTAATTGCATATATTAAGAAAACATCCCAGCTCAGTCCAGATCAAATCCATAAATCCGATATTAGCCTATATGTCTGATATCAGTCTGTAAATTCCTCTTCAGACTCACGCAACACATGCAATGACGCTGAATGCAGGAAGATCACAGGCCAGTGGGTGAAAAGTCTTGTGGATCCAGTGGTGGTGGAAGTATCTCAGCGCTGGTGTGGGTCTCCATGTGGCTCCTTCAGCTCCGGCTGCCATTAGTGTAGCTCCATGTGGCTTGTCAACAGGAAGACGAGGCAGAGAGTGTCAGTGTATCTGGTCTCCAAGTGAGCTATTTATCTCCATGGTACCTCCGAATGAGATCATCAAGCTGCGACTGATTGACAGGCTAAACTCCACCCCTTTGCAAGTTGACAGGGGATAATGTAACTGCCACAGTATTCTTCCTTTAAAACCACTAGTTTTTGACCACATGATCACCTTTTGAAATGGGTGAATACTGATTCTTTCCCCCCTAACACGTAGCCATCACAAGATAGTTTTATTTGGAAGCTCTTAGAAAGAACACTGCAAGTTACCATGGCTGGACTCTATTTTTCAACGCTCCCGGCCTTTACCCCCAGGCAAATATATATAACTTTTTAAAAGCCAACCACTTCTTTTTGGTCTTGAATTCCTTCATTTTCTTTTTAGGTGTCCTGCAGTGTTCATTATTTTCCTATGGAATCTTTCAACATTGCAACTCAAGACTTGAATTTTTTTCTTCATTTTGTTCAGCTTGAGATATGATGAAAGCATTCTTCCCTTTTTTGGCTTTCCAATCCCAGATCTTCACATATCTCATGATAATGTTTTACTTCATCTTCTTTTGAAATTTTTTTGTCCACTTACTTTATTTCATCAGTTCTTCCATTTACTTTAGTTAATAATATACAATCAAGAGCAAGTTTCAGTCTCTTCTGACACACATTTTTCTCTTTCTTGTCTTCTTAATAACATTTTGTTTTTTTCATGCATGATGGTCTTGATGTCGTCCCACAACTCACCATCTCATTAGTGTTCAGTGCATCAAATATGTTCTTGAGATGCTCTCTAAATTTAAGTAGAATATACTCAAAGTTGTATTTTGTTTTGTTTTAATCATGCACTTGTTTTCATTTTCTTCATCTTCAACCTTAACTTACATATGAACAATTGTTGTTTTTTTTCATAGCTGAACACTGGCCTTGCTTTGGGGGATGAGGTTGAGCTTCTCCATCATATTTTCTCACAGATGTATTCCTGTGTTTCCCATTAGGTGAAGTCTACATGTATAGCCACGGTTTATATTGTTGGGGGAAAAAAAAGAGAAGTTTTCAATCAAGAAGTCGTTGGTCTTGTAACATTCTGTCATGTGATCTCTAACCTCGCTTCTATGACCAAGGCCATATTTTCCAAATATTGACCCTTCCTCTTTGTTTCCAAATTTATGCATTCTAATCACCAACAGTTATCAATACATCTCGATTGCATGTGTGATCTATTTCAGACTGAAGAAGTTGGTACAATTCTTCAATTTCTTCATCATAAGTGTTACTGGTAGAGTATTATAACAAAATGTACAAAGACCTGGAGTTAGAAAACTGAAAGGGAAGAACACAGCATATCTAGAGCTGAAAGAAATTAAGAAAAAAATAAAAGCCTCAAGTAAAAATATTGAAGCATTCTTTGAGGAAAATATTGAACAGTGCAGGAAGCATCCAAAAAAAGATGGAAGCAGCAGCAACTGAACAAGAACAAGATAGGCAGAGGGGGGGAAAGATGGGCAGAGGATTATATGAACAGGCAGTTAACAAAAGAAGACGTTCTGATGGCCAGAAAACTCATGAAGATATGCTCACAATCCCTAGTCACCAGGTAGATGTGAATTAAAGCAGTGATGAGATACCAACTTACACGGGCATTGACAGCAACGCTAATATGTATATACTGGAGTGATAGAATGCTCATTCATGACTGGCGGGACTGTAAACACATGCGATCACTGTGGAAAGCAGTATGGCACAACCTCCATGGGGGATAGAAATTCCCTATGACCCAACAGTCCCTTTGCTGGGTATAGACCCTAAAGAAGCAAGAGCCATGGCACAAAGGGAAATCTGCACTCTCATGCTCATCACAGCATTGTTCACAATAGCAAGAAGATGCAAACGACCGGAAGGCCATCAGTGGAAGAATGGATAAAGAAACTGGCCCATACACACAATGGAATACTCTGCCTTGTTAAAGAATAATGAAAAAACTGAAAAAGAAAAAAAAAGAATAATGAAGAAACTGCTAAACACCTCATGGTGTGGCTGGGCCTGTAGACCATTTTGCTGACTGAAATCAATCAATCACATGAGACCACTGTTATAAAGAAAAGATAATTCACGACAAAGGTTTTCATACCAAAGGAAACAGACGGTGATGGTTAGCGGGGACAAGAGATGGGACAAGGGAGAGAGGGGAAGCAGCAGGTTAGAGGGTCCCACTCACCGCCATCAGGCTGATTCTGACTCACAGCAACTCAAGAGGACAGGGTAGAACTGTCCCTGTGAGTTTGGGGACTGTAACTCTATGGGATTAGAAAGCCTCATCTTTCTCTGGTAGAGTGCCTGGTGATTTAGAACTGTGGACCTTGCAGTAACCAGCCTAATGCATAACTACTACATCACCAGGCATTAACTTTGCTCAAGTTGACAGTAGATTATTTACCACAAGAGGTCACAGCTGCCAGGGACATTTCTGGAGCAAGTGTCTTCAACATGTATGTGCTTTCCAAGCGGTATGGAAGCTACATTATTGCACGAGCTGTGCCACTCACAGCCTGGTGGTCAGGAACCAATCCCTATTTAGACCTGTAGGGGCTGCCCCACTACCTCCTCCAAAGCCTATGTAAAGATCAGAAGCCCAAATAAAAACAGAAAATAAAATGAACATTGTACTTAAAGAAAACTGGAAGACAGCTAGAAGTGATCCATTTATATCCCCATTCCAAAGAAAGATGACCCCACAGAATGTGGGAATTACTGAACAATATCAATATCACATTCAAGTAAAATTATGCTGAAGATTATTCAACAATGGTTGCAGCAGAAATTCAAGCTAGGTTCAGAAGAGGATAAAAAATGAGGAATATCATTGCTGATGTCAGATGGAACTTGGCTGAAAGCAGAGAATACCAGAAAGAAACTTACCTATGTTTTATTGATTGCGCAAAGGCATGACTGTATGCATCGTAACAAATTATGGATGACATTGTGAAAATGGGATTTCCAGAACACCTCATCGTTGTCATGTGGGAACCATTCAATAGACTGTGGCACTTGTTCAAACAGAAGAAGGCAATATTGCATGGTTTAAAATCATTAAAGGTGTGCAACAGGGTTGTATCTTCTCACTATACTTATTCAATTTGTATGCTGAGCTAACAAAATAATTTAGATGCAGGATTATATGAAAAAATAAAACATCTGGATTGGATGTAGGCATAATAACACTGATATGGAGATGACACAAACGTGCTCATTGAAAGCAAGTAGTACTTGGGAGCATTTGTTGATGAAAATCTAAGGCTGCAGTCTTCAGTATGGACTGCAGCTCAATGTAAAGAAAACAAAAGTCCTCACAATTGGACCAAGATTATACTATTTTTAAAGTATAATTTCCATTTTATTTTCTTTCAGTTTTTTCTCCATCATCTGATGGATCCATGATAAATGGATAAATGGATAAATGGATTTCGTCTTGCTTAGATCCAAAATCAATGCTCTTGGAAGCAGCAGCTAAGAAATCAAACAACATATTGCTCTGTGCAATCCTGCTGCACAAGATTTCTTTAAAGTGCTGAAGAGCAAGGATGTCACTCTGAGGACCAAGGTGCGTCTGACCCAAGCCACCGCGGTATTGTCAGTGGCCTCATATACTGTGTAAGCTAGACAGTGAATAAGGAAAGATGCCAAGAGCTGATGCATTTGTATGTGGTGCTGGTGAAGAGTCTTGATGGTACCAAGGATTGCCAGAAGAAGAAACATCTGTTTGGGAAAGGGTGCAGCCAGAATAGAATGTTCATTAGAAGTGAGGACGGTGAGACTGCCTCACATAGTTTGGACATGTTTTCAGGAGAGACCAGTCACTGGAAAAGGACATTGAGCTTGGTAAAGTAGAGGATCTTTGAAAAAGAGGAAGAGTTTCATAAGATAGACTGACATGGTGTCTACAACAATGGGCTCAAATCAATGTAACGATGGTACAGGACCAGGCAGTATTTTGTTTTGTTGTCCGTAAGATCGCTGAGAATTGGAATCAACTGGACGGTATCTGAGACAGTTAACGTTTATTGTGCCAACCTGGCCAATGAACACGTGGGATTAATTGAAGGGCAGAGAGATAAATGGCTCGGCGAGCCTCACCTTTCTTGTCTCTTGCTCTTTGATGATCGGACTAGTGTGCTACCGCCTTGCTTGTTCTGTACCTCAATTTGCAAGCCACACTACCTATGGGACACCTAACCCGACACTGTGTCGCTTTAATTTGAGGTTCCTTCAAGACCTGCTTCGCCATGCTACTGGAATATTACATCTCTTGAGCTGGGGACGATCAGACCCTGTCATCTGGCTGGCTGTTGACCTGCCTTGCTGTTTGCTGCCTGTGGCCAGATAGCCTGAATTGCTCTACAGAGGACTCGGCTGTCTGGTTCCTTGACTTGCACCCAGCGGCCCTCAAGACTTGAAGGACTACCAGTGTTTTAGCTGTCTCATGGAAGTGAATTGCACTGAGCCATTTTTAGTGCCTTAAAGATTGTTTATTTCTTATCTATCTAAATATATATATTTATAATTATAAATATAATTATTAGTGTTCTGGTTTTGTTTCTCTAGAGAACCCTGTCTAACATAGGACTCAACAGCAAATAACAGAGCTTTAGTAGTTGGTGAGTAAATTTGAGTAATGTATTCCCTGGACTTCCTTGTGGGTGTGTAGATGCTCTGCTCTCCCAGGAAGCATTGCACTTCAAGAGCTGAATGCGGTGCTATTCCTCTTGAATTTGTCATTCCCAGCAGAGTAAACCAAGTGATTCTCTAGTGCAAAATGGCCAATAGCAGCTCATTTGGGATATCAATACCTGGGATATCAATCTTTATGAGTTCTATTTCATTTCTGAGGACTTCTACTTTTCCTTGATTCATATTATATTTCAAGTTCTAGTTATTTTTTATTTATTTTTTAAAATTGTTTTATTGGGGACTTGTACAATTCTTATCCCAATCCATACACATTTCCATTGTGTCAAGCACATTTGTACATTTGTTGCCATCATCATTCTCAAAACATTTTCTTTCTACTTGAGCCCTTGGTATCAGCTCCTCATTTT
>NW_022103898.1:190092-192044 GCF_000313985.2 Echinops telfairi | reverse complement strand
GTCTTCAGTGATCATATCAGGAAGGTGGGCACCCACTGATATGATTCTTTTGTTCTTTGATGTCTGATACCTGGTCCCTTCTACACCTTGTGGTCACACAGGCTGGTGTGCTTCTTCCCTGTGGGCTTTGATGCTTCTGAGCTAGATGGCTGCTTGTTTATCTGCAAGCCTTTAAGACCCCAGACACTATATCTTTTGATGGCCGGGCTCCATCAGTTTCTTCACCACATTTGCTTATGCACCAGCTTTGTCTTCAGCGACTGTGTCAGGAAGGTGTGCATCATGGATTGCCAATTTAATAGAACAACGTGATCGTGCATTGAGTAAGTACTTGAGTGGAGGCCCAATGTTCACTTGCTGCCTTAATACTAAACCTATAAATATATACATGTAGATCTATTTCCCCACCATCCTATATAAATATATTTACATATGTATATGCCTGTATTTAGACCTCTGTAAATACCCTTTGTCTCCTAGTTCTTTCCTCTATTTCCTTTTACTTTCCTCTTGTCCTACTTTCATGCTCAGCCTTCATTTGGATTTCAGTAATTTCTCTCAGTTACATTGCCCTTGCTGAATCCCTACCAGGCCTCTCACACCCTCCTTGCCACTAATTTTGGATCACTTTTACTCCCCTGTCCCTAGGTTGGTCAACACCACCTCCTTACCCCGGCTCTCCCTCTCCCATGTCCCCCCGGAACCATTGGTCCCGTTTTCTCCTCCAGACTGTTCATCCAGCTTATCTTATCTAGATAGATCTGTAGAGATAATATGCACCAAAAAACAAGGCATAGCAAGACAGGTGACAAATGAGAACACAGCGATGACAACAAAAAAAAAACAATGACCCATAAAAGAATAAACTAAAGAAAAAGAAAAACCTGTAAATAGATCAAGGTCTGATTTTTGAACTCTAGGCTTGTCCTCCAGTCAAGTCCGAAGGGGTGCTATGTTCTGGCCCCAGAGTCTTATCCTTTGTACTCCCTTGGGAGCTCCCTGCTCTGCTCCCCCGTTGTTCTGCCGCATGCCCTTAGTATTTTGCCTCGGTGTCACGGGTCAAGTTCTAGTTATTAATGGGTGTTTGAACCCATTTCTTTTCATTTTGAGTCAAGCCCCATCATCAAATGTAGGTTCCAAAAACCTGAGGGGTTCATCGTATGGTAACTATGTCTGACGATGACATCCCATGGCTATTTCCTGTGTCTGAGGATGTCCCACGGCTATTCATGAGGTTTTCTGTGGCTAATCCCTCAGAAATGAACAACCTATTCCCTTTTCACAGTCTGTTCTTCATCTGGAAGTCCTGGTGAAACCGCTTCACCTGGGTGAGTCTGCTAGTAGTTGAAATACCAGCTTTCAGCATCACGGCAACATGCAGGCCACCACAGTATGGGGTAATTCAGGGTAGCAGGTTTGTTCCAGACACAAAGGGCTTGCGTGCACAATGAGGAGGGGTGGGATCCAGCGACTGCAGATCTGTGGTGTCCGGGGAACTCTGGCCCATGTCTCATTGAGATGTGGTGTCTATAACTCTCGCTCTGAAGCTGGGCACCCTGTTGGCTTCATTGACCAATAGAGGGGGGCAGGGGTGACACCATGTAACCCCCAAGGCCACATCAGAACACACCTGGCAGCTTCCCCTGCCTCTGAGCCCTGTTAGGACACACCCTCCGGGGGAAGCCAGCAATCAAATCAATCAGGTGGACCCTCAGACCACCCTGCTTGAGAGGGCAGGTGTAGGTGCAGGTTGACAGCCCCAGGTGAGCTCCCCATTGACAGACAACATTGTAGTATTAAAAGTGGTACGGGGGAGTGGGGTGCCAGCCCCACCTGCTGCTTGAACTCACTGGTTCAGTAATACTACTTCTGGGTTCAGTAATGCACAATCGTACAGTTGAGGTATATAAGTATTATATTAATGTCATCAAGAGCATGAGAGATAATACAAT
>NW_022103898.1:181135-187848 GCF_000313985.2 Echinops telfairi | reverse complement strand
GCATCGGGATAGATCCATGCGGCTTCTCCTTGGGGATGTCTTGTAGGAAGTCAATCTTGCAAGCTGAAGCAGGGAACTGCTAAGGCAGCTGCACCCGATACAACCATCACAAAACAAGAGACCCGAGAGCTAGAAAGGCGAGGCTTCACCACCCATTTATCCCTCCGCGGTTCAACCAGCACCACATGTGATTATTGGCCAGGCTGGCACAATTAACTAACTCACTACCTAACCTTGGTCATCCTTGGGCGGGTTTGCCCTCTCTAATCTCCTACAAGTAAACAGACCACCACAATTCTTATCAGAAGGGAGTGGGTCTTATTTAGGGTGAGTCAGACTAATAGTCTATCCACTATAGATGGCTGATGTTAGGAGAATAACCTCTGACCTACTTTCGCTGATCACCTATTGTACAGTCATTCTTACGCTGCTAAGTCTGGTACATATTTTGGGGAGACAACTTAAGAGAAATCCTTCTGTTCCTCACACAACATCACCTGTCAATCTTCGAGTGAGCCAGCTTTGACCAGTCAGATGGCCTGCGACTAAAACCAAACCACAGCACTCTGAGACCCAAACTTCTTACTGAATTCCTTTTGGTTTCCGACCCAGAGACCGAGCTGAGTAAACTTGGGAATAATTTATTACATAGCAATAATAACTGGAGAACATTTATAGATTTAAGAGATTGTGGGTGTGTGGTAACACTGTAAGGTAGCACAAGGGAGTGATGACAGAGAATTAGCCACCTAAAATGAAGACTCAGAAAAAGACCAAAAAATTGGTTATGATGACATTTTCGGCAAGGGGTTTTTCATTTTTATTATACTTTTCTTTTTTTTGCATTTTGTTGGCACCGAATCACCACATCATACAATTAAATAGTTCAGTCATATCAGGAAGAATTGTACAACCATGACCACAGTCAATTTTTGAGCATTCCCCAGTTATACTTTTCGGCTTGCAGCTCTAGCCATTGCCATTTTACTGTGTATTTGTGATTTCTACGTATTAAGAGGAAAATAAAAGATTGTGTATTATTCCTTTCAAATCTGAGAGAAAATTGCCGGAAACACCTTCTGGATTTGGATTGGCCTCTGGTCAGGATTGTTAAAGCTGGTGGGCAGCTTCGTTGATTCCTGTCCAGTCCAGCCACTTGGGGCTTTGCATTGACTGTCCACACCACTGATGGGTGAAGAACAGACAAAGGATTGAAATGGTGGCATTAGCACAGCTGATTTGTCACTTGAGAAAGACCAACTAAGAGTGGGAGGTCAGAGGGCACAAGGCAAACTAGTGTGGGGGTGCAGGAATGCTAAGGGAGCAAAAAGGCTTGTGGCCAGGCTGATCAGCTCCACCCATGGGCACACACAGGAAGAATGACCCCTTTCTGCCACATCGCCAAGGTGCATGCGAGCCCTGAGCTGGAAAGAGCAGACTCGGGTGTGGGGGTGGGGGGCAAGAGGGACTCTAGCACAGAGTGGGCCTGTGGATTGGTTTTCTGGGATTGATATAACCACCATCAACTGTGTGACCTAAACCACAGCACTTTATTCCCTCACAGTTCTAGAGACTGAAGTTTGAAATCACAGGATCGGGAGAATCATGTTCCCCACCCCCACCCCTGGCAGGAACACCAAAAACAGATTGTGGGGTCAGGGCGTGGCACCCTATCAGACTCAACTGGAAAACACTCCTAAAGGACAACAAATAGACCTTGAACTATTTATAGGCTTTTCTTTCTTTGTCGTTGGCTTTTGTTGTTGTTGTTGTAGCTATTGTTTTATTTTCTATTGTTGCTTTCTTTTGCTCAGTCTTGTATTTGTGCATATTATTATCTCTGACAGCACAACAGTTCCAGGGGGACATCGGAGAGGGGGAGGTGGGGGAAAGGAAGTGGGTGTTAACAAAACCAGGGACAAGGGAACAAGTGACCGAAAATCGATGGTGAGGAGAAGGGTAGTGTAACTGAGAGGAATTACTGAAACCCAAATGAAAGCTGAATATGAAAGTAGGACAAGAGGAGAGTAAAAGGAAATAGAGAAAAGAATCAGGAAGCAAAGGGCATTTATAGGGATCTAAATACAGGCATGAACATATGTAAATATATTTATATATGAGGATGGGGTAATAGATCTATGTACATATATTTATAGGTTTAGTATTAATGTAGCAGATGGACATTGGGCCTCTACTCAAGTACCCCCTCAACACAAGAACAATTTGTTCTACTCACCTGGCATTCCATGTTGCTCACTTTCCCGACACGATCGCTGAAGACAAAGCGGGTGCATAAGCAAATGTGGTGAAGAAAACTGATGGTGCCTGGCTATCAAAAGATATAGCATCTGGGGTCTTAAAGGCTTGAAGATAAACAAGCGGCCATCTAGCTGAGAAGCAACAAAGCCCACATGGAAGAAGCACACCAGCCGGTGTGATCCCGAGGTGATGATAGGATAGGATCAAAGACCCAGAACAAAAAATCATAATGTGAATGAGGGGTGTGTGTGCAGAGTGGAAGCCCAAAGCCCATCTGTAGGCAATTGGACATCCCCTTACAGAAAGGTCTTGGGGAGAAGACGGGCCAGTGAAGTAATTAGTTTATTGTGCCAATCTGGCCTATAAACACATGTGGGGTTAATTGAAGGGCAGAGGGATAAATGGCTTTGTGAGCCTCACCTTTTTAGTTCTTGGGTCTCTTGTTTTGTGATGGTTGCACCAGAGTGCAGCTGCCTTAGCTGCTTCAGCTTGCAAGGCTGACTTCCTGCAAGATATCCCTGAGGAGAAGCCACATGGACTTACCCCAATGCAGCCCTGGGTGCTGGAGCACCCGTGTGGAGACCCCTGCCAGCGCTGAGATGCTTACACATTCACTGACTCAGCTTTCCTCCTGCAGTCGGCATCACTGCGTCTGTTTTGTGAGATGGGGGAGGACTTTGAGGATTGGTGTTGGACATATGGGTTAATGTTGGACTTGTGGGCTTGGACAGCAGTGGGGTGGGATGTTTTCTTGATGCATACTTAACCTTTATATAAAACTCTCTCTTATACATGAGTTTCTGTGGATTTGTTTCTCTAAAGTACCCAGACTTACACAGCCAGTCAGGGTGCAGTATAGCACTGATGAAACATACAGCTTTTCTCTGGTTCTTTAATGCTTCCTCCCCCCACTGCCATGACCTCAATTCTACCTTACAAATCTGGCTAGACCAGAGCATGTACATGGGTACAGATAAGAGCTGGAAACATAGGGAATACAGGACAGATAAGCTCCTCGGGACCAATATTTAGAGTAGCCATACCAGGAGGGTAAGAGGAAGGTGGGGGGAGAAATGGGGGACGGATCACAATGACATACTCACAACCCCCTCACAGGGGGATGGACAACAGACAAGGGGTTAAAGGGAGACATCGGACAGTGCAAGACATGAAAAAAATTATAATTGTCAAGGGTTCATGAGGGAGGAAGGGAAGGAGGGGGAGAGAAGGGAAAAAATGAGACGCTGATACCAAGGGCTCAAGTAGAAAGAAAGTGCTTTGAAAATGATGATGGCAGCATATGTACAAATGTGCTTGAGACAATGAATGTATGTATGGATTGTGATGAGTTATACGAGCCCCAAATAAAATGATTTATAAAAAGAAAAATCAAATCAAAACAGTGGCTTCTGAGGCAGTGATTAGTAAATTCAGCACTAACAACAATAATACAATCATTTACACCCATTAAGCTTGAGCATCCAGTGGATGAAATGTCTTCTGATTTATTACATTTTGAAAGGGAAGCAATTTTGGGTTTATATATATTTTAAAAAACAAACTCACTGCCATTGAGCCAATTCCAAGTCATGGTGACCCTGCAGGAGGGGGTAGAACTGCCCCTGTGGCTTTCACAAACGGAACAGGAAGCCCCTTCTTTCTCCTGTGGCATGACTGGTGGTGTTGAACTGCTGGCCAGGCGGTCTGCAGCGGTCTGCAGCCCAGCGGGTAACCACTGACCTTTTGTCTTATCTTCAGTGAGCTTTTGGCTTCGCCCTGCAGTAATTTTTGCCATTGCCTGGATAGAAGATTGCATCACTTTTAAAATTTGGTTATGCCATAGCAAATCAATGTGAATAACTGAAAACAAATAACATTTATCAAACAAATAAAATTTTCATTTGGACTTTAACAAAAATTATATTTTAAATTTGTGATTAAAATGTATTGGGAACATGTAACTTTCAAAAAGAGCTCAAAGAAGGAGTATCTAGAAGGCAGTCTGAAATCATCGGATTTCTGCTAGTGTTTGCTGATGGGCCCATGAGTGCTCCTCATCTCGAGAGAGTGCTCAACATTTGGCACACCCCTTTCTGTCCTTGACGTTTCATCTTCACAGGTCCCTGGACTGATGCCCACACCTGCCACCTGCAGGGGCAAGAGTAATCACAAAGCACAGATGCAAATACAAAGGTCTGCTTAATCAAAAGACACAGTTTGGCTCCATTTATTCAGGAAAGAACCAGATAGATTGTAAATCACACAATTATGGTGCTGATGGTGAGTTCTTAGGTCGCTAATGAAGAAGCGCTACTTGTGAGGTTAGACCTGATGAATCCAAAATGAAAAGTTATTGGTATTAACCTATAGGCGATCATTATTAACCCACGCAACATTCACAAAGTATACATGTACATTTTACTTCTCTCAACCCCCCATACTCAGTGATATAATGATAGCACAGCTCCACTAGCAAGTCAATTTCTTAAAGTCAGTCTGTGGGAAATGGAAATAAATACATTTACATACATTTTACTATCTAAATATTCATAGTTGATTTCATGAAGGAATTATTTCATTTCCTTACATGCTCACTGCCATCAAGTTGATGCGAATTCATAACAGCCTTACAGGACAGACTAGCACTGCCCTGTGAGTTTCCAAGACTGTCACCCTTTACAGGAGTAGAAAGTCTCATCTTTGTCCCACAGAACAGTTGGGGATTTCAAACTGCAGACCTTGTGAATCGCAGTCCAACTTGTAACCATCACACCACCACAGCTCCTTTTCCTTACATGAAGATATATAAATCTTCCGATAAAATAGAAGTGTAATGTTCTAATTAACCCCCTTGGTTGTTTTCTTGGATGATAACCTTAGAAACACACTCATTGTCGCAACACAGAAACATTTCACTCGATAAATAAATATTGAATTTTTGTCCTTTGAAGGCACCTCAGACTCCAAACTTGCTGCCATTGAGTTGATTCTGGCTCATAGCCATCCTATAGGACAGGGTAGACTTGTTCCCATGGCTTTCGGAGACTATCACTCCTTCCAGGAGGAGAAAGCCTCATCTTTCTCCCATATGGCAGCTGATAGTTTCAAACTGTTGACCTTGTGCTAGCAGCCCAGTGCGGAGCCATGATGCCACAGAGCTCCTACTTAGTATAGCATTCATTAGCATATGCAGGGTAATGTGCGGTCCACATAACAGACAATAAATACTGAGACTCATTTGATATACTATTAAAACTTTTGTTAAATATTTCCTTTTTTTTTTGACATTTTCTATGTTAGCATTATATTAAGTACTTTCAGTCAGCACCCTTACTGGCACTATGGAGCTCTGGTGTCACCATGGTTACAAGTTGGGTGTGATTAGTTACGAGTAAACAGTTACAATCTTGCAAACTCACGAGGCAGTTCTACCCTGTCCTACCCCGTCACTGGGAGTTGGCATTGACTTGATGGCAGTGAGGTGTTTTTATACTCGTACGACATTAAATGCATACTCTATTGTGTCTAAGCATATGTGAAACATATTTCAAAGTTAGAGCTATACATAATTTTATTTACAAAATTCAAGACACAATTCTGTGTATAAATGTTATACAGCTAAAAAGTAATTTGATTGGATCAATTGCAATGGTCCGCTTGTTCAGGTTCCCTCATTGTGTGCACCATCTGGGCCTGACATTCCCAGGATGATTACAAGAGCAAGCCCTTGTGTTTGTGTCATTGTTGGTCCTCCCAGGCTGGAGTTTCTGGGCCAACAGATGTGCATGGACCAAAGGGTTCTCAGCATGGATTAAAGACCCACTGTCTATTAGTATAATCTGCCCTTTCTCAGTAACTACTCATGCTGTGTCCAGTTGCTTTGGACACTGGACCCCACCTCTTGTTTATGAGAAAGACATTATATACTCCCAAGAGACATGTGGAGATAAGTTTCAATGACCTGCGAGGGACACAGGAGACAGATGCCAGTGCAGGTGCAGAAGAGTCAGCAACCTTGTGCCTAGGTGTCCTGGGCTGCTGTGGACTTTCCCTCCCTAGCGGGAGCTCAGCCCTGGAGCTGATGTCCGTGGAGTCAGAGTTCAGCCCTATGCTGCCTTCTGCCACCAGTGTCTCCAAGTTTCTGTTTGGACAACTGGAACCCCTGCTTTGTTGCTGCCCTAAGCACATGTTTGCTTATCTTGCTGACTGGGTAATGACCTGAGATAGGCTTGGGGACTATATTTCTGGATTAATGGTTTCTTGGGGGGGGGTCTGGCAGGGGAGGTTGGGAAGACATGGGGAGCTAAGAGTACAAGATAGAACAAAATGTTCTAAAATTGATTGTGGTGATTATTGTGCAACTCTTCTTAATATGATCGAACTATTGCATTATGTGATGTGTGAATTATATGCCAACAAAACTGTTTTAAGAAGAATCTAATATCTGTACACTG
>NW_022103898.1:178801-180108 GCF_000313985.2 Echinops telfairi | reverse complement strand
ATTGATTTAGCCATACACACACACACACACCCCGTACGGATTTCTAAGCAGCGACTGTGTCCAGGCACTGCAAGGGGAGCGTGGAAGCCCAGCCAGTGGCAGGAAAAGCTGACCTGGGGAAAGTGCTGTCCCCAAGAACAACCTCCCCCGGGCAATGAGCCTTCTCCCTGAACTTGAACGACTGCTGTCCTTCTTACTCAGAGAAAGGTTTCAGCTGCCAACACTCATCCTGACCTCAGAGACAACACCCCAAAAAAAACAACAACAAAAAAACCCTCACTGCCATCAGGTGGATTCCCATTCATAGTGTGGGACAGGGTAGAACTGGCCCTGTGCGTTTCTGAGACTGCCACCCTTTGAGAGAGTAGAATGCCTCGCCTTTCTCCCTTGGAGACGCTGGTGGTTCCCAACTGCTGACCTTGTGGTTCTCAGCCCAAAGCGTAACCAGCATGCCATCAGGCTCCTTATAGATAACTTCCAAAAAACAAAAACCCCACCAAACTCACTGCCATTGAGTTGATGCCGTCTCATATCGACCCTATGGGACAGGGTAGAACTGCCTCTGTGGGTTTCTGTGGCTGTAACGCTTTATAAGAGTAGAAACCACCACCGCAGAGCAGCTGGCAGTTTCGAACTGCTGGCCTTGTGGTTAGCAGCTCAAAGTTTAACCACTAGAAGTAACAAACATAAACAAATAGTGCACATAATTTCCATCCAGGAGGGAAGGGATATTCCATTGCCCTCTGTTGAAATTCCGGCCTCACAGCCAGTTTTCAGCCACAGTATGTATCCCTTCAGAGTCTCCCCAGCTCTACCCCCTCCTAACCCTGGCAGACCCTCCCCAGACTCCACCACCGGCTGACCCTGACCTAGTCTGACGCCGGAAGCAACCTTCACTCTTCTTGCCCGCCGCCCGCGGAGCCCGAGGAACACAGCCTCAGGGCTGGCGCCTATCCGCGGCGCCGCCTGTTCCGTCTGCGCGGCGCGAATGTCCAGGTCTGGCTCCGAGCAGCGACCGGTGCCTGCGCCAGCCTGATCAGCACCCCAAGGAGGAACAGCTCCTGCCGCTCAGATCAGCACCGGACGACGGACAGCTCCCCACTCGGCGCGCGAGTCGCCCCACACCAGGGCCTCCAGCAAGTCCTCCGGTCGCCTGGGGATCAGCGCTGCCTCGGGGGCCGCACCCTCGCCCTCACCGGGCCCCCTTTCAAAGAAAGCCTGCGGACCCAGGCCCCTACCTCGCTCCTGTTTTCCACCGCAGGGACCTCCCTAAATACTATTAAAACTTTTGTTAAATATTTCCTTTT
>NW_022103898.1:175052-178260 GCF_000313985.2 Echinops telfairi | reverse complement strand
CCCACCACCCCCCGCGCGCGCCCGGCCCCCAGGCTCCTCCACCACCCGTCTTCGCCCACCCGCGGCCTTTGCGGACCCAACCCTAGCTTCCGCCCCTCTTCCGGAGGCTGACTCCTGCCGCCCAGCTTCTGGGTCTCCCCATTTTCACCCTTATCGTCCAGTCCCACTGTCCCCAACAACTGTCACACCCTTCCCCCATCTCCCTCGGGGCCCCAGCCGCACCCAGCCTGGGAGGCAACCTGTCCGGGGCAGAGGGCCTGGTCTGAGCCTCAGAGGGAGCCATGGACAGGCTGCTGGGCATACCCTAGACACCCAGCGTCCCTGCCGCCCCGCTGGGCCTCTCTAGATGGGGCTCATGGAAATCCAGCAGGGAGTCTGGGGGGAAGGGACCATGTGGGGAGGGGGCTGGCTTCTGGGTGTAGACCAGTTGTGAGGGCAGGGAGGTACTGTACCCAGAGCAGCTCACCCCTCCCTGCTGCTTCTGGGTCTCTACCCTGCTCCTGGCGCAGTGGGACTCCTCCAGACCCTGGCTTCCAGGCCCAGAGGGCCAGCCAGAGCCACAAAGGCAGGCGCACTCCCTGGCTCCCTGGGGAGTAACTGGCTTTCCCCTGGGCCTGCAAAACGCAGTGGGGGAGGGGACGCCCAGGGAGTAGCGCTCAGGGTTCAACTTGACATCAGGATGTGAGTCTGGGAGCCTGGGGCCTTTGGGACTCCAGCCTGGAATCTGGGGTTCTCCTTTGACCTCCCCTCAGGACCAGCCCCTGGGCTAGAGTTTGGGTTGGTGGCACACTCCTTGCACCTATCCTTGCACCCTGACCCTGGGCTCTCCTCCAGGGCTCCTCAGGACATAAGCCTGGAGGAGTTTGATGATGAAGATTTGTCTGAAATCACTGATGACTGTGGCCTGGGCCTCAGCTACGACTCGGACCACTGTGAGAAGGTGGGAAAGAGGCTTGGCCCACAGAGGAGGGTCTGGCTTAGAGCTCCCCTCTGACTGCCTCCAGCCTTCTAGGTCCCTTGGCCTGTGATCTTCCTTGCATCAAATCTTGTTTCTAGCAGTCTCAGGCGGTCCTCTCCTGAGAGAGGCCCTGCTCCAGCAGGTCTGGGTGGCGAGGAGTGAAGTACGTCAGCTTTGCAGATGAAATGTCAGTGCCCAGAAAGATCTAGTGCCGTCCACTGCCCTCTCCTGGACCCTTATCCCCCAGTTCTCCAACCTCTGCACCCATCTGCCTGCCTGTCCGTCCCCACCCCACCCCTGCCCACCGTAACCCTCTCACTGTCCCGTCACTGCCTTGCTGCCCTGCCTCCCACAGACTCTTCCCATTGACATCATTTATTCAGGAGCATGTCTGACCCAGGGGCAGGCGGTGAGGGCTCTGGTGCTGGGGGATGCAAAGCTAGGGGGTGTTCAAGGATGGACAGGTATGGCCTTGGCTCTGGGGAGAGACAGACATGCTAGGGACGGTGACTGCTCACATGTCCAAGGCTGGATTCCCATGAGGCAGCAGGTGTAGGGCACGGGTGGGGGGGCACAAGGTGCTATGGGGGAGTTGGACGAGTATTGGCAGGACCCAGGCATGGGGGTTCCCTCAGAGGAAGAGACAAGGCTGGAGTCAGGGGCCGAGGGTGGTCATTCCAGGCCTGGAGGCCCTTCATTCCTTCCTTCCTCACTCAGCAGTGCCTACTAGCTCTGAGCACCAGCTTCTGCTTTGGGGCTGAGGCACCACTGTGCCACATGGACAGGGTTCTAGCCTGGTGGGCGTGCAGAGAAGTGGGGGCAGGCCAGACCCCTCCGACAATCACTGTAAAGTGTAAATGCTTCCAAGGGAGCCAGGTCCATGTTGGATGAGGCAGGCTGGGTCAGGGAGGGGTGAGTATGTTGGTTGGGACCTGGGACCTGACTGGAGGCCTCTGTCGTCCTCTTGCAGGGTGGTGGTGGGGTCAGAGTGAGCTGCTTGTCCCTTTCCTGGACCTGGGACCCCAGTTGCTGCCTCAGAACCTGGCCCAGTCCTGCTCTCCCCTCCTTTCTGCAGGACAGCTTCTCCCTGGGGCGCTCGGAGCAGCCACACCCCATCTGCTCCTTCCAGGATGACTTCCAGGAGTTTGAGATGATCGATGACAATGAGGAGGAGGAGGAGGAGGAGCAGGAGGAGGAGGAGGAGGAGGGAAACGGGGAGGAAGGAGGCTTCCAGGACTCCAATGCTTCTGTCTCTGAGACCCTGATCCCCTGCCCTTCCTCCAATGAGCCCCACAAGCACCGGCCCACCACACTCCATCTGACTGCCCTGGGAGCCCAGGTGAGTGACTCCCCCAGCACCCACCAGTCTGGAGCTCACTCAGCCCCTCTGGACCTGCCTCCCCCGAGGCTGGCACCCCTCCTCAGCGCTGCTCCTCACCCACCCAGGACTCCCTGAACAACAATGGGGCCCTCAACCCTGCTTCCATAGCCTCCTGGCCAGAGACCCTGCGTTCCCCGCCCCAGGAACCCCTCCCAGGTGAGCGGGTGCTGGAGACCAGGGACTGGGGAGGGGGACTGGTGGCCTGAAGGACAGGTGGCCTCGACGCCCCCTTCTGCCATCTCCTCTCACCTCGCAGAGCCCCTCGGCGGCGGCAGCGCCCTCCCGCCTACGGACACGGGTCCCCGCAGGGCCCAGTCCCCTGCCTGCGCAGGCTGGGACAGCGAGGGGAACCGGCCCGCGGCGCCTGGCGGGGCCTCGCCCTCCTCGGACCCGGGCATCGAGGCCGACCTGCGGAGCGGCTCCAGTGGGGGCCGCGGCGGTCGGCGGAGCAGCCAGGAGCTGTCCACGCCCGGCTCGGACTCGGAGGATGCGGGCGGCGCGCGCCTGGGCCGCATGATCTCGTCCATCTCCGAGACGGAGCTGGAGCTGAGCAGCGACGGCGGGGGCAGCAGCAGCAGCGGCCGCTCGTGGCATCTCACCAACTCCATTGAGGAGGCCTCGTCGCCCGAGGCCGAGCCCGAGGCCGAGCCCGAGCCGCCGCGCCGGCCCGCCTTCCTGCCCGTGGGCCCCGACGACACCAACAGCGAGTACGAGTCAGGGTCCGAGTCGGAGCCTGACCTCAGCGAGGACGCCGACTCGCCCTGGCTGCTCAGCAACTTGGTGAGCCGCATGATCTCCCAGGGCTCCTCGCCCATCCGCTGCCCCGGCCAGTGCCTGTCGCCGCGGCCGCCCGGGGAGCCCGCGTCGCC
>NW_022103898.1:151229-174566 GCF_000313985.2 Echinops telfairi | reverse complement strand
GAGCACACGCAGCTGGAGCTGGTGAGCCTGCGGCGCTGCGCCGGCCTGGGCCAGGCCAGCGAGGAGGACAGCGACAGCGAGGCCAGCGAGGAGGAGGTGGGCCCTGGGCTGCTGGGCAGCAGCGGCAGCGGAGATCTTGAAGATGCCTCCCCGGACAGCCCAGACCTCACCTTCTCCAAGAAGTTTCTCAATGTCTTTGTCAACAGCACTTCTCGGTCCTCCAGTGAGTTGGTGGGGGGGAGGGGCAGAGAAGAGAGAGAGAGAGAGAGAGGCCCTTGAGGCCCTCCTGGTCAAGGCTGCCCTCTAGGCCAGAACATGTTGGGTGGGGAGTGGGCTGGGAGGTCTGGCCCAGCCCAGGCCTTGAGGTACTTTTCCTCCCCATCTCTGTCTCTGTCTCCCGGTGTGTCTCTCCTCCTTTCTCTATCTCTCCCCATTCCTGCCTCCCTTCTATCTCCTCCTCTATCTCTCCCCACCTGTCTCCCCCCATCTTGTCTCTGTCTCCCCGTCTCTGTCACCCTTCTCTCCATTTCTCCCATCTCTGTCTCAGGCACTGAGTCCTTCGGACTTTTCTCCTGCCTGGTGAATGGGGAGGAGCGAGAGCAGACCCACCGCGCGGTGTTCAGGTATAGCTGCTCCCTGGCCCCAGCCACTGAGGACCGCAGGCATTTGGGCGCCCTGGCTGGGGGCTGGAAAACTGCCCAGCCAGCCCTGCCCGCTCTGTGATGTCACCGCTTCCTGACCTCAGGTTCATCCCTCGCCATCCGGACGAGCTGGAGCTGGACGTGGACGACCCAGTGTTAGTGGAGGCCGAGGAGGATGACTTCTGGTCCCGCGGCTTCAACATGCGGACGGGAGCTTGGGGGATCTTTCCCGCCTTCTACGCTCATGCGGTGCCGGGCCCTGCCAAGGATCTCATGGGTGAGGCCCTGCCCGGGTGGGGGGCGACTGCCACCCCAGCCCTGGCCCCTGACCTGGGTCCTGTGTGGCTCTGCAGGGAGCAAGCGGAGCCCCTGCTGGGTGGACCGATTTGATGTGCAGTTCCTGGGCTCTGTGGAAGTACCTTGTCACCAAGGCAATGGCATCCTGTGTGCGGCCATGCAAAAGGTCAGTTCTGGGTTGGGGTCCTGCAAGGGGGTGGGTCAGGGTGTGAGCTGGGGGTTCCAGTCAGGGCACAGTGGTGCTCCGGAGCCAGATCAGCAACCATACACGCTTGATTCAGAGGCTGCGCCGACTGGCCCAGCAGCTGGCCTGTCCCCTCTCAGCCAGCTCAGTGGGCCTGTCCTCTGCTGGCCCCTCCTGTCCTTCAGCTTGTCCAGCTTCTGTCTGAAAAAAGCAGGCCAGCTCCTCTAGCCCTGGTTCCCCTGATATGGGTGTGAGCAGTCCCTGGAGTGGTGTGAAGGGGTGGTGGGGGGGAGGTAGACACCTTGGGAAGGACAGTGAAGCTGGAGGGTACTAAAGAGGCTGAGGGCTCTTACAGCCTCAGCACTGTTCCTTGGCTATGAAGGGAAGGAGACAAAGCAGTCCGACGAGGAGGAGACAGGGATGAGGCCCTGAGAGTCCCTGAATCCTCCACCCTGGACTTCCTCTCCAGATTGCCACGGCCCGGAAGCTGACTGTGCACCTGCGTCCTCCTGCGTCCTGTGACCTCGAGATCTCTCTTCGGGGGGTCAAGCTGAGTCTGAGTGGTGGGGGTCCTGAGGTGAGAGCTAGGTGGGCCGAGGCCCAGGAGGGTTGGCCTGTGGGATGGCCTGGTTGCCTGGCTTCCCCTTGGTCTGACTAGTGTGTCTGCCCCCTCTGCTCTAGTTTGAGCGCTGCAGTCACTTCTTCCAGATGAAGAACATCTCATTCTGTGGCTGCCACCCCCGCAACAGCTGGTGAGCCCACCCTCCAAGTCCCCGAGACACGAGAGTCTCCTGTGCCTGCTCTGCCCACCCTATCTCAGGGCTACCGTGCCCTCTGTGTGCTGGACCCTCCTCTGTTCTGGGCTCGGTGAAAACAGTCAGACAGGCTTATAGATAGCCTGGGTGGGAGCTGGATGTCACTGGGCCACCAATGCTGTCTGCAGGGCACCACTGAGCTCTCCTGCTGGACCTCTGACACAGCGAGGGGTGGGGGCAGCTGAGCAAAGACCTGTGGGGGCTCTACTGTCGGCATTGGGGAGTGAGTAGGGTGAGTAGAGACCTAGGCCTTTTGTGCTAAGGACCCTGTGCTAACCTACCAGCGGTGGTCTGTGAGGTGCTCTGTGCCAGCATGGCACAGCCCTGGGGCCAGTCGAGAGTGGTTCTAGCCACTGTAGTAGGAACAGGTGTTCCTCGTCAGAAGGTCACCCAGGTGGTTGGCTGTGTGGGCAAGAGAAAGCAGACGCAGGAGAGGTGGGGCAGGCTGGATGTGGGGTGGACTGGGGTCCCTGCAGGTGGGGCCACACCCCAGGAGAAGGACAGAATGACTCAGCTTAGAAGTGGCTCAGAGTGTTGGAGAGAGGCATGGGGTGAGCGGCTGAGTTTAGGGCAGGAAGGGATGAGATGACCCAGGCTGAGTGACAAGGGACAACTTCTAGAAAGAGGAGAGGGGCAGGGCCTGGCCAGCGGGTGGCAGGGGATGCAGGCTCCAGAGTCGCAGGGTGCCATGAGGGCTGCTGCATCCCTTCGGCTCATGGAGGTGGGGGGAGACCACCTGGAGGCCCATGAGCTTGGCTGGAGGCCTGGCAGGAGAGTGGGAGGGGGTCTCCCATGTCAGGTGGAGGCTGAAACAGATGGCAGGGCTATGCTGCACCATTTGGGCACTTTTTGTGGGAAGGGTGCTGGGGGCTTTGGTGACAGGGAGCGGGATGGGGAGATACTGCTGGGAGCTGTGGGGAGGCTGGACAGCAGGTGGGCTCAAACCAGACAGTAGAAGGCCTCCGTCCGAGACAGTGGGCAGTGTGGCCACCAAAGCAAGGAAGAACAGTCCTATTTCCATGCCCCCTCTTGACCCTGGACTTTCTGGGGAGCAGCTGCTGGCGCATGGGCTTGGGGACGAGAGACAGGCAGTGGGCCTCGCTAGCCTGAGTCTGGAGCCATAGCTTTTCTGTGTTCCAGGGTACAGCAAGGCCCTCACAGGGCGATGTGGTGGGTCTACGGCTCTGGATAGCACTTAAGCCTGTGGCCAGGTGCTCCAAGTGTCAGCTCTGTGCCAGTTTCCAGGGGCAGGGCAGGGCATGGCCAGTGGGTCCCTGGAGACAAGGACACTTTCCATTCGCAGTGTTATTGCGACGTGGTTTGTAGGTGATTCCGGACGCCAGGGGAGGCTCACTTTCTGGGGGTGGCACGTCTCATGGGCTCCACTGGGTGAGATCACAGGCCTCAGACGTGGACTCCTCTGCCCAGTAAGCATCTGAGGGAGAGCAGGGAGAGTGGATTCTGGACATGCGCAAGCAGGGGTTTTAGGAGCTGGCCCCTGAAGTAACCAAGAGCACGCAGGCCCCGCCAGTGGACAGGGCAGGCCCAGGATGCGGTTCTGAGGCAGCAGGGCACCTCAGAAAGCCTGTGGGAACTTGCACCCTTGAGGGCTGTGCTGGCCACATTGGCTCTGGCGTAAGAGGGGCACTCTGGCGGCTGAGCCCCCTGGCCCATGCCAGGGTGTTGGCTCCCTGCTCTGACTGGATCCTGGGAAGACCCCCACTATTTCTAGGAATTCTGGGCACTGGCACCCCAAAGCCCCATGACCCTCTTTCCCTTGCCTCCTCAAATTTCTCCAAATCTTTGAGGGATGGGCCTGAGGGTGGAGCCTCTGACCTGCCCCCATGGTCCACCCCCAGCTACTTCGGCTTCATCACCAAGCACCCCCTGCTGAGCCGCTTCGCTTGCCACGTGTTCGTCTCCCAGGAGTCCATGCGGCCAGTGGCGCAGAGTGTGGGGTGAGTGGAGAGGGCGCAGGGAGAGTTGGGGCAATTGCAGTGGGGTCAGCATGGGTGAGTCAGTGGAACCCCAAGGAGGGGTGAGGGTTGGCAGGGCCAGGGGAATCCCGAGAGGGTGGTGGGCTGGGGGGCAGCTGGCAGCAACTCC
Source organism: Echinops telfairi (assembly GCF_000313985.2). Taxonomy (NCBI): domain Eukaryota; kingdom Metazoa; phylum Chordata; class Mammalia; order Afrosoricida; family Tenrecidae; genus Echinops; species Echinops telfairi. The sequence continues at coordinate 170,523 of NW_022103898.1, read as the reverse complement.
ACCCCCACTCTCCGCCTCCAGCCGCGCCTTCCTGGAGTACTACCAAGAGCACCTGGAGTATGCCTGTCCCACCGAAGACATTTACCTGGAGTAGCTGCGCCCCTACTTGCTCTGCCTGCCTAACCTACTCCAGGCGCAGCAGCGCTGGAGGGGTGGGTGGGTAGGGGTGTGTGTGGTGTCACAGGCCAGGAGGCTTCAGCAAGGACTAAATTAGGGGCGTGAATTTAGGGGCCCTAATGTTTGCAGGGAAACCAAGAACTCCTCCCTCCTCCTTGTTCCCCAGACAGGGCCTGTGGGGGCTATAGGAGAGAGGGCCCCCAGCCCACTCTTTCTTCCCCTCTGACACAGCCTTCCTTGGTGTCACCCTGTCCTCGTCTGCCCCTTGATCTCTGACCCCCGTTTTTTCCTGCGTCCATCTGGCCCCTCTCTGTGCCTGCCCTCTTCGACTTGGGCCCAGACAAGGAGGTGAGGGAAGGTGAGGCTTCCAACTGAACCATTGCCCCCCATCATTTATAAAGAAATTTTAATTTTTATAGACTCTGGGGGCCCTCCTGCCCTTGATCACAGAGACAGAGAGGCCCCCTACTGCCCCACCCGGAGCTCAGGGACCGCAGAGAGGGTCCCCAGGAGAGCCTTGGGGCCTAGAAGAGGCTCTCAGAGGAGGGTGCCCTGGGCCTGTCCGCTTTGCGCTGCTAACACCCCGGTCCTATGCACCTGTATCTGCTCCTATGCTGTACGTGGGCCCCCCACTCCAGCCTCAATAAACTCCTCTTGGTGTGACCCGCTATTCCTTAGGGGCGCCCACTTAGGGTGATTGGGCATGGGGGTGGCTTGGGAAGGCACCCTGACAGTGTTGTATCAGGGCTGCCCCTCCGGGTGCTCCGCACTTGGTGCGCTGGCTGGGAAACTGAGGCTGGTCAGGGCAGCACTTGGGCAGGAGGCAGCCCCACCTTGCCCACCGAGCTCCAGAAACTCCTGTGATGAGCCCCACTGACACCCTCCAAGACTAGAGGTGGCCTCCAGGTTGGGCCCTGGGGGTCCTCTCCCCCAGCCGAGGCGCAGCCCTGGGACACCCGCTTCCAGCAGAGGTCTGGGTTGAAAGGGTGCTGCTGCCCACCAGAATGGCAGTGTCGAGCTTGTGTGGAGGGTCCACCTCCTTATCTCGTGTCCTGAGAGAGAGACCTCTGTCCCCGTGACTGCACTGGGGCTGCTGTCCCACTATCACCCTCAACCTCCAGGAGGAGGGGCAGAGGGGGAAGCTCTTTTGACAACTGTTCCACTGTCTTTGCTTAGAGACCACCACCACCACTACCACCACCCCTGGGCACTGCAAGGACCAGGCCCCAGGTACACACTCAGCTGTCTCCTGGCACCATCCTGAAGGAGCTTGTGCCTGGGTTCCTGACCTCTTGATTCAGACATGGCCTCTCAGGCAGTAGGGGAGGGGAAGCAGGCTCTGCTCCTCAGCCCCACTTATTTCTCATGCAGTTTAGGTGGGTAGAAGGCAGACTTGGGGTGGGAAGCCCACTGACCATCCATTAGCCTGGGGCTCAAAGGCTCCCCACCCCCTCCCATGAGTGAGGCTATTTGAGAAGCAAGTGGCACCCCAAGAAGGGCCACTCCCCCTCCCCAGGAAGTGCTCAGCAGAGCAGGGGACTTGGAACTTTCCCAAGTGCAGCTGGGAGCTAGCCTCACCTGGTTTTCAGGTGTGGGCACAGATGTAGGATTTGGCAGGTGTGAGACCCATGCGAGATTGGTATAGGGCAGTCCCCCTGGGCCTTGGGCATCTCCTGTCCCTTCCATGGAGCTGGCTTAGAAACCAGAGCATGGCTGCTGCCTTGTCTTGCATGACCTGGTTTGGACATTGTCAGCACATCGATCATGGGAGCACAGGTGTCCCCAGTTTTGTGGAGGACAAAGCAACTTTGCCCCTAAAGCCAGTTCAGCCCTCTAAGTTGATGAGAGAGGACAGTCTCATTCTGGTCCTTATTTGCTTCCTGCACATTCTGAGGAAGAGCTGGCCTTGTGCCTGCCTGGCAAAGGGGCCTGGCCTCCCCACTCTGGGCAGGCAACCTGTTGGGCCCCTTTCCCATATCCTGGGATCCACAACCCTGCCTAGCAGCAGCCTCTGGCCATGGGGAGTTTACCCAGGGAGACAGACTGTTGATCAGGATGTCCAGCTTGAGGTCCGCTGAGGACCTCCAGCCTCAGCTGGACCCCTGGGCTCCTTACCTAGGACATGACAGTAAGAACCAGCATGCCCAGCTCATGCTGGGCAGCCATGGGGACACAACCTGTAGCGTGTACCCTGAGTCCGACTGTGTCTCTGTCCCCTGGCATGGCTTCCACAACGGGGCCATGTTTCTCATGATCACGGTCAGGACCACCTGTCCTTCGGTACCACGTGGGGTTTTGCGACTAGGTAGCTTCAGCAGAGGGGAGCTTGTTGGGGGTGAAGTGCCTGAGTGGACAGGACAGGAGGGCTGCACATGGGCAGCCCAGCCAGGGCGCTCTGCTGTGACAAAGTCCCTGTGGACCCCAGCCAGCTGTTCACTTCTGGGGGCATCTCCCCATGGGGTTCAGCACTGTCCATACAGAGGGCTTGGTCTGAGAGTCAGCCATACCCCACATCACCACAGCCACCATAAACCTTGCCTGCTCACCCCTCTCAGCCTTCCTCAGCACTACCTGGCAGAGGGCCCATGGACTGCCTGCCCAGGAGGGCTCTCCTAGAGGGGCTTTGGAGAGGGGTGTGGCAGACACTGGGAGAGCAGTGTCCAAAGTGCAAAGCCAACAAGGTCACAGACCAGTGAAGAGTGAGGTGGGTGCACACCTGCTCAGCGGCGTGGCTGACCTGCTGTGTGCTCATATTCACAGAAGGGCTTCAGGGACCTCCGTGTAACAGGGACCATGGAAGGGCCCCCTTGCGCCCCCTCCTGGCCTCGGGCAGCCCTGCCCCGGGGCCGCCCCCCCCACCCCCCCACTACCCCGAGTGATGGCCACACCACCAGCTCAGGCTTGTTTGCTCTGCCTGTTCTCACACATGCAGTGCCTCAGGCAGGGACCGCCTGACCAGCGGCTTGTGCTCCCCATGTCAAGTTGCAGGAATGGACGTGCTGGGATGGTGCAGCCGGCCAGGAAAAATGTGCACCTGTGTGTGGATGTGCACACAAGCATGGTTGTGAATGTATAGGTCTGCATGTGTTCATGAGAGTGCATGTGTGCTGATGCATGTGGGTATGTGCTTGGGTGTCGACATGTGCATGGCCAGTCATGTGTACTTACTACACACATGGACTCACCTGAGTGTATGTGAGAGAGCCCACAGGATAGTTCATTGGGAAAAAGCAGTTACAGCAACAAGAAACACATCTCTGCACACAAATGCATCCAGGCAAGAGCAAGGGGGCTAAGAGGGCCTGCTTCTCTGCCCCTTGGCCCCTCCCCAGATACCCTGGGCACAGATGCATACTGGCTGCTCGTCCAACAGTTGGCCAGGCAGTGGATCTGTGAGCAGAAGGTAGCTGCCCTCTCAGATGTTCATGGACTATCCACACCTGGGGGCCTCATGACCAGCCCCAGCCCCATGCCTCTTGCCCAGGAAACACTCATGGGCATTGTCCTACTTGCATGCTGGGGAAAAGGCCCAGCGCCCTGCACATGCACTGCTTCCCACCATCTCCGCTCCCAGCAGTGACTGAGTGGGCATGACCATTGTTGGGGATGGGGGTGGGGGGGCTGGCATGGGGAGGAGTGGGGCAGGGAGCTGGGTCCTTTGTGCACAGGTGGCTGTGCTGGGACCTCAGCAAAGAGGGGACACAGCTGGGCAGGTGGCAGGGGTTGGCTATGGTCTTTTTGTTGAGACACAACCTGACATGGTGTTCAAAGGTGACCTTGTCTGCTGGGGAAGGGCTGGCTCTCGGGGTCAGGAGTTCAAGTGGAGCCCTCAGGACCTGCTGATACCACCTTCCAGGTGCCTTTGGGCCTCCCTAGGCTGCCTGCTTCTTCCACTCCTCCCACAGACCTGAGAAGGGCCTGTCCCTCTCCCCGCCATCCCTGCCCCAGCTCCCAGCAGACACGAGCCCTTAGCCACTTTCGCACTTCCGTGGACACGGCACCTACCTCACAGGGTTAGCATGAGGGTTAGATGAAATATTACACCTACAGGTCAGAGTGGGGCTGGACACAACCTGTGTGTCAGCTCATGTTATCATCCTTACAGGTACAAGCACACCTGCACATACCTGCACCCGCGTAAATAGGCTCATAGTCACAAATGGTCCAGGTCTCTGGGGGGGCCAGGATGAAGCTCAAGATGGGGCCGGATCTCAGGGTTCTTAGGGAAAGGCTGGAGCTCAGGGTGGGGCTCCAGCTGGGACACGGCCTGGGGCTTGGGCTGGGGTTGGAGCGAAGTTTGAGGCTGAGATGGGGGCTCAGGCTGGGGCAGGGCATGGGGCTCAGGATGGAGTTGGGGTTCTCCACTGAGGCCCAAGTTGGGGCCCTGGTCTGGGCAGGAGCAGCAAACTGGCCAGGGCTTGCAGCCAGGCCGGCAGCAGACCTGCAGTGCTGGGTCCTCCCCTTGGGCCATCTGGCTGGGGCTGAAAGTGATTTCCGCATCAAACTGGGCTTTGAGCAGCTGGATCTCCTTCAGAGCCTGCAGCACTTCTGGAGAGATCAGGGGCACACCCCCCAGGAGGTCGTAGTTCTCGCCTGGGTCCGTGGACAGGTCAAAGAGCAGTGGGGGCTCGTGGGCGGTCAGCGGGCTTGTGGCTTGGCAGGCCGGATCGGCAGTGGTGTCACTCTGGACAGAACCTGGTGGGCAGGGGATGAGTGGGGACGTAGAAGTGGGGAGGCAGGAGGCAGGAGGGAGGCGGGGAGGGCTTACCCTGGGTGAAGAAGTGAGCCTTATACTTTCCGCTCCGGACAGCGAAGACCCCCTGGACTTCATTGGGGTAGCTCGGGTAGAAGACAAGGGACTTCCGGGGGCTCTGGGGCAAAGGCAGGGGTCATGGAATTGGGGAGGCCAGGAGCCATCAGCCAGGGTCACTTGCCTAGCAGTCAACTAGAGCAAGGGACACTGCCCATGCTCATGCCCACACGCACACCATGCTCCCTCAGGTTCCCAGCCCCTGGGCTTACAGCCTACCTTGCCTGTGCCCATCAGCACGGGGCTGAGGTCAAAGCCATCGAGGGTGACATTAGGCAGTGGGGCTTCAGCTAGGGCGGCCAGAGTGGGCAGCAGGTCCAGAGAGCTGGCCAGCTCGTGGGTCACCCCTGTGAGCAGATGTCTGTCAATCACTCAGTTGGGAGGGCGCTGGGTCTACCTGGAGAAGACCTGAGGACTGACCAGGAGTGATGTGGCCTGGCCAGAAGGCCAGGGCTGGCTCTCGGATGCCCCCTTCATAGGTGGTCCCCTTCCCACAACGCAGGAGGCCGGAGCAGCCACCACGGGACATGCGCATGGTCTCGGGCCTGGGGAACACCAGATAGACCGTCAGCGATAAGGCACCCAGGCCTTCAGCCCCAACCTCTACCACCTAGGGGGCTGTGGCCCAGTCTTGGCCCCACCCCGCCTTCCTCAGCCAGTGCCAGCTGAAGGGCTGCATACCCGTTGTCAGCAGTGAAGATGACGAGCGTGTCCCTGAGCAGCCCCAGGTCCCCAATGGTGGCCATCAGGGCCCCCACGGCCGCGTCCAGCTCCATCAGGGAGTCCCCAAATGGCCCGCGGCCGGAGAGCCCCACAAAGCTCTTCCCGCTGAACTGGGGATAGTGGGTGTGCTGGCGGCAGAGGGTAGGGTCAGCACGGCGGGACACAGACAGGCCGGGGGGGTGGGACGGGGCAGGGCGGGTACTCACGTGGGAAGCGTAGTAGAGGAAGAAGGGGCGGCCCTGACGTTTCGCATCGGCCATGAGGTCCTGGGCAAAGGCCAGGTAGCGAGCCTCCAGCCCAGGCAGCCAGGGAGGCTGTGCCTCCACAGAGAGGTTAGCCAGCAGTGGGATAGGGACCAGGCCTTGGTCACAGCTGCCCTCACACAGGGTGTCAGGTGGGAAGCACGTGAGGTTCTGGCAGGGGCCCTGAGGAGTGGCTCCGGTAAGGGGTCTGGGGGCTGTGGGAGGAGGGAGGCTCCGTGGGAGAGCACCCCGGCCCCCAGTGGGCGTTTCCTACCTGGTCGTGGGAGTATGGAATACCCAGGAAGCGGTGGAAGCCCTGGTGTGGGGGCAGAAAGGTCCCCTCAGGGCCTACTCCGAGGTGCCACTTTCCAGCAATGCCTGTGAGGTAGCCGCGGGCTTCCAGGACCTCAGCCAGGGTCACCTCCTCCAGGGGCAGTCCCCCCTTGGAGCTGGGCTCCAGGACTCCAGGGTACATGCCCACACGAACCGGGAGCCGGCCAGTCAGGAGGGCGGCCCTGCAGACAAGGCACATTGTCTGTGAGGCAGCGGGAGGCCTGCCGGGGAGCGGAGAAAAGGGCAGGGGCTGGTGGGGACAGACACTTCTAGTCCCATGATGCAGTGACCGCAGCGGCCCCCCTCTGCCCACTCACCGCGAGGGCGTGCACAGGGACACCGGGACGTAGAAGTCGGTGAACCGCAGCCCCCCTGCGGCCAGCTGGTCCAGGTTGGGGGTGGCGGAGCTGGGGTGGCCGTAGGCGCCTAGGTCCCCATAGCCCAGGTCGTCGGCAAAGATGATCACGAAGTTCGGAGGGCCGGCCGCGGTCAGGCCGGCCAGGGCCAGCGCGAGGGGCCACAGAGCCCCCATGGCGACAGAAGGGCCTGCCCCCAACCCCTGGGGAGGAGGGCAAACTGACCGGAGACTCCAGGACCAGGCGTGACCCCACCCCAAAGACCCCAGACTCAGGTGTCACTCCTGGCTGGAGACCCTCGGTCCAGGAGGAAACCCCCCTCCCTCGGGACAAACTCGGACTCGTCCCTGGAGACCCGGACCCTACAGAAGCCAGGAGGCCGTGGCCCGGGATACGAGCCCCTGAGCCCCTGACGCCTTCAAGGACCAGGACACCTTCAGATTCTCCGGCGGCCTGACCTCGTTCACCTGGAGGGCCCTAAGCCTGAGCCGCGGCGGAAGGCCGAAAAGGGGCGGAGCCACGGGCGCGGGCCACCGCTAGCGCAGAGAGCGCTTCCGCCTCCGCGAGGCCCCGCCTCTGCCCCGCCCCCAGTTGGGAGAACGGGGCTGCGCGCGGCCGGACTGGGCGGGGCCTGCGCTGGCTGTGATTGCGCGGGTTCGGGGGCGGGATGTGAGAGGGCCAACGCCGCGCTTTCGAGAGTCCGGAGGCGTGTCTAGGGGCGGGGCCGCCGAGTCGTGCCACCAGGGTAGCGGTCCTGCGCCCCGCAGGGTGCGGCTTTATCCTCTTGCGCCAGTTCTCGGGCTACTCCGTTCATCCCTGGGCTGTTAGCGACGGCCAGGCCCAGACCGAACTGCGGAGAATGGGGCTGCTCCTGTTGGGAGAAGGCCCTTGTTTTGCAGGCCCGGGCACCAGCGACAGCGTGGCCCTTTACCCCGCGAATGAGCAGATCCAGATGGAGCTGCTCAAAGCTCAGGGACCTGAGCTGCCCCTGTTCCTGTTCAGAGCCTTGTCTTTCTCCCTCTGAGCGACTGGTGGCTTCTAACTGCTGACTTGGATGAAACCGCAGGGAACCATACATAAGTGAGATTCGGGAGACAGACCTGTGGCTTCCCTCAGGACAAGGAAAAATCCTCCCCGATGCCAGTCCTTTGTGAACGTGGGTGGTGCCAGGTCAGGAGGGCAATCTCGAGGAGCTAAGTGGGGTCTCGCTCCTTTCTGCAGGGTCCTGGGCAGATGGCCGACTCTGTTCCTTTGTTGAGCTGTAGTGCAGGAAAGCAAAGTGTTTGTCAGCATAGTGCTAGCACCCGAAAGGGCCCCTGCATGGGGCAAGTCATTGGACCTACCACGAGCAGTGTCTCCAGGACTGTGTCACTCACACAGGCCCACCCAGGGAAGATTCCCCCAAGGCAGCTCCTCTTAGGGAGGTGTACCCCTGTTAGCCCGGGTTGACTAGAGAAACAAATTCATTGACACTTGTGTGTAAGAGAGAACTTTAGATCAAAGAGCAATTGTATATTAAGAAACAACCCAGCCCAGTCCTGATCAAGTCCATAAATCCAATATCAGCCCATATGTCCAATACTAGTTCATGAATTTCTCTTCAGACTCACGCATCCATGCAATGATGCTGATTGCAGGAAGATCGCAGGCCAGGGGGTGGAAAGTCTTGTAGATCCAGTGGCAGTAGAAGCATCTCAGCACTGGTGTGGGTCTCCATGTGGCTCCTCCAGCTCCAGGGCTCTGGCTCCATCAGTGTGTCTCCATGTAGCTTGTCATCAGGAAGATGAAACGGACAGTGTGTGTCCCACCTCCAGGGAGGAAGACAGGAGTTCCCAAAACCCCCAGGAGAAGGCCATGTCCACACAGAGGCTTTATTGGCTGTGACCTGATTGACACACTAGACTCCACCCCTTTGAAAGTTGACAGGAGATTATATAACTGCCAGTCCCCACCCCCCACCACCACCCTCAGCAGCTCCTCCTAGGACAGTACACCCAGGGCAGGATACCCCCCCCAAAAAACAACTGACCCCTAGCCCCTGGTCTTTGGTCTCTGATACCTGCTCCTAATGTCATCCCTTTGGGGAGGTCCCAGTGACCCAGAACGGTGGAGCCCGGATGCCATTAGCTGTCGGGACCAGCCAGCACCAGCCATATTTTTCGATGGGGCTGAGCAAGCAGCATGGACTGGGAGGCCCAAGATGCAATCCCCAGTGGCCGGTCTGGCTGGGGAGCTGCACTTTCCTACTGTTAGGTGCTGTCCGGTTAGTTCAGACTCACAGAATGAAACAGCGCTGCATCCTGTACCCTCCTCACTGCTGTCTTATGTCCAAGTCCACTGTGGCAAGCCATCTCATGCAATGCCTCCCTCTTTTGCACTCCAAAGACTGGGCAGCTGGCAGGAAGCCAAGTTCCAGGGGCAATGTCCTTGTCCAGAGGGCAGGGAGGGATCAGCCTCAGGTGAGGCCATGCCTCTGGGCCGGCCTTCAAACAGGGCACCCTTCAGATTTTGTTTCTGTTATAAATGGCCAAGGGTCTTAGTAAAATGCAGACCCCCTCAGACTATCTGGGGTGGAGAGCATTCTCGGTGTGTGTGTGCTCGAGTTGTGGTGGTGGTGGTGGTGGGGCTTGGGCCAGGCTTGGCCTGCTTCTGGGCCTGTGCGTGGGTGCAAACTTTCCGGGTCGGTGGGGAGGGTTGGTTGCGGCGGGCGGGGCTCTAGCACTGGGGCTGAATGCGTATCTGTGGCTCAGAAATCTTTGAAGCTGTAATTGGAGCTGTCACAGCTGGTCGGCGCCAGGAATTGGCGTTGAAATAGAATAAACCAGAAGTGTGTGCCTGTCTTTCAAGTGCAAGCTGGGAACTGCCCCAGGTGGCAAGGACCTGCCCATTATTCTCCTGCTTGAGAGGATGGTGTGACATAGCTCGTGTGTCCCAGGGGCTCTGGGGGCACGCAGGACTGCATGTACCCAGAAGCAGCAGATTCTGCCCACCCTGACCTCAGGCCCTTGGGACGGTTGCTGCTACGGCTGTTCAAAGCTGGCCTCTGTGAGCTGCTGCTGTCTTTGGCGGTGAAGGTGAATCCTTTTTTTGGTGCTGCTGCAGGAGTCTGGGAGGGGGAGCCAGGCTGCCCTCTCTGTGAGAGGATCAGCCTGGGACAGGGCCCAGATTGGAGGCTGCCCACCTGCCGTGGGGAGCTGGCTTGGACTCCTGGGGCATTGCTAATTCCAGACTCTCGCCCACAGATGGGGGAGGGGGCCTTGGAGTGAACTCTGTGGGGCCTTTCTTTCTGCCTGTGGGTGAGGGTGGGACAGCCCTCTCCCCGGCCAGCCAGGGGCTGGCTGGAGGTGGGCACCTGGCCACGTGAGGGACTGAACAGGTGGAGAGAGCCATGGCTGGGCACGTTCTTGCAGCCTCACCCTTCCCAGCCTTCTCTCCCCAGTCCCCTCCCCCCTGCTTCCCAGCTACTCTGGGTGGGTGGTGGTGGGTGGAGGGGGACAGTTCCAGCTGTGTGTACCCCTCTCAGCACCTTGAGGACAGTAGTCTCCTAAGAGAAGCCCACTTCGAAGGGAGATGGGGTCCCGGGTGGCAGAGACCAGGTGGCTGCCCCAGGCAGGAAGATTTGGGGGCTGGTTGGCTGTGTCCCCAGGACAAACAGGTGTGGAGGGAGACCGCAACTCAGGCTGCATTCACAGATCCTCCTGCAAGGTCTGGGTGGGGGTCGGCTCACAGGCGCAGCCCTCTGCCTGCAGGTGACCCGCAGCTGTGCTTGCCTTCCTGCCAGAGCTGACCAAGTGACACAGGATTCCCCTCCCCCCACAGTCAATGTGTGGCCAGAGTCCATCTCACTGTGCACCTGGTGAGCACCAGCAGCCTGGCTGTGCTACTTTCTGCCTGGATTTGCATGCTCTCAGGGAGGCGAGAGTGACTGGCCATCTGTGAGCCAGCCAGGGCGCCTCTCCCTTGGGAGGTACTCTTCCTGCACCAGCGGAGGGACCACCAGTTTCTCTGACAGAAACCCCTGATCTTAGAGAAAAGAAAAGAAACCCCACATCTTACAAGCTCAGTACACATTCCTTTCTCACTCACAGAAAGTCCAGCAAAATGTGCAGAGCTGGGGGCTCTGGGCTCTACACAGCCCCTCAGTCCAGGTCTGTGTGGCTTGTGGGTGAAAGCTGTGGGGATCCCTGCCCTCATGCTCTCTGCACGGCGCAGAAACCTAATGGGGCAGTTCTCAGGAGCTCGGGCTAGTCCTCACCCACTTTGCCAATGGCGCTGTGGCACAAATTCTGTCTTGCATCCCTCTCTGCTCAAATTGGACACAGGGATGCAAGGTCTACAAGTGAGCTCTGGCTCAGGCAGTGACTGAGTGGGACAGCCAAGGCACTGAGGGGCCATAGGGGAAGCATGAGAGGAGGGGGCTGATGTCAGTCTGTTAGGGGAACTGACAGTCTCTGACCCAGAACTCTGAGGGAAATGCATGGTTTCTCTTTTTATATATAGCCTGATAATGTCCACAAAAATAGTGGGTGGGCCCATGCAAATATGGTGTGTAACACTCTTGCTGTGATTGGCTGGGGATACATGGATAAGGTGCCTGTGGCCCACATGGGTGATGATTGGTCAGTTTTGCCATGTCCAGACTTGAGTAGAATCAATCCCAGTGGCTGAGGGACCTCACTACCATCAAGAAGAGGAGGTGGAGTATACCCTGCTTGTTGGACCCTGTGGCCATTACATAATTTCATGCCAATTTGATATATAAAAGTGTAGAGGTGGAGTCTGGCCTGTCAATCAGGCCATGGCCTGATGGTGATTCCTTGTGGGCATGGACCTCTCATAAGGAGGGCCCTGAGGTATGATGTAGCAACGATGAAAAATATAACTTTCCTCTCGTTCCTAAATGATTCCTCCCTGCCCCCACTATCATGATCCGAATTCTACCTTGCAAGTCTGGCTAGACCAGAGGATGTACACTGGTACAGATAGGAACTGGAAATACAGGGAATCCAGGGCAGATGATCCCTACAGGACCAGTGGTGTGAGGGGCGATACTGGGAGGGTAGAGGGAGAGTGGGTTGGAAAGAGGGAATCAATTACAGGGAACTATATGTGACCTCCTCCCTGGGGGACAGACAACAGAAAAGTGGGTGAAGGGAGATGTCGGATAGGGCAAGATATGACAAAATAATAATTTATAAATTATCAAGGGCTCATGAGGGAGGGGGGAGCCGGGAGGGAGGGGAAAAATGAGGACCTAATGCCGGGGGCTTAAGTGGAGAGAAAATGTTTTGAGAATGATGAGGGCAATGAATGTACAAATGCACTTTACACAATTGATGTATGTATGGATTGTGATAAGAGTTGTATGAGCCCCTAATAAAATGATTTAAAAAAAAAAAAAAAAGGAGGGCCCTGAGTACCTCCACCCCCACCCTGTCCCCTCTACCTTCACCTTCCTGTTGCCACATGAACATCTGTGCAAGCCCTGTAATGCTTCCACTGCCATTGGATCCACATGACTTTGTACCCACTGGCTTGTGATTCTTGCATTGCATGTGGCTGTGTCTGAAGAGGGACTTATGGACTAGTATCAAACTTACGGACTTGATCTGGACTGGGATGTTGTCTTGCTCTACAATTCCTGATATAAAGCTTTCTCTTATACATATATGAGTGTTCCTGGATTTGTCTATCTCGTCAACCTGGCCTCACACAGACCAAGAGAGCTCGCAAAATGCAGAACTTCCTGGGCTCAAGAGACAGAGGTTGTGGCAGATCAGACAGCAGACTGGGATGGGGTTGCTAGCCCACAGAGTGAGAGAGTGGGGTGCCCCCAAGCCAAGGCTTGATGACAGAATGGAGTACCTCAGAGCATTTCTAGGTGAGCTAAAGATGTGTACACTCTCTCACCCGAGTGGGGCCCGTCTGGTGACAGAAAGAAAGTACCCTGGAAGTGCATGGAAGAACTGTACCCTGAGCTCCGTTATTTCCAGGATGATCTTGATCCTTAATTGTAACTGGTTAGCTTCCCTAATAAATTCCACAATCAGGAATATTGTCTCTGTGGGGGGAGGGCCAGCCCCTTCCCCCCACTAATCATGGGTTTGATAAGCACAATTGTACGGTTGAGATATATAAATATTATAGTAAAGTCCTAGAGAGCATGAGACAAAAGAGAGATTGAAATAATGGAGGCAGACACATTTCATAGTAGCATGCTCACCTGGGCTTTAGAGGGGGATGGGAAGGAGGACAAGGGGAAAGGGAACAGGGGAGTGAGGATGGGAGAGGAGGCCAAAAGGGGAGCTGGAGAGAGCTCTTTATTGCTAACCAAGGCCTATATATCTTGGGGGGGCGTGCAAGTCCACTAATTACAGGTAAAGACACACGTCACAGGAGGGGTTGCACTATAGGTAATACAGCAATGAGTAGGGGACAATCTAGGGATATACACGCAATAAGAAGAGGAGGGATTGAGGGTATACATGTGACAAGAAGGACAGATCCTAGATTCAGGATGGCAGTCTAACTTTGGATGTCACTGAGCAGGTTTGACCTGTTCTCTGGATCTCCATAGAAACCATTATCAGTAGGGTGTAAACCCCATCTATAGGGACCAGACTAGTGGTCTCAAGCCTTTAGGGGAAAGTAGCCCATTGTCCTTAACAGCAGGGAGGGAACCTACCTGTAGTCTGGCAACTGACTGGCTTCAGGGAGGTAACTGGACAATCATCTATCATTAGCTGCAAGCAGTGTCCTAAGGCTAACATATATTTGGGGGAGACAACTTGGGAGAAATCTTTCTGTTTCCCAGTCTCTAAGTCTGTGTGTCAATCCCTGGTGTCAGACTTGGGAAAAGTTTGTGGGGTGGAGGTGTGTTTGACCTCAACCTCTGGGCATCGGCCTTGGGGTTCCTCTGTCTTCCCCGGCAGTTAGAGGCCTCTCATTGCCATTGTTGCTGTGGTGAGGTGCCATCGACTTGGTTCAAGTCGGTTCCAACCCATAACGACCCCGTGCACAACAGAAGAACACTGCCCGTTCCTGTGCCAGCCTCAGAATTGTTCCTGTGCTTGATCCCCTGGTTGTAGCCACAGTGTCCCTCCATCTCATCGAAGCCCTTCCTCTCTTTTGCTGTCCCCTCCACTTTACCACGCACGATGTCCTTCTCCAGACAACGGTCCAAAGTACGCGAGACAGAGTCTCACTGCTACCATTTCATAACAGAGATCACTCAGTGACAGGGACAAGCTTGACCAAGGAGCCCACTTGCTGTAACCCTAGCGCCTTCAATAGCACAGGGGTGGAGAGGAGCAGGTGGAGTAGGGCGGAGTCAATGTCCCAGGATGCGCTACGCCTGCCACACCCATTTCTCCACTGCTTAAGGCCGGTCAATCACCCAGGCTGCTGAGGAGGAGGCGAGAGGTTCCGACCTCTCCCTTTGCCAAACTTCGGAGGTGCTGACCGCAATGCCATAAACGTTCTTTGAAATGGATCGCGGAGCTGCAAAGCAAGCTGGGGAAGTCTCCCGAGACCTAGAACCCAGAATGAGAGGAGCTGCAGCCACTGTGGCAAGGCTTTGGGGAATTGGGAACATTTCCCAGACCAGAAGTGGAAAGGCTCTTAGGGTCTACACAGGGAGCCCCAAAGAAGGGCTTGGGGCCATGCTATGTGAAACGCTGGGACTGAAATTCTGATCTAACGCCCACAATCTCTGACAGGCGCGGCAGTGGAGGACGACATCAAAACAAAATGATGCTTCCAGGACAGAGAAGTGAAGTTTGGCTCCTTTGACCTCACCACCAGAGGGAAAGACAGTCTCCTCCGAGAATAAATGTACACTTAACTCACAGGAGTTTGAGGGTTACAATGTACATGACCTGTACTTGAGGACTACTGAGAAATTAGGTGCTCTGTTAACTGTAAGAACGGGGGCATAAGGCAGAAGCCAAGGCATCTCTGGAGGACATGCCCACCAGCCCACCAGGGGGGCTAAACACGAGACCACAGTCTAAGATAGCAAAGCATGTCATCCGTGTTTACAGAGAGACATGAGACAAGAACAAGGAAGGAGAAAGAGCTAAAGGAATCTGAAAACCACAGAAAGGAAAGGAATCTGTTTGAAAAGGAACTAAGTACAGCTTCTAGAAATGAACAATAAAATGGTGGGAATTGTAATAGGGGGGTTAGATTGCAGATTAGACGCAACTGAAGAATAGGTGAACTAGAAGACAGCCCTGAAGAAATGACCTTGATCGACTAGAACAGATGGTGTAGAAGATGAGAACACTTTGAAGGTAATAGTATGAGAAACTCTAACATATTCCTCTCTCCCCAAAGGAGATTCTGGAGAGATGCAATATCCAAAAACCCAATAGCTTAGAATCCCCAGATTCCGCAACCCTAACAAACCCAGCAGGACATCTTAAGACTCACACACCGCGCAGGCACATTCCTGTTGGAACTGATGAACCCAAGAGAAGCCTGAAGGAACGAACAGCCTACAGAGAAAATGGCAATGGGATTGGCACCATGTATTTTGAGGGCAACAGTGGAACCAGATGACAATAGAATAGTCACTTTAAAATGTGATGTAATTGATTTAGAATTGTCCACCCAGCATGGCAGGCAGCTAGTTGCCTATTCTAATGTCCACACTACTTTCTCCTTTTTTAACAGAACCCAGAGTAAAGGAACTCTTATTTCACGGCCAATTGGAGTCAGGCTTTGGAGTCCTTAGGTGAGGTTTCAAGGAAGTTCCTTAACAAGATCAGACATCCATTTATGAAGAAATGCTTCCTGCCAACCAAAGACTAGGAAAGACATTGCCAGGTCTGCAAAGGTCATCTATGAAAAGCATGCAGTAACCTCACACAGAAGAGTGAAACATGAAGACTTTCCTCCCAAGATTAAGAGCAAGGAAAGGGTGCTATTCCTCCCACATCTGTACAGCACTGTGCTGGTGGGCCTGGTCACTGCCATGAAGAAGGAAAAGGATGTTGAGTTTCCCATTTTGGCCATGACCTGATTGTTCGTGATGAAAATCGAAGGAGTCTGTACAAAACCGACCCGAACGACTAAGTGAATTGAACAGCCACTGGCTGCCAACAGACAAAAATTGGGAATGTTTTTATGTACAAGAAATGGACTATTAGAAAATGAAATTTAAAAATTCAAGTGCAATAAAGTGAAGGTTATGTAACAACATAAAGCTCTAATAAAAAAATTAGCAAAAAGTACAAGAGCTCTACACTGAAAATGATGAGAAACTCTTTGCTGGGATCATGACAAAGGAGGGTCAGGCCTGGAAGCTGAGCAGTGTTATTAAGATGTCCATCCCCCCAACTGCAGGCTGAGAGGCAAAGCAAGACCAAACACATTTCAGTCAAGCTTTTCTCCACCACAGTCCTCTCCGAAATCGCAAGCTGATTCAGGAATTTACATAGAAATGAAAATGGCTCCGAGTAGCTGAAAAAAAGAATTTTTTTTAAACGAACAAAGTTGTAGAGATTTCACTATTTGATTTTACGACTATTAAGCCCTGGTGGCACAGTGGTTACGGATTGGGCTGCTAACCATACGGTTGGCAGTTGAAACCATCAGCTGCTCAATGGGAGAAAGACATGAGAAAAAAAACGATAAATTATCAAGGGGACATGGGGGAAGGTGGGGTGGGGGAGAGAGGGAAAAAATGAGGAACTGATACCAAGGGCTCAAGTAGAAAGAAAATGTTTTGAAAAAGATGATGACAACATATGTACAGATGTGTTTGACACAGTGGATGTATGTATGGATTGTGATAAGAACTGTAAGAGCCTCCAATAAAATAAATAAGGAGATAAACAAAAAAACCAGTCTCAGAAACTCAGGGCAATTCTAGCCTGTCCCATAGGAGTTGCTAGGAGTCAGAACCCACTAGATAACTGTGAATTTGGTTTGTGCTGCAGAAATCCAGACAGGGTCGTATTGGAGAAGTTATATATACAGAGATCAAAGGAAAACAATTTAGAGTCCAAAAACAGACCCATATGTAGGTGGTCAATTGATTTTCAGCAAAGCTACAATGTCAATTCAGTGGGAAGTGGGATCTCTTTTCTTTTTTTAATGGTGTTGGAATAGCTGGACATTCCAAAGGGAAACTGGAAACCAACCTTTCTTGACATCGTAAAGGAAAATTCATTTAACATTGATCATCGACCTGTACAGCAAAGCTGAAACTTTAGAATTCCAGGGAAAAACGGTGACCTTGTGGTAGGTGAAAGATTTCTTCAACAGAACACAAAGAATTCGAATCATAGAAGAAAAGCAGGCGAGTTGAGTTGGGTAATTTTAAAAGTTCTGGCTTTTTGAAAGAGACTATTGTAGAAATGAAAAGACACAAGTGATAGAGTTAGGGAGGACATTTGCATATATTGCTTATATTAGAAAAATATGCATATACTTCATAAAAACTTGCATTCAGAATATATAAAGAGCTCCTAAATTTCAAACTGCCCGATTAAAAAATTTTGACCACAAAAAAAAAAAATTTTGACCACACACTTCAAGAAGATATATGAATTGCCAACAAAAACCTGAAAAGATGTTCAACATTATTAGTCATTAGAAAAATGCAAATTAAAACTACAATGAAATACCACTACACATGCTTCAAGACACCTAAGCTGAACAAGACTGACACCAATAAATGTTGACAAGGGTATGAAGGAATCGAACCTTTCATACAGCGCTGGCTGGGATGTAAAATGGAACTATCACTTTAGAAAAGTGTCAGTTTCTTAAAAAACTAACATGCTCACCATAAGACATAGCTATTCTATGTCTAAGTAATTACCATAGAACTGGATTAAATATAGTCCAAGGATGTGAATACCCTTACCACCAGACAGAGAGCACTGTAAAGTGGATTCTGGCAGATGCAGTTAGGTTAAAATCTAACACTTTACCATTTACTCTCCCCCTTCCTTTTTTTTTTTTATACCATTTTAAAGTTGTTTTAGATTTAATATTGTCTGCTTTCTTTTCCATTGAACTTTTCCTCTGTTTTATTTTGTCATCATTTTTGATGGTGGCGGTCGGTTTCTGGTTTTTGTTTTGTATAATTTTTTTGTATATGAAATTCAGGGTGGATCAGTTGTTCTCAACCTTCCTAATGCCGCGACTCTTTAATACAGTTCCTCATGTTGTGGCGACCCCCCCAACCATAAAATTATTTCCATTGCTACTTCATAACTGTAATTTTGCTATTGTTATGAATCAGGCGACCCCTGTGAAAGGGTTGTTTGGCCCCCAAAGGGGTCTTGACCCACAGATTGACAGTAACTGAATTAATAACTACCTAGGGGCATGGCACGGGAAGTTAGACAACAAAGAGTATGAGGAAGAAGAAAATATTCTGAAATTGATGTGGTGATGATTGTACAACACTTCTTAATATAATCGAACTATTGTATGTGAATTGTATGCCAATAAAATTATTTTTTTTAAAACCCAACAGATAAATGGAAGTGTCGTCCATATAGAGCCTGTACACACATGCTCACTCAGTTTCATTCATGATCGCCCAACAGGAAATGATCCAGATACCCAGTTACATCATCTTCTGTCAACTTGAGTTAAAGGGGTGGAGTCTAGCCTGTCAATCAGGTCATCGCCAATAATGCCTTTGTGGGCATGGCCTTCTCCAGAGGATTCTGGGAACTCCTGTCTTCCTCCCTGGAAGCGGGACACACACTCTTTGCTTGACATTCCTGTTGACAAGCCACATGGAGACACACTGATGGAACCAGAGCCCTGGAGCTGGAGGAGCCACATGGAGACCCATGCCAGCGCTGAGATGTGTCTACCACCACTGGCTCTACAAGGCTTTCCACCCACTGGCCTGCGATCTTCCTGCATTCGGCATCATAACTTGGCTGTGTGAGTCTAAAGAGGAACTTATGGACTAGCATCAGACATATGGGCTAATATCGGACTTATGGACTTGATCTGGACTGTGCTGAGATGTTTCTTAATACACAATTGTTCTTTGATACAAAGTTCTCTCTTACACATATAGGAGTGTCAATAAATTTGTTTCTCTAGTCTACTCAGACTAACACACCCATCAATAGACAATGAATAAGAAAACTATGCTGTCATACAATGGAATACTAAACTCACTGCCAAAGAGTTGATTCTGACTCCTAGCAACCCCACAGGACTGAATAGATTATTTCTAGGCTATGACCTTTATGGGAGCAGGACACCTCAGCTTTCTGAGGAGCGGCTGGTGGATTCAAACTGCTGGCCTTGCAGTTAGCAGCCCGATTCGTCATAACGCACAGTGCCACCAGGTGTCTTTAATGGAATAATACTCAGAAAAATAAAGGGAAAAATGTGTATCCATACAACATGGAATGAAATAAGTAACACAGATATGAGATACTGTGTGATTCCATGTATCTAACTTTCTAGAAAACACAGACCCACCTTGAGTGACGGAAAGACCAGCCCTTGTCTGAGGTCGGAGGAAGACGGGTGCTGAGGGACTCGGTGGCTCCCACGGGCTGCTCCAGACGGAGTCAACATGCAGCCCCTTGACCATGCTTCCTGCAAGACCAGGCCATAAGTGCTTTCTTTTTTATTTTAATCAATTTATTGGGGCTCATACAATTCATCACAATACATAGATCAATTGTGTAAAGCACATCTATACATTTGTTGCCCTCATCATT
>NW_022103898.1:148900-150762 GCF_000313985.2 Echinops telfairi | reverse complement strand
CCCCTCTGCAAGGTATGTCCAGTTGTCTAGAGATGGGCATTGGGTCTCCATCACGTGCCACCCTCATTGACGAGGATATGATCCCCCCTCCCCACAGTACTTTCAATGTTCTTCTCCAGCACCACAATTCAAACGTAGCGGTTCTTCTCCCGTCTCCCCTATTCAACTCTCCCACGCACATGAGGTGATCAAAAATACCATGGCTTCGGTCAGGTGTACTTAAAGTGACAATCATTATCCTTCAATGCTTTACTGAGGTCTTGTGCTGCAGATTTGCCCAATGCCAAGCATCATTTGATTTCTTGACTGCTGCTTGCATGAGCATTGATTGTGGATCCAAGCTAGACAAAATTCTTGACAATTTCAAACTTTTTTTTCTCATTTACCATGATGTTAGCACATGTCCATATATACTTATCTGTTTCTCTCTATATGTAGATAAATACATGCACATGCATGTACAATTGTGTGCATCTGCACAGACATTTTTTGTCTGACATATTCAGAGAAGTGCACACTATTGTTTGCCAGCAAGGGTCTGTTTGTTTTCAGTGCTCATTTATTTCTTGTATTCCTTTGTAAATTCCAGGTTGCTCAGTGGGTAGACTGTTCCCCCTGTTTTTGTTTTAAAATAATTGTATTGAATGTTCCCTCTGTTTTACTCAACAACTCACATGCCTCCCAGGAAAGAGTGTAGCCCTGTACCAGAACAGTGTCCTCTGCATTCTGCTATGACAGGGCGTGGAAGAGGCCTTTCCCCGTCTGTCCCAGAACTGTGGCTGAGGCAGAGACTGGATACAAGAGTTTAGGCAGGC
This sequence comes from Echinops telfairi, assembly GCF_000313985.2. Taxonomy (NCBI): domain Eukaryota; kingdom Metazoa; phylum Chordata; class Mammalia; order Afrosoricida; family Tenrecidae; genus Echinops; species Echinops telfairi. The sequence goes on along the minus strand of NW_022103898.1, from coordinate 149,947 downwards.
TGGTTTTTAAAAGCAAGACACAAAAGGTGCTCATTATAGAGGAAGCTACTGATACATTGGATTACAGTAAAGTTGAGACTTTCTGCTTACCGAAGGCACCAGTAAGCCTTGAAAAGGAAGACCCCAGGTTGGATATGAGAAGGGCAGTGGGTCTACCAAGTGTCAGAGATAAAAACCACAAGAAAATGCCACCATCCACATGCTGTGATGGCACCAAACATAAGAAAGACTTTGCAGATGTGGGTGGGGACATCGGATCTGGACGGTTGATGCTGCTGGCAGGCATGTGATACTCAAACTGGCAATACCCCAGTGCTAGACAGAGTCTGCGTCTCAGCAGTGCGACTCCAGGTCAGCCCTCTGCCACCGTTCCTGCCTCAGCTGCCCCTAAAGCAGGGCCCCCCTGCTGCTCTCAGCCCCAGCTGGGAATAACCGAGACAGCCCTGGCAATGGATGAGTCCAATGGGAGCTGGCCAGGCGATGGGGTGTCCCATAGAAATGGAGAGGATGAGCCCACAGGCATGGCCGGCTATGTGGATGAAGTCCATGGATGAAGTGTGGATGCCAGAAAGTGCACTGGTCTGGCCTCATTTACACCCAGGTCCTCTTGTGATGATTCCTGGGGTCAGCAGTGGCTGGGAGGGGCCTGAGGGGTGCATGCCTGGCCGTTGGGTTGGGTTTGTGGCAGTGCCTACAGTGATGTCTTTCGGACTGCCCATTCTCCTGTGTGGTCGCTTGAGTCCGTGCCACAGTGCGAGTCCCGTGCAACTCGGTGCTGTTATTGGTGCCCTATCTCTTGGTCTTCTTGCTCCCAACCCATTATTTTCTACCACAATTGAGCTTTCAGCTTTGCTTATTCTACTACTTCACCATTTCATGGGGAATTCTTTTTTTTTTTAAATCATTTTACTAGGGGCTCATACAACTCTTATCACATTCCAAACATACATCAATCGTATATAGCGCATTTGTACATTCATTGCCCTCATCATTCTCAAAACATTTCCTCTCCACTTAAGCCCCCGTCATTAGGTCCTCATTTTCCCC
>NW_022103898.1:138633-147697 GCF_000313985.2 Echinops telfairi | reverse complement strand
CTTCCTCTTTGTTACGTTCCCCTTGATCAAGCCGTACCAGGTCTCCCACACCTACCTCCCCACAAATTTGGATCGCTTGTTGTTCCCTTGTCCCTGGGTCATGGGGAATTCTTACAAATATTCAAGTGCATGAATTTGAAAGAACCTTGTTAGCCTGCATGCTTCGTACAGGCTGGGGGTTGGGGGGTTCTGCTGGGTCACAGGGGCTTCCCTTGGCGACTCTGGCAGCCAATGGATGAGGGAACTCCTGTGATTGAGGGGGCCTGCCAGTAGGCTTGGGGGAGCTTTGGGACCCCTAGGGCCTAGGGTCTCCCCCACTGAAACTGTAGTTAGTCTCTGACCCCTCCCGGTGCCCCTCTTGTGGTCCTGCTCCCACCTCACCTCCAGCCTTCTTCAGGCTGCCTGGTTTTTCATCCATGTGATCCCACTGCTCGGGACTGTGCTCCAGACCCATCGCTGCTTGTCTAGCAGGAGCCTGCTGGATGGTCAAAAACACATCTGGTTCTTGAAGTGTCAGGGCTCCGTGCAGGGAGCAGATGCCTACTGCGAGACAGTGCACGGGAAGGTGAAGCCAACATGAGCCTAGCATGGAAGGTGTCACTCAGGCTCCATTTCAGCTCCCACGGTGAAAGCATGGATTTGGATCCCAGACTCTTCCCCGGGATCCCCTCCCCCCTCCCCTTGCTTTAAGAATTGCCTCTGGGTGTCAGAAACTGCTGCATCTTGAGCAGACAGACCAAACCCTTCATGAGCTTTAGACAGATAAGAAAACAGAGTGTTTGTCCACTCACCTCCACTCACCCTTGCCCCGGCCACGGTGAGTGAGCCTTTCCGTCTGTGAACACGTGCGGCTCTCACAGAACATACCGGAATGGTGAGGCAACGGAGCAATTCCTACTATTGTCCACACTTGGCTGGAGCAGACATGAGTTGGGGGGCTAGCAAGAAGCCTTCTCAGGCATCTGGTCATTTGGGAGTGGAGCTGTTTCCTAAGCAACGTGGCCTGATTCCAAGGCCCACCTTCCAGCTGCCACTAGGAGGACTTTCATCCTGGAAGAAAGGAAAGGTATTGGCTCATCAACCACATTACGAGAGTCAGGACTGAAACCCCTTCCTAGCCTTGCCTGCCCCTCCACAAGGCTAGACCTCGAAAACCAGGAGCTTTGAGCCTGAAACAAGGATAAAAATCCCAGGGTAGAATCCTGATTGGCTGCCGGGATCACATGCTCAGTGTCAGGTTTGAACTTTGGTGTTTCTATGCATCATGCGTAACAAAATCATTTGTCCTCTATTTACTTCTACATCCTCAGCTATGGAACGAGAGCAAGTGCTGGGCTTGCTCATGGTTTTTATAGCTGGGAGAGTTAAAGCAAGTCACGTGCTCAGGATGGCACAGAGGGGCTCAAAGCCATCATGAGTCGTGTGGCTGTGGCTGCACTGTGCTGGACCACTGAGCTGGGGCCAAGCAGAGAGGAAGGGCCTATTCCTGGAAAGGTGTGGCAACCTTTCAGAGGGTTTCCGAGGCTGTGGATATTTTCAAGAGGGGACAGTCTCATCTTTCTGCAGAGTAGCTGGTGGGTTTGAACTACCAACCTTGAGGTTAGCAGCCCAACACCTCACCTGCAGGATTACCAGGACCCCTTACATATATGCATAAGAACTTAAACTCACTGCCACTGAGTCGATTCTGATCCATAACACTATAGGACAGAATAGAACTGCCCGTGTGGGTTTCTGAGACAGTCACTCTTCACTGGAATAGAGAGCCTCAGCCTTCTCCCATGGAACAGCTGGTGGTTTTGAACTGAAGACGTTGCAGTCAGCAACCCAGTGCGTAAATTCTCTGCTTTTGAGTTGGTTCTGACTCATGGTTGCCCACGGAATTCAAAAGCAGAATGGTGCCACGTGGCTCTGGGCTCCGACCCTTACAGCAGCATGTTGAGTGACCTCTCTTTGGCAGGACCCCTGAGTGGTTGGAATTGCTAACCTCTGGGTTAATACCCACAAACAAACCCACTGACACCAAGTGTCTCTTGGCGGCCCTACAGAGCAAATTATTTGCTCCACCCACTTATCCATAGAACCCAAACCCAACCGGTTGCCATCAAGTGAATTCATGATACACATAGGGCCTATATGTTTATCTATAGGGCCACTCTGGTTTGGAATTGATTGGATGGCAATGAATTTATGCATGTGCACACATACACATAAGTGGGTATACACACACTTACAGATAGGCACATGTATCTATATTCATACGTCGTTTGTTATTTGCCACCTGTGTTGATTTCCACTCCTGACGACCCCATGTGCGTCAAGAGCAAAACTGTGATTAACACAATGGATGGACGGATGCATTTTGATAAGAGTTGTATGAGGCCCCAATAAAATGATTAAAAACAAACAAACAAAAAACAAAACCAAAAAAAGAACAAAACTGCTCCGTCAGGTTTTCAAGGTCATGACCTTCTGAGAGCAGATCACCAGGCCTGTCTTCTGAGGTACTTCTGGGTGGGTTTAAACTGCCCACTCCTCAGGTGGTCCTCAGGCACAGAGTCACATGCTCTACCCAGGACAATATGGATATACAAGCCGCTTCCAAATGCTCGTGGGGGAGGATGTCATGATCAGTTAACTCTATTTTTCCACAAAACATCTGAAGACCACACACACACACACACACACACACACACACACACACACTATTGGGTCCCTATGAGTTATAGTCGATGCAATAAGTTGTGGGCAAAATACTGAACAATATAGGAAGCCTCAAAACAATTTGGAAGGAATACACAGTCACTGTTTTATATATATATAAAATGAAGAAGCTTCAAAAACGTTGTAGGAAAATGGAGGAAAAAATAGAACCTGTATTCAAAATGCCTATTGAATGATTAGTAAATCTTATAAAACTTGGCTAGGTGTAAAGGTGCAGAAGAAACCCTGAAACTTGCTCTTGGGGAACTGACTACAGGGAACTATATGTGACCACCTCCCTGGGGGATGGACAACAAAAAAGTGGGTGAAGGGAGACGTCCGACAGGGCAAGATATGACAAAATAACAATTTATAAACTATCAAGGGCTCATGAGGGAGGGGGGAGCGGGGAGGGAGGGGAAAAATGAGGACCTAATGTCAGGGGTTTAAGTGGAGAGAAAATGTTTTGAGAATGATGAGGGCAATGAATGTACAAATGCGCTTTACACAATTGATGTGTGTATGGATTGTGATAAGAGTTGTATGAGCCCTTAATAAAATGATTTTTTTAAAAACTTGCTCTTGAATGTAGAGGGGACAGAGCAAAAGGAAGAGACGATGAGGCGAAAGGCCTAAGTAGGTGAGATCAAAGGGTAACTCAAGAGACAAAGTACATAGTCATTCTGGGATTGTTCCTTTGAATTGGCCCAGGAAGGAAGATACTTAAGTATGAAAGATTTATCAGTTTAGCTTCAGGTGTATCAAGTGGAGACATGGATAACTGACTTAAATTGATAAAATTGAGATGGATAGATGGTCATGGAGACATTTTCATTTGCCTTTTAAGGGCTTTATTTGAAAAACAAAAGGATTTATTATGGTACCCCAGCTTGGGACCCCCGATGTGGGGTAGGACCTCTGTGGGGTCTGGGAATGGCAGGCAGGCCCGCAGCAGTGCCCCGACATTAGACACAAGATGAGCCCTTGGCCTTGACGTCCAGTCGATGCCATGTGTCTGTGTCTTGAGGGATGACTTGTGTAAGGCTGCAGTGGAGCTGTACTCCCTCCTTTTGTCTACTACATAAAATGAATGTTCCAAGTCGTGTAAGAGAGAGAGAGAAGCAGAATGAGATATGCAAAGAGCTGGAGTTAGAAAACACAAAGGAAGTGCGTGCCCGCGTCAAGCTGAAAGAACCAACGAAAACATCCCAGCCTCAAGTTGCCACATTGAAGAGTTCGGTGGGCAAAGGAGGGGCGCTGTTAATGAGAGGCTACTAGGAATAGGTGGAGTCATGGTACTGGAGAGAACTGGCCAACATTGAACCCTTTTAGGAGGTAGCCCGTGATGGAGAATTCCAGGTGTGGAGGAAGATGTCCAAGCTACACTGAAGGCATCAGTGACCAGCAAGTCTCCAGGTATTGATGGACTAACAACTGATGCAGCAGGGATACTGGAAGACAGCTACCTCGCCAACTGCCTGGAAGAGATCCATATCTGTACCCATTCCAAAGAAAGGTGACCCAGCAGATGCTCACATTATAGAACACTATCCTTGATATCACATGCAAGCAAACGCTTGCTGAAGATCATTCAAAACTGGTTGCAGCAGTACATCAACAGGCATCTGCCGGAGGCTCAGGCTGGATTCAGAAGAGGCCATGGAAGGAGGGACTCATTGCTGATGTCAGACGGATCTTGGCTGAAAGCAAAGAAGACGAGAAAGATATTTAAATGTGTTTTGTTGACATGCAAAGGCATGGGATTGAGCGGATCATAACAAGTCATAGGACTCCTTGGGAAGAACGGGAACTGCAGACCACTTCATTGTGCTCGTGCCATACCGTTACAGAGAGCAAAGGCAGCTGCTGGAGCAGAGTGGGGGTGGGGAGGGGAGGCGGGAATGCATGGTTTCCTATCAGGGAGGTGCATCAGGGTTGTATCCTTCTATCACACTCAATTTCCAAATCGAGTTCATAATCTGAGAAGCTGGACCAAAAGAAGAAGAACTCTGTATCGGGACTGGAGGAAGACACAGGAACCACCTGTGATACTTGCCGAAGGAAAAGAGAGCTCGAAGCACTTGCTGTGAAGACAAAGACTCTAGCCGTCAGTATGAACTGCACCTCAGCATAAAGAAAACAAAAATCCCCACAACTGGATCCAGAAGCAGCCTCAGGATAAATGGGGAAACTACTGAAGTTGTCAAGGATCTCATGCTACTTGGATCCACAGTCAACACCCATGGAAGCAGCAGTCAAGAAATCAAAGGATTATTGGCACTGGGTGAACCTGCTGCACAAGACCTCTTCAAAGTATTTTAAAGAAAAGATGTAACTTTGAGGACTAAGGTTCACCTGCCCCAAACTCAACTCACTGCTGTAGAATCAGTTCTGACTCATAGTGGCCCTATAGGACAGGGTAGAACCACCCCTGTGAGTTTCCAAAACTGTGACTCTTTGTGGAAGTAGAAAGTCCTGTCTATATCCTTTGCAGCAGCTGGTGGTTTCAAACTGCTGGTCTTGGGGCTAGCAGCCCAGTACGTAACCATGATGACACCAGGGTGTGTACACCTGACCCAAGCCATTGTATTTTCAGTGGCTTCCTGTCTGTGTGAGAACTGGACAATAAGGAAGACCAAAGGAGAATGGATCCCTTTGAATCATGTTGTTACCAAGGAATATTGAGTGTCCACACCATGGACTGCCAGAATGAATTAGTCTGTCTTGGAGGAAGTACAGCCAGAGTGCTCCTTAGAAGTGCGGGCATTTGGGACATGTCATCAGGAGAGGCCAGTCCTTGGAGAAGGACATCATGCTTGGTAGAGGGTCAGTGAAAAGAGGAAGGCCCTTAGGGAGACGAAATGACATAGCGGCTGCCACCATGGGCTTCCACAGAGCAATGATTGTGAGGCTGAGCAAGCCTGGGAGGTGTGCTGTTTGGCGGTGAGTGGGGTGTTTGTGAGGCAGACCTGCCTCTTCAGCATCTAACAGGATGGCAAAGCAAGACTTCACAAAACCACCACCTCCAACAACAACAAAATATCAACCTTATGTAGATGACCGTCTATAACCACAATGTAGTAAGAAATCTCTACAGATCCAAAGGAGCCCTGGTGGAGGCCTGGTTAAGCACTAATGCTAACCTGAGGTGGGCCGTCTGAAAGCACGTGCTGCTGTGTCCCAGGAAGACCTGGTCTTCGGCTTCTGTCGGCAGCCACTTCGGCAGCCCCACGCACAGTGCTCTTCTATCCGGTCACTTTTGAATTGCACTGGCAATTCACACACAAGAATATCACAAGAAGACCATCACCCAAGAACGGTCAAGGTTTGTCTCCCTGCAGTATACATTTGAGAATTCAGATAAGCTTCCTCTTCAGTGATTCCCACGTCAGTGGTCAGCCATGTGCCACAACCTCGGGAAGACGGTGGAGGTTCACTGTGGCTGTGGGCTGAGCTTTGCAGTTTGGTGTTTATACAACCAGTACACACCAAGCGCCTGCATCTTCATGAGCACATCAATGGACAAAAGGAGCAAAGACCCTAACCCAGGGTCCTCCAGGCTGTGGGGAAGGACAGAGAAGCTGGATGAATGGACCAGGTAGTGCTCAGCTTAGAAGGCAGTAGCCCTACAGGAGAGGAAGGGGGTCAGTTAAGGGGTGGGTAGCCTGGAGGGGCCCCAGGAGGGGCACCCCCTGGCCTCATGAACCGTCACAGACCCATAGAGAGGCCAGGGGCGACATAGATGGATGGAAGATGTTTGCAGGGCACTGAGGCCAGGCTGCTGCCGCAAGGTGTGAGGGCAGTAGGACTGGGCTGCGGTGAGGGCATGGGGGGCAGTGGGGGGCGGAACCAGAAGGGATGCAGGTCCAAGAGATCCTGAGCCTGTCTGGAGTGAAGCATGGGACTGCCGTGAGACCAGAAGAGCTGAGAGCTGGGCCAGGTGTGTGTGTGTGTGTCAGACACACGCATGCACGCACCCACACACGCATGCTGGCCAGACCACAGCTCTAGTTCTTTGGCCCTGTCAGAAAGGGTGGGGAGGGCATAGGTTCTGTGGGGCCAGGACAGCAGAGGTGAGGGCAGTCCAGGGAAGGGTGGCCTGACAGAGGGGTGGGGGTGGAGGACAGGTGCTGCTCAGGAAGGTTTTGGGGAGGGGGGTGGGGGCAGGCAGGGAGGAGTCTGGGCTCCCTCGTTCTCCAGGAAAGAAGGGGTGTCGGTACTTCTGTGCCTGCTCCCTCCCTTCCCTAGCTGGGCTCCAGTGTGAAGCATAACCCAGAAAGGCCTGGAAAGCACAGCCCAAAACTTGGCGTTCCCCAGAAAGGTTCACAGGGCGGGGCCCTGGGTTTATCTGGAAGCACAGAGGTGTGTCCGTGTGAGGATGCCCCTGAAGGTGGGGGATGGTGAGGGGGGCTGAGAGGGCAGGGTGTGATAGGGAAGGTTTGCTGGAAGCCAGGTCTTCAGCTCTGACCATAGGGGATGGGTACAGTCGTGACCTGCCACTTCTGGTCCTGATGAGTATCACAGATCCAGGGGCCACGGTGGGAGCCACAGTGAGGGCCACAGCAGGCAGGAGGCTGGGAGGGAACCCAGCTGGAGGCTGAGGGCAGGAGTGACCCTCACGAGCCGGGTGTGTAACTGGGGGTGGCAGGGGTTGGGGTGCAGGTGATGGGGAGGGGCAGGCAGGAAGACAGTGGAGACAGAGTGGGTCAGGAAGCAGTCATTTCCTCCAGCCAGGGCTGGACACAGGAAATCCAATCCTTGTGCTTCCCAAGCTGCTTCCTGCAGATAAGGGGTCCTCAGTCCACCCCATCCTGCTCCCTCCCATCCTGAAGGGCCCCAGGAGACCCCCCACTCAGGCAGACCAGTAGTCACTGGCCTTGGGAGGAGCCTGGGCAGGGCCCATGAGGTCCTGTGTCCTTGGGCCCACTTCCTGGTCAGGCCTGTGGAGAAACAGGCCAGCCAGCCAGACCCTGAGACGCTGACCACGCAGAGGTAGGCTACAAAGGGGTCAGTGGAACCCTGGGGACGTTCGTGTGGCTTGGTCAGGGTGCCGGGGCAGGGCCTCAGGGGAAGGGTGCTTTGCTCTGGCTTGGCCAGAGGCTGCTTTTGGAGGGCAGGATGGTCAGAATCTTGGGGAGGGGGCTTCATGGGGGGTGAGCGGCTGCTACGTAGGGAGTGGGGCAGGAGTATTCTGCCTCAGTGGGATCAGGATTTCAGGGATGACCCAGGGGGCCTCCTGGGGAGGGGTCAGGTGTTTTGTGAGACCTGATGCTGGCCAGGGTGGAGGGCCTGCAGCAAGGCTCCTGGGCTGGGATGTTCTGAGGTTACCACGGGGCTCCTTTGTGGAGGGCTGGGGTTCTGTAAAACCATCATGGTTTCTTTCTTGGGGATGGGAACTGTTCTTTGAGAGGCTGTGGGTGCTCTGTGGGAGACATAAGTGGGTTTGGGGGACATGAGGGAATCCCAACTGGCTGTCCCTTGCCCTCAGGGGGCAGTAGGGGCTCTAGGATTCCCAGTGCTGAGGCATTTCCGGAGGATTAACAGGGCTGGAGGCACCAGGAGCTCTCCAAGTGGGGGGGTGGTGGTGGTGGTGGCAGTGCCCTAGCTAGTTTCTTTACTGTTCTCCCCCTCCACCGCCCACTCATTACCCCGCCCGCGTTGCCACGACAACGGGTGAAACTAAAATTCACTTCCCATCGCAGGTGGGGACTTGTAGCGCCCCCTCCCCTAAGCTCTTCCTCGTAGGTCGCGCCCCCACCCTGCTGTCGCTAAGGTGACGGGTGGGGGCGACAGCGTTGGATCCGGATGTATTGGGGGCAGGCAGGAGAGGGCAAGGCCCAACCTGGGAGTCCAGAGCGAACTCCCCGAACTCAGCTAGGGCTGGGGGGTGGGGGGTGGGTAGGGCTGAGGGGCTCTGAGCTCCTCTGAGGGGGTCAACAGGATTAACTCCAAGGGTACTTTGGCTCAGCGGGGAAAGCTCCCCCCTCCACCCCCCTGCCAGGCCCGGAGATCCCCAGGACCTGGACAGGGCTGGCCCGGGACACCTCCCCGGGTCTGGAGAAGGTGGGGGTCAGTAGAGTGGGGGGGAACTGCCACCGCCGGACATTAATTCTCCTTTTCTCTCTCCTCTTCCTGCACCTGGTCCCATCCTTGTGTCTCACCTCGGCCCCCACCCCTACTCCAGGACCCCCGCCCCTAATCAACTGCAGCGGAAGGGCGGCGCAATCCCCCATCAGTTGAACCCAGCAGGCCTACGACCCCCTGCCCCGGTTTAGCGTCCTCCACACCTCCCGGGCGCCCCGGACCCTCCCAACTCGTCCCCGGGGATCTCTTATAGCACCCTCCAGCCGGCCGCCGCCTC
>NW_022103898.1:127010-137934 GCF_000313985.2 Echinops telfairi | reverse complement strand
CCCGGCCGTGCTCACGCGCCGCTCCGCCGCCGCAGAAGTGCCTGCGCCTGGACCCGGACGCGCCCGTGTGGACCTCCAAACAGCGCGTGCTCTGCACCCTCAACCACAGCCTGCAGGACGCGCTCAACTACGGCCTCTTCCAGCCGCCCTCGCAGGGCCGCGCCGGCAAGTTCCTGGACGAGCAGCGGCTCCTGAGGGAGTACCCGCCCAACCCCGACACACCCCTGCCCTACCTGGAGGTGCGAGCTGGGGGCGCGGGGCGAACTCTCACTGGGTTGGGGGGGGGGAGGCATGTCGGATGAGAGGCGTGTGTAATGTGTGATGTAACAGGGTGACGGGTGTACACATGTAAGGAGTGCATGTGGTAACAGTGTGTGGTGTGAGTTGTGTGCACAGTGTGGTGCAAGCAGTGTATCTTCAGGTGGACAGTGTGAGTGGTGTAAGCAGTGTGCATGGTGTGTGCACAGGATGTGGTGTGACAAGGGTGTGCATATAAACTGTGTGGTGTGAGCAGTGTGTTTGCAGGTGAACAGTGAGTGGTGTTCCCAGTGTGTGTGATATGAGCAGTGTGTGCAGTATGTGGTGTGAGCAACAGGTGTACAGGTGAGCAGTGTGTGTAGTGTGTTGTGAGCAGCGTGCGTGCAGTGTGGTGTGAGCACTGCGTTCATTGTGTGGTATAAGCAGCATGTGAACAGTGTGTGCAGTATGTGGTGTGAGCAGCAGATGTACAGGTAAGCAGTGTGTGCAGTGTGGTGTGAGCACTGTGCCCATTGCGTGGTGTGAGCAGCATGCACAGTGTGTGGTGTGGGCATCATGTATGCAGTGTGGTGTGAGCAGCAAGTGTGCATGTGAGCAGTGTGCATGGTGTGAGCAGTGAGCACAGCTGTGTGAGGATTGGGTGTGAACAATGTGAGGGCTGGGAGCAGTGTGTGGTGTGAGCAGCATGTGAGCAGTGTGTGCAGTGTGTGGTGTGAGCAGTGAGCACAGCTGTGTGAGGATTGGGCGTGAACAGTGTGAGGACCAGGAGGAGTGTGTGGTATGAGCGTGCTTCCTGTGTGCACTCCAAGTCTTCTGAAGACAGAATCTCCTTGGCTGGCTCTCTGCCCTGAAAGGGTGTGGATCCCTTGCCAGCCAGCCCTCTGTGGTCAGGGAGTGGGTAAGCCTGGGAGGCACTGGGGTGAGCGCTCTCCTCACTGGGCTTGATAGCTGTCACTCTGGGAGGGCGGTGGGGTGGGATGGGGGGCAGGGCTAGGAGGGTGAACCTGGAATTGGGTCTTAGAGGAAAGCAGATTTTCTGAGGAGACCCTGGGGCTGGGGCTGAGGAATAAGAATGAGCAAGTGTGCCTGAGCCAGAGGTGGGGGTGGACCACCATGTGGGCTCTGTGGTCACCATAGTGGGGCCTGCGTGATGGGCTGCTACGTGGTTCCTTGTAGGCTATGGGCCTGGGCATACACTGAGTTTGTGGGGCACTGGCGGCCATCACAGGGTGTGGGTGAACTGGTGGCCCCGAGGGCTGCTCTGCCCCTCCTCCCACAGCCCATGGACCCCGCTACTCACCCCTCTTTCCTGAGCAGTTCCGTTACAAGCGACGAGTTTATGCCCAGAACCTCATTGATGACAAGCAGTTTGCAAAGCTTCACACAAAGGTAAAAAGTCAATCACCACACAAGGACCCCAGAGACCGCCTTGTCCTGCAGAAGCCCCACCTTAGCTTCTTGCTTGCTTCCTTCTGGAGGTCCCCCTTGCCTAAGGTGACCAGATGTCCTGCTTTTGGTGGGACAGTCCCTATTTTTAACAATGTTTCCCATGTCCCACGGCGTTTTTAAAAAGTCCTGATATTTGGAAAGAATGCATGACAAGCTAGGGTATACGATTTTCGGCTGTCATGTGGCTATTTCGCCAAGATATGAGTTTTATCAATGGTGTCCCACTTTACCAATGTTAAAATCTGGTCACCTTACCCTTGCCCCAGCACCCCTGAGTGTATGCCACTCTCCCAGCCCCAGCTCGGCCTGCCTCTGCCTTGAAGAAGCAGGCCTGTGGCCTGGGTGAGGAGGGTGCAGTTGGCGCTGTGGTTGAGGATTATGGGAAGGGCTGGTGGTGGAGCAGGGCTGGGGAGGAGGCCAGCTGGTGTGAGAGGTAGGATGAGGGTTCCTGTGTATCTCCCCCGGGAGGTGTCGCTGTTCCCATGGGAGGCAAGGAGCCTGAGTCCCAGAATGCTTTCTCCGGACAGGCAGCCTTGATCTCTCTCCTTGCCTGTCCCCATTCCTATCCGTGGGTGACCTGGGTGAGCTAAGCCCCATATCTGCCCTGTGCTCGGTCCTTCTCAGTGGGGAGTGTTAGGGCTATGGCTCCCCAAAGAGTGACTTTGGGCTCTTCGGGACAGGCAGGCTGGCCTGTTGGCCCAAGAGGGGGGCCAGGGGCAATGGTGAGGTTGGGTGAGACTCCCTTCGGTGCTCAGCCAGGGTCCCTGGTATTGGTGAGGGTTGCCTGGCGCCCAGGCCAACAGCCGGCGGCTTTGAGGATCGGGCTGGGCAAGCTTGGTATGGGAGGAGAGGGGTGGTTGGATTTAGGTGACACAGTGGGTGACTGGAGACAGGTGGCTGGTGGGCAGGGACGTGGACTGACCAGCCAGTGTGTGCTGCAGGCAAACTTGAAGAAATTCATGGACTACGTCCAGCTCCACAGCACAGAGAAGGTGGCCCGTCTGCTGGACAAGGGACTGGACCCCAACTTCCATGACCCTGATTCAGGAGGTAAAGGTGGGGCAGGGAGGTCTTGGAATTGTAAGCCCTGGAGGGAGGGCCTGGGCATCACCTCTGCCATTCTCTGTCCCCTGTCTGGTTCCAGAGTGCCCTCTGAGCCTTGCTGCCCAGTTGGACAACGCCTCAGACCTGCTGAAGGTGCTGAGGAATGGTGGGGCCCACCTGGACTTCCGCACACGTGATGGGCTGACCGCTGTGCACTGTGCCGCCCGCCAGCGGAATGCTGCCGCCCTGACGGTCAGCAAGGGGGCCTGGCGGGTGGGCAGTTGTGGGGGCAGGCAGTGCACACCGCACTGGGCGCTTAAGCTTCTTCTCCCCAGACCCTGCTGGACCTGGGGGCGTCTCCCGACTACAAGGACAGCCGTGGCCTAACACCCCTGTACCACAGCGCCCTGGGGGGCGGGGATGCGCTCTGCTGTGAGCTTCTCCTCCATGACCATGCCCGGCTCGGGGCTACAGACGAGAATGGCTGGCAGGAGATCCATCAGGTGGGGCCTGGGGCTCACCGGGATCTGAGAGCTGGACAGCCACTGCCGCTGTCTGTGGGTGTGGCCAACACTGTGGGGAGGCTCTTTCCTCTGTGGGTGGGCCCTGTCCCTGTCTGTGGGCTGGGTTTACCCTGCCTGTGAGCTTGGCCACCCATGACTGTGGTTGGGCCCTTTCCCCTGCCTGTGGGCGGCATGGACTAATTGCTGTCTGTGGGCGGAGCTGGCTCTGCCTGGGGGGAGTAGCCTGGCCTCTGTCTGGGCGTGGCTGGGCCAGCACCTTCTCTGTACCCAGGCCTGCCGCTTTGGCCACGTTCAGCACCTGGAGCACTTGCTGTTCTATGGCGCCGACATGGGAGCTCAGAACGCCTCCGGGAACACTGCCCTGCACATCTGTGCCCTCTACAACCAGGTCTGTGTGCTCATGAGCACCCAGCAACACACTGTGTGTTTACACATGTGCACACACGCCCTGTCAGCTATGCACATGTACAGTGATGTGTATACTCACATGTACTTATGTGTCACTTCAGCTGGGCACATGTATAATGAGGTGTGACTGCATGTGTACATGTATAGTGAGGTGTCACACACGTGTCTGTCACTTCAGCTGGGCACATGTATAATGAGATATGACTGCCTGTGCACAGGTGCAGGGAGGTGTGCCTGGGTCACTTCGGCTGGACACATGTATAATGAGATGTGGCTATGTGCCTGGGCAGTGAGGTATACTTCTGTGTCATGTCAGCTACACATACACAATGAGGGGACTACATGTGTACATGCATAGTTGCACACTTGTGCATGCATGTCACCAGATATGTACATATGTAAATAATTTAAGACTGTATGTGTACATGAACATTGAAGTGTGACTGCTTACACATGCATGCCTGAATGTCACATCAGCTGTGCCCATGTGTGACTGTACATGGATAATGAAGCATGATTACCTTTCTCGTATGCAGACACGTCTCATCCTCTGTGTAAGTGAGACTTCTGTGCACCTCCTTGCTTGTGTGCCCTTACAGTGAGGCGTGAATATCTGCTCCACGCCGGAGGCTTCCATCCCAGGTCACTTCTAGTGTGAGGGAGTCGTAACTGCCCTGTTGCCTCGTGGACCTGGGTGTGAACACTGATCCCTGGCACACACCTGTGGCAAATGTACAAACCTGTGTTTTGACTGTGCATGTCTGTGTGCACCAGGCCTGCTTGCGCATGCCACCTTACACAGTCATGCTCCAACACGGGGTGTGGTGAGTGTGTGCGCCTGTAGACCTGCCTGGCACTGCGGATGGGATGTGTGTGCGTGTGCTCAGGCTGAGGGGCAGTGCCCCACCAGAGCCCATCCCTCTGGCCCTCACCATCCTGACCCCATCCCCCGCCCCCTCTCTTCCCAACCTCCCAGGAGAGCTGTGCCCGCGTCCTCCTCTTCCGTGGTGCCAACAAGGATGTTCGCAATTACAACAGCCAGACAGCTTTCCAGGTACAGTGGGCTGAGTTCGAGGCCACACCTCAGGGGTCCATCTGTCTCCCTGTCCATCTGTGTCCATCCATGCTTTCTTTGGGCGATGGGAAGCCATTGGAGTCCCTCATTGCCCTGGGTGGGGTGCAGGAAGGAGGACAGAGGGGACAAATAAAGGGGCCCCAGAGTCCCTTTCTTGACTTCTTTCCAGGGAGAAAGGGCATTTCTTGGGCCAGGAGGTGTGGCCAGATTCCTAGGGGCAGGAGGCAGAGACTGAGCTGTCACAGCCCTCTCATAGCTTGGGGTGACCCTGGAACAAGGTCTCTGATAGTGGCCACATCTCTGGACCTCGGGAAGAGCCTAGGCACTGATCTCAGGGCGTGGGCTCCAACTGGAAGGACAGTTTGGTTTCAGAAGGAGCCGTCTTGCCAGTGGAGTGGAGAGGCCTGTTTGAAGCTTGGTGGTGTCTGTGTGTGGCCTGCTAGGTGGTGACAGGGGTTGGGAGGTTGGGAAGGGGTTGGACACACCACCTGCTAGGCTGTGCTCAGGATATGGTGCAGGGTGAATTGAAAGTTCCAGGTGGAGGTGGTCAGTGCCCAGCACAATCAAGAAGGATCTGGGCCTGAAGGGTCCCCTCAGTCCTGGCGAACTGGGGTGGTGGTCACCCCAGGAATAGGGGAGTTAGACTTGGGAAAGGGGAAAGGGGTGAGGGGTCTGAGGAAGGACTGAGGAGGGGAAGGAGCCTGGGAAGGGTGCAGTATGTGTGTGGGGTCTGGGAAGGGGTGCGGTATGTGTGTGGGGTGTGTAGCATGACTGTGTCCCCGGGGTATCATTCGGTCTCAGAGACCCTGCAGCTCAAATCAGGAATATTGGCAGCATAAGAGGTGGTTTTTCTGAGGGACCAGGCTCTGGGCTGTGTCCTCCCCCACCAGTCCTTCACTCCTGCAGTCCTGCATACCCTGGGCTCACCTCTGCCCCCTTACGGCACCCAGTAAGTGCTCAGCTGTGGCTTCTGCACTCCCTGGGTGACACACCTGTGCCCCACCCTCTGTGCCCCAGGTCGCCATCATTGCTGGGAACTTTGAGCTTGCTGAGGTCATCAAGACCCACAAAGACTCCGATGTTGGTGAGTGCCTCCTGAATGTGGCCTTTGACTCCCCCCAGGTCCCCCACCTTGCTGCCATTGCTGCTCTGGGGTCAGTGGTCAGTGGCCCTGGAGGGTGTGGGGCGGGGCGTGTGAGTGTTTACATGCATGGCCAGTGTGTCCTGTTGTGGCGGTGTGAGCTCCTGAGGCCCATGGGGCAGCACAGGGACAGCAGCATGGAGGGGAGCTGTCAGTCTGCCCCGGGGTGCAGGGGTTCTGGACCCACCCCTGGTGTGTGGGACTGAAGAAGAAGAGCAGGGTGGAGCAGAACATCCCACATCCCCCCAGCCCCTGCCTGTGCGTGGACTGGCAGAACCTCAGGAGAGACTGACCACACAGGGAAGTCCTTTCCTGACCCCTTGGTGTTCCTGGCACCTGGACTGTGCTGCCTCTGGCTTTCTGACTCCCGACTCCCTGCTCTGCCGTGAGCCCTTCTTGGGAGGGTGAGGGGGGTGGACAGACGGGCTGGGGTCATCTCGCCTGGTTCTTAGGTAGGTTTAGGGCTGGATTTGGATTTCAGGCTGATATGAAGTGAGCAGCAAGCTCCCAGGGAACAGCTGGTCAGGTCGTAGCCCCAATATCCAGGTCAGAGCAAGCCTTGCTGGGAGGACAGCTGGGCCATGGGGCCCTGTGGAGCTGGAGTCTGGGTTCTCGTGGTCAAATGGTCAAACCGTGGTAAGGTGTGGGGTGCGGGGTGAGGGGTACGTCAAGGCTGAGGTTGCGGTGAGGTCTGGGCTGTGGCCAGCTGGCAGGGCCCTGCTTCGGGAGGACCAGCCCCTATGTTCTGGTAGTGGGAGCCAAACTGGGTCTTTTCATGACTGTGCCCCTTTGTCACTTGGGCCCCTGGGGACAAGGGGTAGTAGATTGTGGTGGGGGCTAGGGCCGGGCAGCAGAGCTTGTCTGAGTCACCCTTGCCTCATGGGTACACAGAGGGCTGCTTTTGCCGGGCTCACTGATCAAACACTGGCCCTGTGACGGTCAGGAAGGCTTGGGGTCACCGTGGGAGGCAGTCTGCCAGGCCTTGCACCCTATCAACCGCTCAGACGTGGTCAGCCTTGAGCTTCTTTTATTTAGCGGGCCAGAGGACCGGGCATTTCCAGCCCCACTCATTGAGAGGTAATATGGGGCTGCGAGGGGTCAGTGGCCAAGCGGGCTCACAGGTCATCACACTACCCAGGCCTTGGCCGGGTCTGCACATGGCCCCCTGGCTCCTTTCCTAGGGGTCCACCAGGGTCTATCTGGGGACAGGACGGCTGTTGGAACCTCCTCTGCTTTCTCCTGTTGCCCCATCTTTTTGGCTCCCCCCTTCCTTAACAGATATGTACTCTCTGAGGGCCACCACACTATGCCGCGGGCCACCACACTGCACTCTGAGAGGCATTACACTGCTCTCTGAGGGTGATTACACTGTGCCTTGAGGGTGATTACACTGCTCTGTGAGGGTCAGTACACTGTGCTCTCTGAGGGTGATTACACTGTGCCTTGAGGGTGATTACACTGCTCTGTGAGGGTCAGTACACTGTGCTCTCTGAGGGTGATTACACTGTGCCTTGAGGGTGATTACACTGCTCTGTGAGGGTCAGTACACTGTGCTCTCTGAGGGTGATTACACTGTGCCTTGAGGGTGATTACACTGCTCTGTGAGGGTCAGTACACTGTGCTCTCTGAGGGTGATTACACTGTGCTATGAGGGTCATTATACTTTTCTCTGTGGGCTGGGAACCTTTCTCACTGGAATTTGGGTCAGTTGACCAGCATACCTGTCATGCCGACTGATAGGTCTCGGGGTACAGAGGCTGTGGTTCGGTGACTGCCCTGGGGACCATTGGCCCACTCAGTGCTGCAGCCGATGCATTTTGAAATGTGGCTTCATTATGGCAGATCTGGCTCCGGACCACAGTTCCATTGGCTGTCAGTAATGTTGGCGAGACTCGCCTAGCTGTATGGTATCACACAGCTGCCTACTCCCCAGAGGTTGTCACCACCCTAACAAGAGCACAGACCAAGTCCCTAACCCACTGCCAGTCAGGCCATTCCAAATGCAAGACCCCACATGTATTTCCTGGACCGTCGCTCTCTCTGGAGCAGGCCGGTCACCTCTCTCCCAATGAGTGGCCCTGAGTATGCACCGATGGCCTATGGTTAGCAGTCTAATGCTCCGTGCCCCTGCAGCTGTCACTCCTTGGCCTCCACCACCTAGTAACTGTGTGTGTGTGAATCTAGATACCCTGTGTGGGTGGAGTCTAGATACTCCGGTGTAGGTGGAATCTGGATACATTGTAGGAGGAGTCTACATAATCTGTGTGGGAGTATAGGTACTTGGTATAGGTGAAGTCCAGATACTCTGTGTGGGTAGAGTTTAGATACTCTATAGGTGGAATCTGGATGCATTGTTGGTGGAGTCTAGATACTTTGTGTGGGTGAAATCAAGATACTCTGAGACCACATACTCTGTGTGGAGTCTGGTTACTCTGTGTGGGTGGAGTGTACATGTTTGTGGGTGGAGTCTGAATCCTCTGGGTGGGTGGGAGCACGCAATGGCCTCTGTATCTTGTTTCCTTCCTTCAGGTGACATCTGTGAGGCTCACGTATGGCATATAGTGTATCGGAGCATCATTTCTTGTTAATTAAGGCTGAGTAGTGGTCCACTCTGTGTGTCATGTTTTCCTACCCCTCATCTGTTGCTGAGTGGACACTTGGTTGGTTCCACCTTTAGCCCACAGTGGGCCTTGGGGTGCAAGCCCCTCTGTCAGCCCCTGGTTTTCATAGCCTTGGTGTGGACTCAGGAGTGGAACTGCTGTGGTTTGTGGTGACTCTTTGTTGGTTTGCTGATGATCCACTCCAATGTTTTCCACAAGCCTATGCCATTTTCAATCCACGGGGCAGAGTTTCTGTTTATCTGCTTCCTCCCCAAAACGAGTCACTTCATGTTTTGTTTTCCTGAGGACAGCCATCAGCTGGGGGTGAGGCCATATTTCACTGTGGTTTGATTTCTGCCTCCTTGATAGCATAGGGTGCTCAGCATCTTTCTTGGCACTCACTGGTCACTGATAGCGTCTCTGCAGATCGTCACTTTGGGTGCCTGCACACTTTTTCAGGGTGCTGCCTTTTCTTTGCTGAGTTTTAGCTCTTTGTAGACTCTTACAGTTCAATGGCTCCCAGATAGTGGACTCACGTTGTAACTTTGGGCAGTTTTCTCGATAGAGCCTCTGCTGTGCGAAGGGCTCGTTCTGATGGTTTCTTTGACCCGCTTTTCCTTTGTTGCACATGCTATTGGTGGTGTGAGCAGGAATTCATGGACGGAAAGGAGGCCACCCTGAAGCACCACCCTGTTTTCTTCTGGGAACATGTGGCTTAGCTCTGACCTTTAGGGTGCGGTCCATTTTGAATGCGCTTTAGTGATATGAGGAGCGACTTCATTCCTTTGCATGTGCAAATCCACGTGTCCCAGCGCCATTGGTTCCTAAGACTGTTCTCTCCCCCAACAGACAGACTTGGCACCTTGATGAAGGTCAGCAGGTGCAGATGGGTGGGTTTCCTTCTGGACGCTCACCCTGTGCTGGTGGTGCAGTCTGTCTGTAGACCAGTTGGAGGCCATGCTGGTCACTGGGCCATTCGGGTTTTTTCAGCTGGGACTTGTTCTTTTTCAAGATCGCTTTCCCTTGTCAGGGCCTAGAGAGGCGTGGGAGTGAACACAAGGCTTACACACTCACTTACGGACTCTCGTGGCTTTCCCAGGTCCCCTGGGGTTTTCCAATGAGGGTCACCGCTGCCTGTAGACATGGAGGGTTTTACACTTCTGCTGTATGCTTTGTCAATAAACTTTTATTGGGGCTCAGCTGTGCCCATGTGCTTATGATAAAGTGGCAGGTCCTGATTGGCTGGCCAAGCTTCATGCTCACTATGCCCACTAGCTGGCTCCTTTCTGAAGATGTGTGATGACCTCTGTTTCTGATGTGGTCACTAAAGATGGTGCCCGGAAGAAGCTGGCCTGCCTGGCACAGCTGTCCTGAGAAAGATCTGAGGCTGAGTGGTTTGAAAAGACAGAGCTCAGGGAGTGGGGGCGCCTTCTCGGGGAGCAAGAAGTAGAGGCAGGGAGAGCCAAGGGTGACTGGGTCCATGCCCTTGGCAACCCCTCCAGATGCACTCAAGACTCTGCACTAACCCTCGGGTGAGGTGGCCACCCACACTGACTGCCTCATATCTCATCCACCCACCTTCCCCAGTACCATTCAGGGAGACCCCCAGCTATGCGAAGCGGCGCCGACTGGCTGACCCCAGTGCCTTGGCGTCCCCACGACCACTGCAGCGCTCGGCCAGTGACATCCACCTGAAGGGAGAAGGACAGCCGGCCGCCTCGCCCGGCCCCTCACTGCGGAGCCTCCCCCACCAACTGCTGCTCCAGCGGCTACAGGAGGAGAGAGACCGGGACCGGGGCACCGACCACTCTGTGGCCAGGGGCAGCCAGAGCACCATCAGGTAGGAGTTGGTTGGCCCTGGGGGTGTGGGGCTCAAGATTGGGCTCCAGGCCCCCAATCCCTGGATGGAGAAGCCTAGAATTCAGGATCCGGTCAGTGGTAGGTTACCCCACCTGGTTACTTCTCTGGTGAGGGTGTGGCCAGGCCTGTGGTTTAAGAAGGTCACTGCAGTGCTGGCCATGAGGGCAGGGGCTGGGGTGAGGCTGGACCAGGTGTGGGCAGGGACTTAGAGACAGAGCTACCTCTCCAGGAGGGCTTGCCCTGCCCCCCCGCCACCCTCACCGCCCCGCCGGGTCTGCACATGGCCCCCTGGCTCCTTTCCTAGGGGTCCACCAGGGTCTATCTGGGGACAGGACGGCTGTTGGAACCTCCTCTGCTTTCTCCTGTTGTCCCATCTTTTTGGCTCCCCCCTTCCTTAACAGACATGTACTCTCTGAGGGCCACCACACTATGCCGCGGGCCACCACACTGCACTCTGAGAGGCATTACACTGCTCTCTGAGGGTGATTACACTGTGCCTTGAGGGTGATTACACTGCTCTGTGAGGGTCAGTACACTGTGCTCTCTGAGGGTGATTACACTGTGC
>NW_022103898.1:125351-126910 GCF_000313985.2 Echinops telfairi | reverse complement strand
ACCAACCCTGCTTTCCAAGAAGAGTGCTTGTTCTGCACCCCCTGAACGCTGTACTCCCACAGGAATGTTTTCCCCTCCCCCACCCCAAACCCTGAGACCCCTCTGAAACTCAGAGCAGGATGCCTGAATGGGCTCTGGCCCTCTTGGGCTGGGCCACCAGCATCCGGGCTGTTCTGGCAGCCTTGGTCCTGTGGTCTTAGACAAATCTCCAGCCATTCTGTGCCCGATGCCTCTCAGGACAGCAGGGCTATCTTGACCCATCATCCCTTCCTGGCATACCTGTGCAGGCTCTCCCAGGCCACCTGTGCCCTATGTCCTCACTCCCGACCCTGAGGTGCCCTTCAGGGACTCTATTCCTGCTTCATGTGACCCCCACCCCCCCAAGATAGGTGTGCAGAAGGTGCACAGGACATCGGTAGGGTGGATGCCTTCCCACAACTGCAGCATTTATGGTGGTGCTGCACCTGATCTGCTGCTAGCCTGGGCAGCTAGCAGACTCCCCCACCGTGCAGATGAGGGCCAAAGTGTGGTAGGGGTCGGTGACTTACCTGCAGTGACAGAGCCAGGAGATGCTTGGCAGACCCAGTAGACCTACCTGACCCCGCCCACCCTCCACTGTCACCTGAAGCAGGCCTACAAAGCCTCCTGCTCTCTGCCCTCATCCTTGCGCCCGCTGTGTCTGCCCAAGGGGGGTGGGCCCTATCTCCTGACCCTCCCTGAAGCTTCAGCTTAGACCATGAAGTTCCTAACGTTGAAACTGTGCAGTAGGTTGAAGGACAGGCTCTAGAATTTTCCATTTCCAGCAGCCCCAGGGCGGCCTCCCTGGTTCCTCCTGATCTACTTGCTGAGGGTGTTTTCTGACCTTTCAGCAGGCCTGGTCCTACCAGCTGTAGGGCCAGCACAAGTCCTGGGTGCCTGGAGTGTGCCCAACGTGGTGGGGGCAGGAGCAGCATCCTGGGTAGAGCTCGGGGTAGACGTTGGCTGTTGGGTCCTCAGTGCTAAGCTGTTAGGTGGGCAGTGGGCCAGCTAAGGGCACTCTCCTGTGAGTGGTTGAGAGTTTGCAGCCCTTAGGAGGCTGGCCTGGGAAGGAGGAAAATGAAGATCACCTTGGGCAGAGCACAGGACCAGGAGAAGGTGGCAGCTGAGCTGCAGGTGCTGCTGGGTGTCCTCCCGTGCCCCCTGTTGGCAGAGATGCCCAGGAGCAGCTGACCCAGCATCCTGAGAGGAGGGTTCATAGGAACCCTTCAGGTGTGTTGGGCAGAGGAGGCACTGGAGACCTGGCCAGAGTGCTAGGGAGCCAGGGCAGGTTCCTGAGCAGGGAGGCACTAGAGGGCCAAGACCTTGGGCTTGGTGCTGGGTGAATGGAGTGGTTTGCAAAGGTGGGGAGCACCCATAGGCATGTGTCAGTGGGTCCTGCTGGGTAGCCTGGGGGTGGTACCCAGGGGAGGACACAGGTGGAGGGGGGTGGCTTGGGGGTGGGTACCCATAGGAGGACACAGGTGTGTGTGTGGGGGGGGTGTTGTGCTGCTGTATGCTTTGTCAATAAACTTTTATTGGGG
>NW_022103898.1:104102-124625 GCF_000313985.2 Echinops telfairi | reverse complement strand
CGAGCGGCCCTGGCCCCGCGCCCAGCCCTGGCCCGGCGTCCCCCGCGCCCCCCGCGCCGCCGCCCCGGGGCCCGAAGCGGAAACTTTACAGCGCCGTCCCCGGCCGCAAGTTCATCGCGGTGAAGGCGCACACCCCGCAGGGCGAGGGCGAGATCCCGCTGCACCGTGGCGAGGCCGTGAAGGGTGAGGGCCGGCGGGGGCGGGGCCGTGCGGCGCCCCCAGGCCAGGGACCTTGCCCTTCGTGGGGCATGAGGAGCACCCCTGGTCACTGCGCAGAGCTGGGCTAGGATGGGTGGTCCCATGGTCCGCGGATGGTTGTGTGCTGGGACCGCGGGTCTGGGGGGAACCCCTGGCCTTCTGGAGGAAGTTCTGTGCCACCAGGGCTCCCTCTGGCTGTGGGGATGCACCAGGGCCAGTGCTAGGGTCTTGCCTTCCGCGTCCTCTATGTCCACCGGAGAGAAGGACACAGCAGTGCTATGAGGACGGATGGGTCTCCCTCAGCATGATGCACGACTCCTGGCAGTGACCAAGTGGGGGGGGGGGCGTGTAACAGTGAGGATGGGGCTCCTCTCAGAGGTGGGTGGAGAGCCGCGTGTGGGGTGGGGCAGGTGCAGGTCCCACCCTCCTTGTCCTCCATCTCCAAGTCTGTCCATCTGCGTCTCTGTCCCCCACATGCTGCCCTGTGCCATTCCCATCTGTTCTCTCCTCTCCTCCCCGTTGGTCCCCAAGCCTTGCTAGGGAGGGGCCCAGAGGATCTGGGGAGAGAGGGAGGGTGGGCCAGAGACCCTGGGGGCCAGCATGCCCTGACCGCCTGCCCGGCTCTGTCCTTCCAGTGCTCAGCATTGGGGAGGGCGGATTCTGGGAGGGGACCGTGAAGGGCCGCACGGGCTGGTTCCCGGCCGACTGCGTGGAAGAGGTGCAGATGAGGCAGTATGACACGCGCCACGGTGAGTGACCAGCCGAGGGCCCCCGCTCAGGGCCCCTATGCCCCCATGGTGGTTGGCCCAGAAGAGACAAGAGACATGTCACACATGCCCTGAAGTGTGTGCAACCCCCATGGCCAGCATTACTTCTGCACATGTATCAACACTTACACACGTGTAAGGAACACCCACACCCCACACAGTGAGGGCACACATGACAAGCCTGCAGAACACGGATGAGCCCACACATGTGTAAGAACGCTGCTGAGTGGGCATACATCCTGTGGCCTAGAGCTGGCCCCCCATACCCCACATGGTCAGTAGGTGCTTGGGCAAGTAAAGGAGCCACAGTGAGAAAGGGGCATCTGTCCAAGGTGGACAGATTGTCCGAGAGGGCAGAGCAGCGAGGCTGGGGCCAGCCAAGGGGAAATGAGGCCAGTGAGGTGCAGAGGGGCTTCAGTGGGAGCCGAGACAGGCAGCATGTGAGGGATGTTCAGGTGATGGTCTGCCCTCGGGTGGGGAAAGGCCTCGGCCCAGTTCCAGGGTGCCTGGTTTTTTGCCAGTGAAGCAGGAAGCTGGTTCTGTTGGATCCTCTAGCCAGAGCGTGCTGTCTGTCTTGGACCCAGCCCTACAGGGGACTTCGGAGTCTTGCAGGCCATTGTTGCCCCCATGAGTTGGTGGGATAAGGGGTCCCTGCCTGAGTGGTTGTCAAGGCACGGGGCCTATATGTGGCATGTGTGCTTGTGTGTGGTGTGTGTCTGCGCTTGTGAATGTGGTATGTCTAGAGCATATGTGCACATGGCACGTGTGTGAGCATGGCAGATTATGTCTGGATGTGTGAGTGAGGGTGGTGTGTTGTATCTGTGTGCGTGTGAGAGAGTGTGACATTATGTCTGGATAGTGTGACCAAGGCACGTTGTGCTAGATGCGTATGAGTATGGATGTGTGTGAGCGTGGCGTGTGGTGTCTGGATTGTGTGAATGAGGGCAGTTTGTTGTGTCTGGATTGTGTGAGTGAGCATGGCATGTTGTGTCTGGATTGTGAGTGAGGGTCGTTTGTTGTGTCTGGATTGTGTGAGTGAGTGTGGCGTGTTGTGTCTGGATTGTATGAGTGAGGGTAGTTTGTTGTGGATTGTGTGAGTGAGGGTAGTTTGTTGTGGATTGTGTGAGTGAGGGTAGTTTGTTGTGTCTGGATAGTGTGAGTGAGGGCAGTTTGTTGTATCTGGATTGTGTGAGTGAGGGCAGTGTGTTGTGTCTGGATTGTGTGAGTGAGTATAGTTTGTTGTGTCTGAATTGTGTGAGTGAGGGCAGTGTGTGGTGTCTGGATTGTGTGAGTGAGCATGGCGTGTGGTGTGTGGATTGTGAGTGAGCATGGCATGTGGTGTCTGGATTGTGTGAGTAAGGGTAGTTGTTGGGTCTGGATTATGTGAGCATGGTGTGTTGGGTCTGGATTGTGTGAGTGAGCGTGGCATGTGGTATCTGGATTGTGTGAGTGAGGGTAGTTTGTTGTGTCTGGATTGTGTGAGTGAGGGCAGTGTGTGGTGTCTGGATTGTGTGAGTGAGGACGGTGTGTGGTGTCTGGATTGTGTGAGTAAGGGTAGTTTGTTGGGTCTGGATTATGTGAGCATGGTGTGTTGGGTCTGGATTGTGTGAGTGAGGGTCGTTTGTTGTGTCTGGATTGTGTGAGTGAGCGTGGTGTCTTGTGTCTGGATCATGTGAGGGAGCATGGCGTGTTGTGTCTGGATTGTGTGAGTGAGGTTAGTTTGTTATGTCTCGATTATTTGAGTGAGTGTAGTTTGTTGTGTCTGGATTGTGTGAATGTGCGTGGCATGTGGTGTCTGGATTGTGTGAGTGAGGGCAGCGTGTTGTGTCTGGATTGTATGACTGAGGGCAGTGTGTTGTGCCTGGATTGTGTGAGTGAGGGTAGTTTGTTGTGTCTGGATTGTGTGAGTGAGCGTGGCATGTTGTGTCTGGATTGTGTAAGTGAGGGCAATGTGTGGTGTCTGAATTGTGTGAGTGAGGGCAGTGTGTGGTGTCTGCATTGTGTAAGTTAGCGTGGCATGTGGTGTCTGGATTGTGTGAGTAAGCGTGGCATGATGTGTGAGTGAGGGCAGTGTGTGGTGTCTGAATTGTATGAGCGTGGCATGTTGCGTCTGGATTGTGTGAGTGAGCATGGCGTGTGGTGTCTGGATTGTGTGAGTAAGCATGTCGTGTTGTGTCTGGATTGTGTGAGTGAGGGCAGTGTGTTGTGTCTGGATTGTGTGAGTGAGGGCAGTGTGTGGTGTCTGGGTTGTGTGAGTGAGGGCAGCATGTGGTGTCTGGGTTGTGTGAGTGAAGGTAGTTTGTTGTGTCTGGGTTGTGTGAGTGAAGGTAGTTTGTTGTGTCTGGATTGTGTGAGTGAGGGCAGTGTGTGGTGTCTGGGTTGTGTGAGTGAGGGCAGCGTGCGGTGTCTGGGTTGTGTGAGTGAAGGTAGTTTGTTGTGTCTGGATTGTGTGAGCGTGGTGTGTAGTGTCTGGATTGTGTGAGTAAGCGTGGCATGATGTGTCTGGATTGTGTGAGTGAGCATGGTGTGTGATGTCTGGATTGTGTGAGTGAGGGTAGTGTGTGGTGTCTGGGTCGTGTGAGTGAGGGCAATGTGTGGTGTCTGAATTGTGTGTGAGGGCAGTGTGGTGTCTGCATTGTGTAAGTGAGCGTGGTGTGTTGCCTGCGGGGCCTTCACCACCAGAGCTCCAGTGGGGGGCCTTGCAATCATGTGATAGAGTGTGGACATGTGGTGCATGCATGCAGGTGCCAGCAGGGCTGTGCACTTTGAGGGACCCTGTGTGGGCCTCATGGAGCCACGGAGGGTGTCCATGCAGAGTTGACCTTTGAGCCGAGCCTTGGCAAGGTGGACTGCAGTCCCAAATGTGTGTGTAGGTGTGGGATGGGATCGGACATAGGTTGCTCTCATGGTGCCGAGTGCCTGGACCCTGCAGGCTTTTTGACAAGAGGTGTCCTGAGCGGTCCTGTGTGGTGAGCCTGTTATTAGTCCATCTTCAGATGGTCACGTACAGGGGGGCCAGATCCTAGGCCTGAGGGGCAGGCCCCTGATCTGGCCTCGTTGGAGGCTCTGGGTCATGTATGCATAGCTGCCACCTGGGCAGGTGGTGTGATGGAGCTTGTGGGTACAGGGAGGGGTGCAGGGGCCAGGCTTTGTGGAGGAGGGAGAGGGGGCAGTAGGCCTGAGGGAGGCTGGGGTTAAGGTGGAGACTGACAGAGCAATGAGGGGCCCAGGGCCAGAGGGCAGAGGGTGCTAACTCAGTGGGGTTGGTGGAGGAGCTGGAGGCCCGGGTGTCCACACCTGGTGGAGCAGCTCTTGGGGTGGGCAGGGGTGTGTTTGGGGGAAGGCCAGGAGCATGGTGCCCTCCTGCCATCCTCAGCAGAGGTCACGGTGAGCATCCTCTGACCTGAGCTGGGGCCAAGTTCTGCCAGAGGACAGTGGGCAGCTCAGGGCAGAAACCTGCTTCCAGTAGGCCTGAGTCCAAACCCTTTGCTTCCAGGACAGGAATGGGGCCAGGGAGGCGCAGGAGCGGCAGGCAGGGGGCTAGGGGAGGGAGTTTGTAGACAGGCCACTTGGCAGGCCACTGTATCTGTGAAGTTGACTGATGGAAAGAGGGAAAGGAGAGGTCACTGGAGGCTGGGAGCAGATGCCTGCTGGTGGCATGGGACGCCACCCTGTCCTCCCGACCTCCTTTCCTTCCTGGGTGTTTGGCTGCCGGCTGCGTGAGGTCAGGCTGGTGTTTTTGCTTCCGCTTCTGTGTGTCTGGTTAAGTGAATGTGTTATGTAATCCATGCCATGGGTTTGGTCAGTAACATTCACAACCATGAACTTTAAAGCTCAAGAGCCTTTCGTGGGCAGGCAGTGACACAGGTCCTCCCACACCTGGGGTGGCACAGAGGGTGGGAATTGGAGGTCTGATGTCAACCCCAGGACCATGGCTGGCCCTGACAGCTCTGGCTGTGGGCTCTGAGTGTGTGTGGCCACCCTGGTGTGCTGGGAAGAAGAGAGAGGTGAGTCCTAGGAGCACACCAGGCTTGGAGGATGGAGGTACCAGGACATGTGGGCCCCACCAGGCTAGCTTCTCACTCCTTGAAGGATACCCTCAGCTCAGGCTTCCTGAGGGTCACAGTTAGATTCCAGAGAAGCCCTCCTCCTGGCATCTGTGCTTCTGGCATTAATAGATGCCTGTGGGATAAGCATTGTACTGCTAACCACAGGTGCTGGGGGTTCAAATCCGCTAGCTTCTCGGGGGAAGAAAGATGGAGTTATCTGCTCCCGTGGAGATTTACAGCCTCAGAAACCTTGAGGAGCTCTGCCCCATCCTGTAGGATCACTCTGAGTCAGAATCAACTCCATGGAAATGGGTTTAGTTTTAGTGGATCCACCCATTTATCCACCTATCCACTCTTGTCTTCTACTGTCCTTTGACTCACCCCCAGTCCTGCTTTCCATCTGCTCATTTATCAACTCATGGACAGATCCTTTTGTCCATACACCTACCTACCCACCCAGTCATCCACCCACCCACCCACCCACCTGTCTCCCTCCAGTCATTCATCTACCCATCCACCCATCTTCCATCCACCCACCTACCCATCCATCCACTAGTCCATCCATCCATACATACACCTACTCTCCCACTCACTTACCTGTCTACCCATCCATCCAGCCATCATCCATCAACCATCCATCCACCCATTCACTCATCCATCCATCCATCCACCTACCCACCCACCTGTCTATCCACCCATCTGCCATCCATCCATCCATTCATCCATCCATACATCCATCCATACATTCATACCCTCCCATTCACGTACGCGTGACCCACCCAGTCATCTATCCACTCATCCATCAATCAATTCATTCATCCATCCATCAACCCACCCACTCATCCATCGCCACCCACCCATCCATTTACCCATCTACTCATTCATCTTCCTTCTATCTATCCATCCATCCATCTGTCTATCCACCCAGTCATCCATCCATCCATCCATCCATCCATCTACCCACCTATCCACCTACCTGCCCACCTGTTTACCCACCCAGTCATTCATTCACCTATTCATCATCTATCCACTAATACATACATACATATATATATACATACACTCACTCCCACTCACCCACTTCTCTACCCATCCAGTCATCCATCTATCAACCATCCACCCACCCATTCACTCACTAATCCATCCATCCATCCACCTATCCATCCACACCCATCCACCCACCCATTCATCCATACACCCATCTACCCACCCATCCATTTTCATCCATCTACGCATTCATCCATCCATCAACCACCCATCCATCCATTCTTCCATACATACATACATACATTCATCCACATGTTTATTTATCCTTTGACCCACCCATTCACACATGTATTGACCTATTCACCAAACCCAGCCACATACTTATCTGCCCATCTCATGTGCCCTTTCTCCACCTACCCATCTGTTTGCTCATCCATTTGTTCCTCTCATCAACATCTTGACTGCCTGCAGACCCAGTGCTTGGCACCAGGACCAGAGACAAAATAAAGTGTGGCCTGTCCCCTCAAGGGGCCCACAGTTATTGGGGAGGTAGGTTTTCAAACACTGTGGGCCCCCCTCAATCTAATTTCCTACTGCCCCAGCCCCTTGGGCTCCTCACTGCCCACTGGCAAATGCCTGCCAAGAATCCTCCCCACTGGCCCTCAGGTGTGTACTAAGGTACCCTTCACACCTTTGTGCTACCCGCCTCCTGTGGCCACCAAACTGTACACAGCCCCTGCACCCTTCTCTGTGTGCGTTTCTTTATCAGCATTTCCTGTCAGCACCTGGTGCCTTCTGGCTTCACTTATTTCTGGTTAGCTTATTCTCTCTCCCAAATAGCTCATCAGCTCCATGAGGAGAGAGATGTGGGTCTCATGTGTGCTGTATTCCCGGAGCCAAAGCAAACTGCTTGGGCCACAGTTGGAGCTCCGCAATGAGCCATGGGATCTGGAGACTGCTCATGAGAGAGGACGAGGGAGATGCTGGGGTCTTGTAGGCTGAGGTGGAACCCCTGGGGCCTCGGGGCTGAGGTGCTGGGGAGCCAGGAGGGGGCTTCACTCCAGTGTTGGGGAAGCAGGAGTGTGGGCTCGGCACTGCAGCTGGTTGAGCTCACAGGCTGGTGGGGACAGGGGATCACCTCGCTGTGACATGTGGTGTCTGAGAGCAAGAGGCCATATTGGGCGGCGTACTGTAGAAGCACTGATGGGCTCCCGCCCCTCTTGGAGCCTAGAGCAAGGATCCTGAGGAGCTGAGGGCAAGGGGATCTGTTGTCATGAGGGGCCCAGGGACGGGCACACACATGAGCATTTGTGCCTGTGGGGACACGGCGTGACACTTGCATATGACTGTGGGCCATGAACCCACAGACACATGCACCCACATGAAGACAGGACTTATACACACAGTGGGTCACTCAGACACATACATGCATACATATGAGCATAGACAGCTCTTACACAGCCATGGGACACATGCTCACATGTATAGCTCTTATACATACAACACAGTCATGGATATAAACATGGGCCATGGACACATGCATGCACACAGAAGTCATGGACATACAGAAGTATCCCTTACACAACTGGGTCAGAGACACATGCACATGCATGGATCATGGACACATACGCAAACATAGTCCGTGCACAACTGGGCTACAGACACATGGATCACAGACACACACACACACACACACACACACACAAAGGCTTTTGTACAGCTGGGTCACAGATACATATACATGCACATAGATGGGTCATGGATACACACAAACATAGTCCTTACACAACTTGGCCACAGACATGCCTGCACACACATGAGTCAGGGACAAACACAGCCCTTACCCAACTGAGTTGTGGATGGGCACATGTGAGCACACCTTTTACCCAGCTGTGTGACACACACATAAGTACAGCCCTAACACAATTGGGTCATAGACACACACAATCATTATACACACAACTGAGTCCTGGATACGTATGAGCACAGCCGTGAGGCAAACACATACATGGTATACATGGATAC
The DNA here is from genome assembly GCF_000313985.2 of Echinops telfairi. Lineage (NCBI taxonomy): Eukaryota > Metazoa > Chordata > Mammalia > Afrosoricida > Tenrecidae > Echinops > Echinops telfairi. The sequence goes on along the minus strand of NW_022103898.1, from coordinate 116,599 downwards.
ACATAGACAGTGGGACATGGGTACACATAAAGAAACAACCCTTGTACATACAACTGAATCATGGACACAAACAGCCTTCAAGCAGCTGTATCACAGACACATACATGAGCCTAGGCCTTACACAACTCTGGTTGCAGACACATACATAGCTGTTGCACTCACCACTGCCTTACTTACACAACTTTGGAACACTCAGACACATGAACACAGCCCATGCACACACAACTGTGGGCCAAGGACACAGACACAACCCTCAAAAATGCAGCTGAGGCACGGACACAAACATACACACAGTCTTTACACAGCTATGTCGCGGACAGGCACACATGTACATAGATAGCCCTTCTACCCACATCTGGATACACACAGATAGATACGCACATGCACACATTTGGGCCCTTACACATCTAGCTAGCTGGCGCTGGAATGGGCACATGTGCACACACATGAGCCTTTACACAGCAGGGTCATGCATTGGCAGTTACACATATGTACACATCTGAACATGACCCGTACACACACAGATGGATCATGGACACACACACTCACCCTTTAACACAGCTGGGTCATGAAAACATACATACACAGAACCCTTGCACAGCTGGGCCAGGGACACACAGACACAACTGGGTCACAGCTGGGCACACACATGCAGTCCTTACACAGCTGGGTTATGGACGTGCGCACACTTGAGCACAACCTTTGCATGGCTGAGTCATACATGCACACGTGGGCACAGCCCCTACACATCTAGATCACATGTACACACACGACCACAGCCCTCACACACACAGCTAGGTAATAGACGAGCACACACATGAGCCCAGCCCTCACACGACTGCGACCAAGGTCAGGGGCAGCCATGAGTACACCCAGAGCCCAGGATTCCCACAGGCCTTCTGTCTCCCCCAGCCTTCCTGGGCTCCTGGGCCCAGGTTTTGGGACCCTGTCTGCACACACATGGGTGTGTATGGGCAGACTGGCCTCTGGCACAATGGGGGCAGTTCAGTCCGGTTGCAGGACATGACCCCTCCATCAGCTCCTGAAACTCCCTTCAGAAACTCGAGAGGACCGGACCAAGCGGCTTTTCCGCCACTACACTGTGGGTTCCTACGACAGCCTCACCTCCCACAGGTACTGCGGTCGGGGCAGGGGGGCACACCGGGAATGTGGGGGGCAGGGGCACACTGGAGCTGTGGCAGGGCAGAGTCATGGCCTCACGGCTACTTGGAGGGCAGGCAGCGGCATTGGCTGGCTGTCAGGGAGGGTGGGTATGTATGGTGGTCAGAGGGGTGGGGGTGGGCAGTTTCGTCCCTGGAAGTTGCAGAAAGTTGTGGCCAGCTTCTCGCTCTCCGTGCTCCTCCAGTGATTACGTCATCGAGGACAAGGTGTCTGTGCTGCAGAAACGGGACCATGAGGGCTTTGGCTTTGTGCTCCGTGGGGCTAAAGGTGCTGGGGGGGTTGGGGAAAGGGTGGCGGGGTGGGGTGGGGTGGGGGGGTGCTTATGGATGGGCTCTCCTGACTTTTGCCCCCACCCCTTTTCCTGACTGACCCCCTCAGCGCTCTGCTGGGGTAGTGACTACTGAGTGCAAGTCACCCCATCTTACTGTGGGGAGGGGGGCGGGGAGACATGGGGAAATGCCACTTCACATGAGCCAGGACTCTGGGGCACTGCACTGGGGAGTTCCCCTGCTGGTCTCTGACTAGCTCCCTGTGCCCCACAATCTTCTGTTTTGCCCTGTTAATTCCCTGTGGGAGGTGACTGTGCCGCCCCTTTGCAGCCGAGACCCCCATCGAGGAGTTCACGCCCACGCCTGCCTTCCCTGCGCTGCAGTACCTGGAGTCTGTGGACGTGGAGGGCGTGGCCTGGAGGGCTGGGCTGCGCACGGGGGACTTCCTCATCGAGGTGAAGGCGGGCGCCGTCTGCCCCACCCGGACCAGGACCCGGACCTGGCCCTGACCCCAGGCCTGGCCCTGGCCCTGGCTCCCCCACCTGGTCCTAACCTCAGCCTTTGGCTCCACTGGCCCAGCCCTGACCTTGACCCCGGCCCTGGCCCTAACCCTCACTTGCCCCACCCCCCTGCCCAGCCCCAGCCACCTGACCCCATTCTGACCCCCACTCTGGAGCAGCTGAACAGCCCTGTCACGTGTCCTCAGGTCAACGGAGTGAACGTGGTGAAGGTGGGCCACAAGCAGGTGGTGGCCCTGATCCGCCAGGGAGGGAACCGCCTTGTCATGAAGGTCGTGTCAGTCACCAGGAAGCCTGAGGAGGATGGGGCTCGGCGCCGAGGTGAGGCTCCCAACCCTGACCCCCACCTGACTGCTGTGTCTGAGTCCTGGGCCCCGATTAGGTGGGGGTTGGAGGGGGTTGGAAGGGAATCAGGGCCTGGCGCTGAGGTGAGGCTCCCTCACCCTGAACCCCACCCGACCACTGGCATCTGAGCTCTGGGTCCTGAGGGGAGCTCAGGCTCCCCCACCCTGATTCCTGACTGCTGGTCCTCAGCACCAAGGTGAGGCTTCCCCACCCATGTCAACCACGGCCAGAGTCCTGGGACCCGGGTTGCTGCCCCAACCCCATCCTCTATGGTAGACTGCTGGCCCCTGGTCATTGATCCCTGAACTAGGTCCCCCCCTCCTCAGGTCTCCTTGACTTCTTGGGGCCCTTGCCTGCCTCTCCCGCTCCCCCAGCCCCTGGTGTGGTGGCCGCCCTCCTTCTGACACAGGCAGCAAGCTGCCTGGAGGCCGGGGTTGCCATAGCAACCGTGAGGTTGACGCTGCACTGCCGCCTTATTGTCGGAGGGAAGGGGGAGGCGGCACCTGAAGGGGGAGGAGAAGCCTCTTGTCGCTGCCGCGCCGCCGCCGCTGTCGCCACCACCATCACTGCCGCCGCCGCCACAGCCGCAGCCTGGACCCAGGAGGTGCTGCTGGCCGGCCAAGCCCAGGACCCCAGCTCCGGCTGGCCACCCTGCGTCTCCGGGGAGCAGAGGTGGGGGGGCACCTGGGTCCAGGGCTGCCCAGGGACAGGCAGTGCAGGGCCTGTGAAGAGACCCTCCCCAGCCCCCACTCTATGGCCTCCTGGTGCCTCCTGGTCCGGCCCAGGGAGCTGGCAGGGCAGGTGCCCCCGCTATAGCCAGACGCAGTCATCCCCACGGGGGTCCTCGACTTCCCTTCGGGGGCCCTGGCCCTGGGGCCCCTGAGCTCCTGAGACATGAAGAAGTTTGCATCCAGCCGCAGTCTCAACAAGATCCTCGCGCAGTGCGACTCCTCCTCGCGGGAGTACGAGGAGGTCCAGGCGGTGGAGCGCAAGTGGCACCTGCACCTGGCCACGCCACGCCGCCTGCTGCTGGACAGGAGGCCCAAAGCCTCCCTCTTCTTTGCAGCCCCGCCTCCCCCCAAGAGGGCCCCCAGCACCACATTGACCCTGCGCTCCAAGTCCATGACGGCCGAGCTGGAGGAGCTCGGTGAGTGGTCGGCGGGGCGGTGGTGGGCGGAGATGAAGGGATGGGCAAGGACTGACGGGGGTCCTATGAGTAGGTCAGAGGGCAAATGCATGACCCGCTGCCATGGTGGGCACTTGGCTGTTGGTGGGCTGGGGCTCAGGGACCAGGCAGCACTGGCGCAGGACTGGAATGACCTGGACAGATGTGTTTTGGGACCAGGGCCTGGTCCCCTAGGTTTTTCCTCATATATGTGCATGTGCAATACATGTATGTGTGCATGTATGCCCTTGCATGTGTTCATGTCTGTGTGTCTATAGATGCATGTACAAGTCTACATGTGTGTTTGATGCATGTGTGCCCACACGTGGGCATGCTTATGTGCATGTGTAGGTAGTATGTGCTTGTACCTATCTGTGTTCATGTGTGTGTAGTTGTGTGAATCTACATGCATGTGTGGTATGTATGTGTCCCTACACGTGTGGACATGATTATGTGCGTGTGTGGACAGTGTGTGCTTGTGGGTGCACGTGCGTTGCCTGCTCTGCTCTGATTTACTCCTGCAGCTCACTTGGTTGAGGGAAGGCAGCCCAGGGGAGGAAAGGGTGGGAGCCCCCAGCTCTGTCTGGTGCTCTCTGGGTGACCACTGCATTTGGTTTCACCCTCCCTCTACTCATCAGTCAGGGGCGATGGCTCTGACCTCATAGGGCTGTCGAGAGACCATAGTGTCGTGATGAGAAAAGTCTGAGTGCACCATGGGGGGTGAAGAAGAGGGTGTCAGGCTCTTGATGAGACCTCCTCATGGGTGTGCCCTGACAGGTGACCACCAACAGCCTCATCATGGACATGCCGTCATATGTGTGACTGTGGACAACCTGATCACAGACATGTCCTGACACAGGAGGGGCTTCAACACGTTTGTGGGAAACTTACATTATCATTTAATTCTGTTTTTCTGTGCTCTTTTGAAAGCCTCTCTTGTGTTGACTGCCTCATAGTGAGCATGTCCTGACATATGTGACTTTCCATAACATTGCTGCCTTCTGTAGTGTGAGCCACAGACTCAGCTCTGCCTAGAGCCATTGAAGGAACCCGACTCCCACAGCCATCCCGACTTTGCACGAGAATTGATCCTTGGCTCTGTTCTGGCACAGGCTGAGCATCGCACCTCCTCAGCCCAAAGACATGTTCTTGGTTGAATGCAGAGGACACCACCGCGAGAGCTGGACTGGCAGAGTTGCGAGTTCGTTTAAAGCCCAGGGAGAATAAAATAAGCTAAATACACCCACAGAGCCATGAAGAAAGTGAAGCTCCTGCGCTTCAGAGATGAAGAGGGTCATCCGAACCAGGGAAGCAAGCACGAGGAAGCAGGTGCTTCCACAGTCCTCAAGACCTTTGAACTAGATACAGACCCTAAGGGCTGGGGTTGGGATCTGATGCCTCCATGAACTTAGGAAATAACACCCTGAGCCCATAGGAAGTGAGAAAGCTCAAACCAAGCCCAAGAACTGGAATTAACCTCAAGAGACATGGAATTCACAGAAGAAGGTAAAATAAAGAGTAAAATTAGAAAAATATGAATGAAACAAGATGTTTAAATTATTGGGATTAAAGTAAATTACAACTCATAATTTAAGAACAGAGAGGTAACATTCCCCCCCCCTCAAAAAAAAAAAAGTACAATCAGGTTTTCGAAGGGCTCTAAAGGAACTTTGATTGAAATGGAAACTACAGGCACTAAGATGGAAAGCTCCCTGGGCGGGACAGACAGTAAAGGCAGCTGCTATGCTGAGAATATCTGAACCTGGAAGATCTCAAGAAAAATTTCAAGCCTTGAATTGCAATTTTGAAAGATTCTATAGGAAAAAATATTGAACGCTGCAGGAAGCATCAAGAGAAAATGGAAAGAATGCACAGTCACTGTCCCAGAAAGAACTCGTCGGCACTCCACCATGTCAGGCGGTGGCATGTGAGCAAGAACCAGAGGTGCTGAAGGAAGACGTTCAAACTTCACTGAATGCATTAGTCAAAAGCAACCGTCCAGGAATTGACAGTTGGAATTCAACACTCAAAGAGGTTTGAACTGCTGACGTTTTGGATCACAGCCCAATTTGTAAACACCTTGCCACCAAAGTTCCTCCCTGTTTGAGCAGGAGAATAAAAACAAATCTACTTCTGGATCCATGATAGGTACACTGCAGACTACCAAGAACAATCTGTAAAATCTCCCAGAGAGGAAAGCAAGATGATGTGTAAAGGAACGCGTAATGGGCACTGACAGCTGATCTCTCTTCCGCAATAATAAATTGCAGAAAATGGTGGAACAATACATCCTCAATCTTCTGGTAAAATAGCTTGAAAATAAATTTCCTTCTAGAATTCTATAGCTATTTAAACCCACACATTCAAGAGGGAGACAGAGAAGCTATCCTCTGGCCCAAGTCTGAGGGGGACCAGGGCCAGTTTCAGCGACCTGACTTGTTACATTGAAGGAAGATCCAAAGAGGTCAAGAAACCAGACACAAGCAGACAGCTGGGTTTGACTGGACACCACACCAAGGCCCTGATGGGCAGGTTCCCCGGACTTTCCTGCACAGATGGTCACATAGGCCCATTCAGTTACATGTGCAGAAGGCGCTGTCCTAATTCTGCACAGAGAGACTTGAGGGGCCTGGTGTCCGTGGCCCTGGGACTAGGGATCCTGCCTCTTGGACTGGAAGAGTTACCGTCTGTTCTCAGAGCTGTTTCAGTCTGAAGAGTTGAGACCAGGGTGCAGAAACAGCTCCTCCTTCCCATGTCTCCCCCACCTCGGGCTCCCACCCCTCCTGTACCACTGGCCCCACAGCATGGCTGCTCTTGAGCGCTCCCTAGATTTGTATTTTTGTGGCTCCAATTCAGCGTCATTGTCACCAGCTTTTCTGAGCTTCTGTCCACCCATTGCCCTGTTCAGGGAACTTCTTGAGCAGCCAGTTCCTCTGGAAACATCTTGTGTGGGGATGACCAGGCCAGCCCTGAAGTCTCCTTGGGTACTTGAGGATCAACCCACAGTCCAGCCGTTGTGCGTGTAAAGATGGTTCAGCCTTGTGACTCAGGGTCGAACTGAGGACATGTCCAGGACCCCGCTGTCTGCTGCGGGAGGAGGCTGGGCACCTGGAAAGAACAGACGTGTGAGGCAGGGAAGCAGATGGCAAGGGTGCCACATCCCGGAGGGTGCCATGTGCTGCTCAGAGGATGTAAGGGGAACACTGGGCGTGGATGTGAGCAGAATCTGAATAGGAACTTTGGGGCTGGGGCGGAGAGGAAAGGGTGGGTGGGGATCCTCCTCCTGGGATGAGCAGCAGGTGTCTGCTGCTGAGGGATCCCCTGGCCCCCATGTGCCCATCTGTTGGCCTTGTGCCAAGGACATTGTGGGCCCACAGGGCTTGGTACATGCCCATGCAGGGGATGGCCCCTACTGCTTGCCCAGGTTTACTGAACTCCTGACTGTACTGTGTATCACTTCTTGGGCCCCTTTCCTTTTGTGATGAGAAAGGAAAAGAGCCCATTGGGTGGGGGGCATCACACCAACCATGGGGTCTCCTGATCTGCCTCAGTTGGGGAATCCTTGGCCCCCTTGGTGCAGGTCCCTGCACAGACTCTGGTGATCACCCTGGGCACCTGGCTTTTATAGAGGTTCTCCTTTTCTGAACAGACATTTAAACTAAACTGGAAATGATCTAACTGTGAAGGAATTCTCTGTACGTGTGTGTGCATATGCATGTGTGGACATACATGCACGACTGCCTACACTGTACACGCAGGACATGTATGCATTGCATGAGTGCATGTGCGTGTGTGTGTGTATGTGCGTGTACATGTGTTGTGTGGGCTGCTCCTCTGTGAGCTTTGAGCTGTGACCGATTTGGCATTGTGGAAGCACTGCCGTTTGCAGTTTGATCTGGGAAGAGGTCAGGACACTGGGCTTGGGAGTGCCGATGGAAGTGTGGGCTTGGAGATGGGGCCCGGGTGGGGGGGATAAAGCTGCCTCTTACCCCCTTTGCTCTGTTTCTTAATTCCAAGCCTCAATTCGGAGAAGGAAAGGGGGTGAGTCATCTGCTGTGGGGCCTCAGGGTCCCAGAGCCCAGCTGTGTCTGACCCCATCTTCGGGTGTGCTGGGGACAAGAGATTCAGGCCCTAGAGGTCCAGGCTGCACTCTCCTCTTGGTCGCCTTCTGGAAAAAATGGTGGGGTCATGGTGGAGGGCCGCTTGTAAGCACTGGGTGGATGGCTGGGGTACCTGTGCGGGGCAACAGGATGGGCAGGTTACCAGGGGTCCACCAGCTCACCACAGCTAAGGGCCTTGGGGCGCAGAGCTGAGTTGGGTGGTAAAGGAACTTCCTGGCCTTCAGAAGCTCAGACAGGGGTGAAGGAGTGGTTGTCCCAATGAGGAAAGGCTAGCAGACAGGTGGGCTTCAGATCCACTCTCACCTCACAAACAAGCAGAATCATGATCAGCATCAACAGCCTAGGCTGGTCCCCATGGGTTGGAGGTCAGGCAGCCTCCTCTGGCATCTTGATGGTCCCGACACCAGCTGTTCCTCCTACCGCACTCTGCTTCTCTGCTGGGCTGGATCATTCATTCATTCATTGCTGTGACCACACGGAACTTACCCGCAATACTCACAGTGGTGGGGTTTATTAGGGAAGTAGCAGGTTACAGTTCAGGATCAGGAATGATCAGGATACAGTTCGCAGGTCAGGACAGCTTCTTGGCCATGCCCATCGGCAGGCTGCTTGGCTCTCGGCCCCCTAGGCCTCTTGAACCCCAGCCTCTGCCTAGGCAGGTGCTACAGATCTCTCCATCCCCTCAGAATCCCACCCAGAGAGGGAGGAACCCTGGTAGCAGAGTGATTACAAAGTGGGCTAAGATCCAAAACATCAGCAGATCAAACCACCGGCTGCTCGACTACACCCCCATCTCCAGCCAGTCTTCCAATTGCCAGGGAGGTTCTCATCACAGGGACCTGGGGTGAGAAGGACATGATGCCCCACTCTAATATCTTCTTCTTGGTGGTAATGAGGTACACCCTTTTGCCTCAGAGACAACTTATTTTATGCCTTGCTGGATGGCAATACTGACCAATCCCCTCCTTAGGGCTCCACATACCTATTTACATGGTCCCATGCCCACAAGGCTGCCATGTACCTTATTTTCATTATTAGCAAGCTATCCAATCTCCTTGGTGGGCTGCAAGCACCTTATTTGCTTAACCCCACCCACTGATGGGACTAGAAGCACAGTTGATTAAAGTACCCATCCCACGCCAAGGGCACACAGTGGGCAGCATCTGTTCACTCCACTGCTTCTGTGGTCTCTGGGGACTCCTTTTTCTGGCTAAGTGGCGGTTCTCAACCTATGGGTCGAGACCCCTTTGGGGATCAAACGACTCTTTCACAGGGGTCACCCAATTCATAACAGTCACAAAATTACAGTTATGAAGTAGCAATAGAGAATAATTTTATGGTTGGGGGGGGTCACCACAACATGAGGAACTATATTAAAGGGTCGTGGCATTAGGAAGGTTGAGAACCACTGGACTAGGTCCTCACAAGCCATGCAGGTGACACCAGGTTTGATCTGGAGTGGGTGCAGGGCTTGGCCTCTGCTGACCCCTCTGGTCACAGGACTCTGGTGCACAGGAGCCAGGAGGGTGGCAGATGGGGCCAAAGGTGGCTTAGGTCTCTGGCACCTACTGACCTGGGTCCTGTGTCAGTTCAACCTGCTGCTTTCTCTACCTTGCTGTGGGTGTGGCCACTCAACCTTCTAGATCCCTCACTCTGGGCACTCAGCACTGCTCCCTCCCTCTGGGGTGGCCAGGTCCCTACCCACTCTCACCCTCTGCAGCCCCCGGTGTCCGGGCATGGGGACACCAGGGTTGCTGTGCGTGCATTGCTTGAGTCCCTGTGCTGGAATCTGGGCTCTGTGCAGTGCACATCCCCTCGCGTAGCCCGTAGCCACGTCCCTCTTATGCCCTGCTGTCAGAGGGCACCAGGGCACTGGGGTGCTTGGGTCGGTCAGGGGCTAGCGAGGCTAAGCCGGGCTGGACTTTGTTAAGGCCGCTCAGTGAGCGAGGACTGAGGGGGTACAGCTGATGGCCCTGAGTTGGGGCTGGGAGGAGAGGCCAGAGAGTCTGGACAGCCCCACACTGTGACTGGCCTTGACCCTTGGTGTTGGCACACCCCTGTGGAGTTTGGGATGGGGGTGGCTTGGTGCTGGTGGGACCAGGGGGTGAGGGTCAGTACTGATGCCATAGGATGCTGCCAAACACCGGGTGCTGATCCACAGGCAGAGCCACCTGATTGGACAGAGTAGGGCTCCTGGGGTTGTGAATCTGCGGCCCGAGCCAGGGACAGAGGTAGGCTCCCGAGGTCTGTGCCAGGGACATAGGCAAGGGCCTCTGGGGTCTATGCTGGGGACAGGGGCATGGGACTTTGGGGTCCATGCTGGGGAGACAGGCAAGAGGCCCTGAAGGCCATGCTGGGGACACAGACAGGGGACCTGAGGTCCACGCTGGGGATGCAAGCAGGAGGCCCTGAAGTCTGTGCTGGGGGCAGTAGGGTCTGTGAGCAGGCAACCCCCAGGTCCTTTCTGGGGATGGGGTCAGGGAACTCTGAGGTCCGTGTTGGGAATGTGGGCAGGGGGCCCTGAGGTCCGTGCTGACACAGTGCCCGTTTGGCCATGCAGAGAAGCTGGACGAGATCCTGGCTGCGGCCACAGAACCGACCCTGAGGCCTGACATCTCAGACGCCGACTCACGAGCAGCCACCGTCAAGCAACGGCCCACCAGCCGCAGGATCACGCCGGCCGAGATCAGCGTGAGTGGGCATGGTAGAGAGTTGCTGAGGGGCATAAGGTGGTCCCTTCCCAACCCCTAAGACCCACCCCCACATGGGACCCCTGAACTCTGAGACCTTGTACAACATATGCTGTGGCTGCGTGTCCCCTGGGGTCTTACATAATTACTCTGCAAATACCCAAGCAGCACCTGTGGGGGCTGGAAATCCTAGGCTCAGGAACTGGGGTCCTGCTGGGTCCAGCCCTTTGACCCACTCTGGAGGGGAAGGATCTGCAGCCTCCTCCTGCCCTGGGCACCACAGTGCAGCCAGCTGGACTGATTCCTGGGTTCAGGGTGGCATCTGAGCTCTGCCTCCGAGGAAGGGTGGGTAGGGCTGAGAGAATAGAGGCCCCAGAACCTGCCTGTCACCCTGACCCCACAGTCCTTGTTTGAGCGTCAGGGCCTTCCCGGCCCGGAGAAGCTGCCCGGCTCGCTGCGGAAGGGGCTGCCTCGAACCAAGTCTGTAGGTACGGCCAGGCTGGAGGTGGGAGTGCGGGAGGTGGGGCTGGGGTGGGGCCAGCATGGGTTACGGAATCTGGGTGGGGTCTAGGGCTTGATGACATCCACTCTCACTCTCCGGCTCTCCCTTCCTTGTCACCTGGCCTCCCTCTGTCACTCCCACCCCCATCCTGCCTTCTGAGAGGGATGACCAATTTCCACCCAGCCCCTCTCCTCCCTGGGTACCCACCCAGGCACCCAGTGGGGCTGTGGGGCTTTGGGACATCTATGGGTTCAGTGGCTGGAAGACATCTTGCAGCACCCCAGCCCTGACCCCTGACCCCTCCTGTGGACCCCTCCACGGCTGCCCCCCCAGGACCCCACGGCCCTTTCTCTCCATCTGTGTCTCATTTGCTGGCTGCTCCCTGTTCAGCAAAGTGCACGCTAAGTCTCTGATCCTAAAAATACTTTTCGCTGGAACCCGCCTCCCCCTCGAGCATTGCTCCCTTTCCCTCCGCTCTTCCAGCAGACGCTTCTCAAAAACAGCCCCACCTCCCCCTTGGCCCTGCTGCTGCTGTCCACACCCACACTAGTTTCTCTGCCGGCCTCTGAACCCTGGCCTTGCCCTGGCTCTTGGCTTCTTTCCTCCCAGGGGCTCTGCTCAACTTGGCCCTGAATGCTGGTTTGTTCCCAGCCTCTTCTCACTCGCTACCCACCCCTTACCTGCTCCCTTACCCCACCCCGCACCCTCATCCCCCTGTGGCATGCATGGGCTGCTGATGCCCAGGTAAGTACTGTGAATACCTCAGTTTTACAGATGAGAAAACTGAGGCAGAGGGGTAGCGTGGCCCACCCAATGCCCACAGCACTCCTCCCCAACTTCTGTCCTTTCCGGGACCAGATAAACACTCAGCTCCCACCTGCACTGGGGGTGGGGGTGGGGCGATCTGAGAAGCCCCAGGGCACGGCTCCCACACAGGTGGTACCGGGAGCACAGCCTGTTGATCCCCTCAGGAGAGGCCCAGTGCTGTGGGGCTGACGAGGGCCCTGGCCACCTGGGGGTGCAGGGCTGGGGCCCTGGGTCTGGCTGCATGGGGCAAGTGGGGCCTCCAGAGAGGATGGTGGTGGGGCTCAGGCTTGAGGTCACACGGACAAGAGCCGGTCAGGGTGGCCACCTTCACCCACCCATCATCCTGCTGTCCAGCCTTTCCTGCACCCCAGCTACTGGGCAGCAGTAGTGGAGGGCTTTGTCTCAGCCTCTGGGGAGGAGGGGGTTAGGCTTCAAGTGAAGGAGGTGAGCTGGCTCCTGGCCCTCACTGTGTCCAGCCCTCCCCCCGGTGTTTATGCTCACCTGTCCACTGACACTCTGGATGGGCTCCCCCCTTTGCGAGTCCCACCCCAACCTACCACTAGGGTTTCCCAATTGCCTCTGGTTCCCCCAGCCTTCTCAGCCTGTGGCAGAACCTTCTGCAGTTCTGCCTCCACCCTCGAGCGTCCCACCCCGCCAGGATCTGAGATCCTTTCTGGGTCATCTCCTCAGCGGGACCTCGTCATGGGGACCTTGGCCCGCCAGCCTGGGCCTGAGGCTCAGAGCCGGACACCCCTGCCTAGCTCCGGCTCCCGGCCGGCCTCACGCGCCTCTGGACGCCTCTGTCCGCAGGGGAGGATGAGAAGCTGGCATCGCTGCTGGAGGGACGCTTCCCGCGCAGCACGTCCGTGCAGGACACTGCGCGGGAGGGCCGCGGGAT
>NW_022103898.1:97917-103654 GCF_000313985.2 Echinops telfairi | reverse complement strand
GCCCCTATGCCAACCTGGGCGCCTTCAGCGCCAGCCTCTTCGCGCCTTCCAAACCACAGCGTCGCAAGAGCCCGCTGGTCAAGCAGCTGCAGGTGGAGGACGCGCAGGAGCGCGCAGCGCTGGCTCTCAGCGGCACCGGAGGCCCTGGCACGGGCAGCTTTGCGCGCGACCCGTCCCCGACGCACCGCGGGCCTCGGCCTGGTATCCTGGACTATGGCCCCAGCGATGGCCCTGGCCTGCCGTTCGGTGGCCCGGGCCCAGCCAAGGACCGGAGGCTGGAGGAGCGGCGTCGCTCCACCGTCTTCCTATCAGTGGGTGCCATCGAGGGCAGCCCCCCCAGCGCTGACTTGCCCTCGCTGCAACCCTCCCGCTCCATCGACGAGCGCCTCTTGGGTGCTGGCGCCGTCCCCGGCCGGGACCTGCTACTTCCCTCTCCTGTGTCTGCGCTGAAATCGCTGGTCAGCAGCCCCAGCCTGGCGTCCACAGGCTCCACCTTCATCCACCCGCTCACCGGCAAACCGCTGGACCCCAGCTCGCCCCTGGCGCTGGCGCTGGCCGCCCGCGAACGGGCACTGGCCTCCCAAGCCCCCTCCCGGTCCCCCACGCCTGTGCACAGCCCGGACGCCGACCGCCCGGGACCCCTGTTCGTGGATGTCCAGTCCCGGGACTTGGAGCGAGGGGCCCTGGCCTCACCTGTCTTCTCACCAAGGAGTCCAGCCTGGGTCCCCGTGCCGGCCCGAAGGGAGTCAGAGAAGGCTCCCCGTGAGGAGCGCAAGTCGCCTGACGACAAGAAGTCCATGATTCTCAGTGTTCTGGACACATCCCTCCAGCGGCCGGCAGGCCTCATTGTAGTGCATGCCACCAGCAACGGGCAGGAACCTGGCGAGTTGGGGGCCGCAGAGGAGCGCCCGGGCTCCCCGGAGCTGGCCCCGGCCCCCATGCAGTCAGCAGCCACAGTAGCAGAGCCCTTGCCCAGCCCAAGGGCCCAGCCCCCCAGCACCACCCCGGGCGACCCTGGGCCAGGCCAGGGCAGCTCAGAGGAGGAGCCGGAGCTGGTGTTTGCCATGAACCTGCCGCCAGCCCAGCTGTCTTCCAGCGATGAGGAGACACGGGAGGAGCTAGCCCGCATTGGGCTGGTGCCACCCCCTGAAGAGTTCGCCAACGGGGTCCTGCTGGCCACTCCACCCCCCGGCCCAGGCCCCTCGCCCACCACAGGGCCCGGCCCGGCCTCAGGGAAGCCTGGCAGTGAGCCACCACCCGCCCCCGAGTCCGCAGCCGACTCTGGCGTGGAGGAGGCAGACACACGTAGCTCCAGTGACCCCCACCTAGAGACCACGAGCACCATCTCCACAGTGTCCAGTATGTCCACCCTGAGCTCAGAGAGCGGGGAGCTCACTGACACCCACACCTCTTTCGCCGACGGACACACTTTTCTAATCGAGAAGCCACCAGTGCCTCCCAAGCCCAAGCTCAAGTCCCCGCTGGGGAAGGGGCCGGTGAGCTTCAGGGACCCGCTGCTGAAGCAGTCCTCGGACAGTGAGCTCATGGCCCAGCAGCAGCACACCGCCTCTGCTGCCGGGCCCGCCCGCCCTCGCTACCTCTTCCAGAGACGATCCAAGCTGTGGGGGGACCCCGTGGAGAGCCGGGGGCTCCCTGGGCCTGAAGACGACAAGCCAACTGTGATCAGCGGACTCAGCTCCCGTTTGCAGCAGCTGAACAAGGACACACGCTCCCTGGGCGAGGAACCAGTCGGCGGCCTGGGTGGCCTGCTGGACCCTGCCAAGAAGTCGCCCATCGCGGCAGCTCGGTGAGCAGGGAAGTGTGGGGAGGGGCCCATCCGCTGTCACTCACAGCCCATTCTGGCTCCCCTGTCCTCTCCACTGGCGAACACCCTCCACCTCCCCATCCACTACCCAGCCTGACTTTGTTGGGGACAGAGGCCGGTGTCTGAGCCCTCTCTGCTGGGTATCGTCCAAGACCCCGCCAGGCAGATCACCTGACCAAGGTTGCCCTCCCTCAGGGTTCTCCTGGCTGCCTGGCTTCTCGGGGGTGGGTGGGTGGTGTCAGGGCTGTGTGGCTGCTGCATGCTGGAGCCTGAGCCAAAGGAACCAGAGGGATGCCCGCCCAACCGCACTCAGGCCTGTAGGAGACACCGCATGGTAGGGTTTCTGTGCAGGGCTGGGTCTTCCCTGGGAGCATGCATGAACAACTGTGGGAGCCGCCTGCCCCGCTGCCTGGGTTCTGTGGGTATCCCCTCTCGGCTGTAGCGGGTGTATGTAGGATGGTACTACCCGCCCTGCCTCTCATGGTGGGCAGCACTTGGGGGCCAGTGCGGGGGTAGGGGTGGGGGTTGCCTACCACCGAGCACCTTGCCTAGTGCTGCTTCCTGGATGCTTCACATTCCTGCCTTCTTTCTGCTTGGACTTGGGAGGAAGTGGGCGCTTCAGGAGGTCCCCTGTCTCCCTTAGATGCTCCCAGGCCCATCTCAGACCTTGCTGCTTCATAGTTCTCCGTGTGGCCCCATTATAAGCCTCATCCCATGCCAAGCCACACACTGGCAGCTTCTTCCAGTGCTGCTGAGTGGACGGCACCGCGGGATGGACACGGCATGTGGCTGTGTGCTCAGGAGGGCAGGTGACCCACCGACCGGGGTGCTAGCTCCAGCTCAGCCTCCCCGTCTCCCACAGCCCTCCTGTTGCTCTGTCTCCTGGCCCTGAGGAAGCACAAAGCCACGGATGGTGTGGCTTTGTGTGCAGCATATGGCAGGCCCTCAATAAACACTGCTTATGCAGATGGAAGAAGGAAGCGGATGCATGCTCTGTCTTGTGTGGTCTGAGGTTAGGGTACAGCCCAGGGTGTAGCTGGCCCCACGCCGGCCCCCGCCCAGCATGAGTGAGGCAGTCGCCCAACTGGAGCGGCCCCTCTGGCCACCTTCCTGCTCCTGACTTTGGCATCCCAATTGAAGGGACTCGTGTTCCCCACTCGTTGATCGCAGTCCTTGCCTCTGGTTGGCCTAATCAGGGGCAGAACAAGAGTAGAGTGGTCGGGGACACCCAGCCTGCAGGGGGGAGGGGCCCCTGGCTGCCTACACAGCAGGAATCTACAGGGCACTTCTGTCACTTGCTTCGTCCTCCAATGTCAGATGGCCCCAAATCCCAGCCCGAGCAGGTCACACACTAGCTTATTCACTTCACCTGGGAGGTGGCCTTAGAGGGAGTGGTGCTGTGTGTGACCCGGCCTGAGTCTGGTCTGTGACTCACACACCACTGCCC
Organism: Echinops telfairi; assembly: GCF_000313985.2. NCBI lineage: Eukaryota > Metazoa > Chordata > Mammalia > Afrosoricida > Tenrecidae > Echinops > Echinops telfairi. The sequence goes on along the minus strand of NW_022103898.1, from coordinate 100,382 downwards.
GAGCTCATGAGCCTGCCAGGTGCTGGGCAGAGTTATCATTAACTGGACAGAGCCTTCCCCATGAGCCGCCCTCAGCTGGTGACCCACCTGCCCTCTGCCCATGGTAGTCTGTGGTTAGGCCCCCTCAGACCACACACTGGGCACACAAACACAAATGGGGTGACCTCACTTAGCATTCTTATCACATTCTAAATTCAGGAGCATGCTGCCCCTTCCCATCCCTACCTCTCCCTGGGGCCGCCCAACCCCATCCTTCCTTCCCTTGAGCCCCCAGCCCATCGGGCCTCATCTTCCAGCTGCAGGAGGGAGGTGCCCCCCCCCCAGCTGGCTCTGCCTTTTTCCTCATGGTGACACCACTAGTGACTGTTTGGAGTCAGCTCCAGGGAGGGGTCTGGAGTCTGAGCATGGCCACTCAGCCATCGTGGATCCTGATGGAAACCCTGAGGCCTGTCCTGTGATAGTCTCCTGGGTGCCCCCAATCCAGCCAGGCTCTGACATTTAGCCACAAGGTGCTCAGCAGCCTGGGTTCTGGATGTTAGGTGCCCCCCTGCCCCGCCTCCCCCTCACACACCAGGACCAAGGCTTGGCGATCTGTGTGAGTGCTGATCTCTGTGTGTGATCTCTAGGGGTGCTGGGTGCAGCCCTGTGTGCTGCCCTTGACCCCAGATCCAGAGCAAAGCAAAGCCAAGAGGCAGAAGGGTGATGCTAGGGATGGTACACTAGGATCTAGACCCCAGTACTCTGCTGGCCCTGGACACCTGGGCACCTTGGGCAGGGTGGCATGGTTGACCTGGGCCAGAGAGCAAGGAGAGGGTGGGGGCAGAGGAGGGGTATGATGCGGGAGTCAGAGGGTGGGAGTAATTCAGATTGACCTGTCAGGTGACAGTGCCTGGTGAGAAGCCATTAGGGGCTGAGCTGCCTGTACAGCCGCCAGAGCCTAGCCAAGGGAGGGGCCAGCTGAGAGCAGCAACGGACAGATGGGGTGCTGACCCTGGGAATTGAAACTAGACAGCGACTCTGGTCCCTGCCGTGGACCATGCATCCCCCGTTCCCAAGTGGATGGGAGAAGGACTGGCCTTCTGTGGTGCAAGCCCTGCCTGGTCCCTGCTGGGACCTGGGCTGGGCATACCATCCCAGGGAGTCTCTAGAGTCAGCCAGCCTGGCAGGAAGGAGAGGCTGCCCTCCCTCACTCCCAGGCCTCTGTCTCTGGGACCACCTCTTTCTGCAGGGTTCACTGTCCAGGGCCAGGGGCTTTCATGCAGGCACCAATGTGCCCCGGCTGCATGTGGCCCAGGACCCTCCAGCACACAACCCCATTAACATCTGCTGGGAGGCAGGAACAGGGCCATCCAGGCCTGCTCCCTTTGAGAGGGCCCAGGGGTGGAAGGTGCATATTGGGAAGCCACCACATCTGAGAGTGGCCCACTCCCTCACGCCACTAGATGGTGCCTCCACGCCCCGAAGGGAAGGAGCCCCTGGACAGGAACTGGGTGGTTCTTCCAGGCAAGGTGTGGGAGGAGCAGGGAGCGGGTGACCCCAGAGGTGAGAAAAGGCCCGTGCAGGGGAGCTGAGACAGACTGTGAGGTGCAGAGGGGCTCCCGGAAGCAGCCTGGGCAGGTGGATGAAGGGTTTGCAGCTGGGGACACCTTGTGCTGGGTCAGAAGTGAGGTGAGATGTAAGCAGGCTGCACAGCACACACCAGATCCAGAAGCCACTCGGAACAAAGAGAGCGCTTGCCCAGCCCCACTCAGCCCCAGCCTGCACCATCAACACCGCCTCCCAGCACAGCACGAGCTTGCTCCCTTCCCAGCCCGAGGTCCACCATCTGGGGGCGTCAGGCCAGGGGTGCCGCGAGGTCGCCTGCGCTAACACTCTCTCTCATTGCTCTCTTCCTGCCCATCTGCATGTGGCTGCGCTGTCTAGCTGCGCGGTGGCCCTGAGCTCCGGCTGTGTAAGTGAGCACCCATCCCATCCCATGCCTCTCACTGTCCACCTGCCTGGGCCTGGCCTCCGGGTTCTGCTCTGCTTGGTTGCTGGGGGGGTGGGGGGGCTCCCGTGCCCTGACCTCCCCCTGATGCCTCCCAGGCCTCAGGAGGGCATAGGGATGGTGGAGGGTTGGGGGTAGGTGTGTGGAGGGGTGGGGGTAGGTGTCCGGAACGGGGCAATCCGCTAGACAGGTCTCCCTCCGAGGCCAGGCAGGGGTGGGGCTGGAGTCCAGGGACCTGCTTAAAGAGGTGAGGACGAGAGCGCCATCTGCCCGCTGTGTGGGCGTGTGTGTCTGTGGAGTGCTGCTGCGACCCCACGTTTCAACACGTGTGTGCATTGCTAAGCCTGTGCTGCCCATCGCCGTGCGTGTGTCGCTGTCTCGCACCTGTCTCGCACGTGCTGCTGCTCCGTGTGTACCTGGGCTGCCGTGTCGAGGCACTGCTGTGGGCCTGCGCCTGCGCAGTCTCTGCTCCTGCCCC
>NW_022103898.1:94072-97817 GCF_000313985.2 Echinops telfairi | reverse complement strand
CCGACTGGGAAGCAGGGCGGGTACAGCCCTAGAAGCCACATGGCTGGGTGAAGATGGACGGAGCAGTATTGGTCCGAGGGCTGCTGGCGGGGGTGGGTGGGGGGTGGGGGTGGGTGGAACTAGCCTTCTCCTCTGGAGGGCTCTCTTGAACCAGGTGGAGAGGAGAGGGCTGGCTACCCTTGCTCCTTTAGTCCTGTGGTCCTGGAGAGCAGGGTGCTGTCGTCGACCTAGGGCCCACACCAAAGGGCAGGGGACCCACTGGATCCCGCCGCCTTATGCCTTGACCCCCACCTGCCCCAGTGCTCGCTTCCCAGGGCCCCTTCCCCACCCACACCCACACCCACCCACTGCCTTGCTGGCGCCTTCACCCGTCCTGACCACCTCTCCCTCCGCAGGCTCTTCAGCAGCCTCGGTGAGCTGAGCTCCATTTCAGCGCAGCGTGGCCCAGGGGGCCCGGGCGGCGGGGCCTCCTACACTGTGCGGCCCGGCAGCCGCTACCCGGTGGCGCGGCGAAGCCCGAGCCCGGTGAAGCCCGCGTCTCTGGAGCGGGTGGAGGGGCTGGGGGCGGGCGCAGGGGGCGCTGGGCGGCCCTTCGGCCTCACGCCCCCCACCATCCTCAAGTCGTCCAGCCTCTCCATCCCCCACGAGCCAAAAGAGGTGCGCTTCGTGGTGCGCAGCGTGAGCGCGCGCAGCCGCTCGCCCTCACCCTCGCCGCTGCCCTCGCCTGCAGCAGGACCCAGCGCGCCCGGTCCGCGGCGGCCCTTCCAGCAGAAGCCGGTGCAGCTCTGGAGTAAGTTCGACGTCGGTGACTGGCTGGAGAGCATCCACCTGGGGGAGCACCGCGACCGTTTCGAGGACCACGAGATCGAGGGCGCGCACCTGCCGGCGCTGACCAAGGACGACTTCGTGGAACTGGGCGTCACGCGCGTGGGCCACCGCATGAACATAGAGCGCGCGCTCAAGCAGCTGGACGGCAGCTGACGCCCACACACTGCGCGCCCTGCCGGCAGGGCCCCCCATCCCGGGCCGCGGGCTCGGCCCGCCCCCTGCGACGGCGCCGGGCCAGGAATGCTGCATGAATTGTCCTGTTTGCCGATGCTCAGACTTGTCCTGTACATTGCTTAGTGCCGCCGAGCCCCACCCCGCACACGGCCAGGAAGGGGGGGGGGCTCCAGGGAGGCTGGTGGGCCGCGGATGGACCCCTCCCGCGCAGTTCCTGGAGGCCACGCCCCCAGAGTGGGGAGCCTAGTCCAGCATGTGAGGGCAGGACACGCCTTGGTGACTGGGGGGAGGGGGGGAGACCGGGATTCTCGGTTGGGGGCCAAGGAGCCCCTGTCTTGCGTATTTTAATCCACTCTATATTTGGAACGAGAAAAGGAACAAATATCTCTGTCCGCGTCGCGCCCCCTCCCCGCCGCCCCTGCCCTCGCCTCTGCCTCTCTCCAGCCCCTCACCCCTTGCTGCGGCCAAGTCTTCCATCTCTGGCTGGGTCCCGCCGCGGGCCGGGGCCCCTCACTGCCACTGCGACCCCACACGGGGGCGGGGGGCGCTCCAGCTGGTCTGGGGCTGGCCAGGGGCCTAGTGGCCCGACGTGGGGTCCAGACTCAGCCCTCTCTCCCCGCTGAGCTGTAGTGCCCCCCCCCTCAAGGTGCTGCGCGGGGGAGGGGTGGCAGGCAGCCGGGTCCTGCGGGGCAGGGGGTCGTAGGGCTGCTGCCAGACCATAGCCCTGGGGGAGGGCCGCAGGGTCCTGCCCTCCGCCCCCAGCCATCTTCCTCACAGGGTTTCTCCCTGCGCAGGGGTCCAACCTCGCCCCCATGCTCTCGGGCAACTACAGCAGAGAAGCCAGTTTCCTGTCCCTGCCATGCGCATGTACCAGCCTGGGTGCGTCTGGGCGTGTGGGACTCTTGTGTGTGTCGGATAAGGGAGTGGCACTGGGGGGTAGCCTGGGACATGGCGTGGTGACTGTAGACACGTGCGGGGGTGCGTGCTTGGGTTCACAGGGGTGCGTGAGCTGAGATGTGAGCATGCATTCGTGCGCGCACGCGCGCGCACACGCACCGGAGTGTATACATGAGTGCGTGCAGGAGTGGGTTCCGGCGCGGAGTACTTGTGTGGGAGTGGTGTGTGGGTGTTCGTGCGGGAGTGTGTGCAGGGGGGGCGAGCCTCTTCCAAAGAAAGTCGAGAGGCTGTCCAGATCCTGCGATCTGCGTTTGCCCGGCCTCTTCTCCAGGGACCTGCTCCAGTCTGAGCGGGCTCCTACTGAGCCCTGCTGCTTTGGGGTGGTCCCTGTGGGCCCCTTGGAGGCAGCCCCCCTCAGGCTTCTAGGGGACCACAGGGGGACCCCCGAGGGTGCCCAGCCCCCCGTACTGTGACTCCTCACATTCAGCAGTGGCCTGTGGGGTGGGGGGCCCTGGGACGTTTTTAAACCTAGGGGTTGGAGTCTGGACTCAGCTCCATCCACGTCACTCACAAGTTTCTGTTTGTATTTCTAGCTTTTTTTAATAAAAAAAATTAAAAAAAAGAAAACACAAGTTTTCACAGCCCAGGGGCCCCGGCACGCCGGTCTGTGCTGGCCCCGGAGTGCGCCTCCCTCCGTCCCCAGCCCCACCCCCAGCACACAGCCACACCCAGTTAGCCAGTCGCCAACGGCCAGGTCACACACAGCAGCAGTCGCTGTAACAGACTGCCACGTACACACTCAGTCTCACTCACCTGTGGGTTTTCGGTTCCGTCCATTTGGGTTTTTAACTTACAGGGTCAGGGGGCTTCTCCTTTTGTATGGAGCTCCATGGGGGTTTCACCCCTGCTCCAGCCCCAGGCCTTCCTGACCCTGCCGTTGTGATACACCCCACAGAGATCTATGTTTCTTATATTATTATTATTATTGATAATAATTATTATAATATTATTATGTAATAAATTTATAAGAAATGAAGCCAGTCTCAGCTGTCTGCCTTGGGGGGAGATGAGAGCACTGCTTTCTCTGGGGTGCTCATCCGTCACACAAGTCCCCCACACACTCACACATACAAACATCCCATTTGCTTCCCCCCAGCCTGTCAGTCTGCCTCCTCACAAATACAGGCCCCCTGTACACATAGCCCCCACAACCCATCAGCACCCACATAACCCCTCAGCTCGCCACCCCAACCCATCAGTCCCCCCCACATACATACACAGCCCATCGGCCTCTGAGCTGGTGACCCCATCTCAGATCCCCATGGGGGACCTGGGAGCTGCACCCTGCTGGTGGGCCTGGCTCCTGCTCCCCCATTGGTCCCTAGAGCCACACCTCTTCCTCCTCACCCACTCTGCAGCAAAGGTTCCATCTCCCTTCAAGACCTCTGTCTCTTTCTACCCACTACACCCACTTGGGTAGAAATCATCCTGCCTGCCTGCTGGCTGGCCACGCCCTCCCCTGTTCCACATGCAGCTGTCCTCAGACAAGGTCGGTTCTTCTCCATCCCCACCGTCTATCCAGTGACCCCAGAGGTTCTGTACATGCTTACGGGGCCCTGCCTTTGGACAAAACCTGGCAAGGTCTTCTAATGTGGCTCTGTCCCCTGTTGGAGGGCCCTGGGTCCATAGTTCCTCTGCCCTGAGCCCACCTCTGTGCCTCACAGCCACTCAGCCCCTACCCCTTCTTCCAGCCAGGCCACTGGCCTGCAGCTGGGTGAATCACTTACCTAGTCTGAGATACTCCGCTTGGCACCCTCTCCAACCAGGCAGCCTGGTGCTTCTCCAC
>NW_022103898.1:90533-93954 GCF_000313985.2 Echinops telfairi | reverse complement strand
GAAAGTGGGAGTGGGCAGAGAGCTGAGGGCAAACTGGAGGTATTAGGGGAGGAAGTGGGGGACAGAGAACTGGGAGGAGAGAGCAGGGGTGTGCTCTGGGCTCCAGTGTGGTGGTGGTGAGGGTGTCCGTGGATGCCTGGTGGAGCTCCCAGCCTCTCCTGGGGCCCCAGGTCTGGCCCAGCCAAACCGGCTTGCTTCGAGGGCTGCTGTGGTGAAGGCAGCAGTGGCCCCCAGGCTGGAACGCTGCTTTCATTGGGTTTAATAACAAAAATTGTGATTTGATCACACCGTCGTTTTTCAACCCCTACCCACCATCTGTCAGGCTGCCGTACTCCGGTGGCCTGCCGTGTGACTGTGCTGCTTTCACCTAGCGTGCCGTGGGGGCGGGGGCGGAGGCGGGGGTGAGGAACGCCTGGGACTGACTTCTGAAAACCAGCGTGAATCCCAGGAGAACACGGCCTGCCCCACTGACTTTGGGCATGTCACCAGGAGGAACCAATCACTGGAGGACGAGGAGGAGGAGGACACTGAGGTCAGTGACACAAACGCCCGGGCAGAACAGACCCTCAGTGAGATGTGCTGGAAACTGCTGGGATAGTGAGGGTGGCGCAGGATCAGCACGTACATTGGTCATGAATGGCAGCTGCCTCAGGTGACTGTATGTCTACCTGTCTGTTGGTATCTACCTACTTCTCTACCTGCTGTCATCTTTCTTGGATCTTTCCATCTACCTGTCATGTCTGAAGTGGCCCAGAAAACCTAAGTGTTCCTTGAAGTGGTGTGGGCATCAAGGGCAGCCATCTTCCAGCACATTTACAAGCATGAATGAGACCAGTGCTTTCTGTCCTGCGCTGATAGAGATCCTCAGCATTTAAAAAATGCATATGGTGTGAGCTATCATGTGATGATCGTGTAGAAATCCTGAGTTACCAGCTGTGCGGAGTTTGATTTTGCTTGATTTCCTGCGAGCACCGTTATTGCTCTATCTTTCACGCTGTGATTGCTTTAAGACAGTCAAACCACAGCTCACACCCTGTCGGTGGGTGACTGGATTGCAGGTTGAGAGAAGCCCAAACCAGAGAAGAGAGGGATCAGCTGGGAAGCCGGCTGGGAGGGGCACCCTGACTCCATCCGCCTGCTTGTGGCTCCCAATTTGTGACCTGAGGTCTCCCTCTGGGGATGGACATGGCTGCTGGTGGGGGAGCACTCTTGTGCCCAGGTGTTGTTAGTTGCTACCAGGTCAGCGTGGACTGAAAGCAACCCCACCTGCCACAGGAGGAAACACCGCCACCGTGATCGTTGATCTGTTAGAGTGTGCTGTCGTGTGCATCTGTATCATGGAGGGCTTTCTGCTTGTCACTGGCCCTCTGCCAGTGTGGTCACCCATGGTGGCCATGTCTCAGTGGAGCCTCCAGACTAGGACAGACTGCAGTCAGAAGAAATGAGTCCTGTGACATGTCTGGGAGATGAGATTTCCTGGCCTTCAGATAAATACACAAGCCTGCCTGACACTGTACTCACAGGGGAGAAGAGTCCCCCTGACACTCAGGTGGCAGAAAGTCGACCTTTCCTTTGGCCCGAGGAGAGGGACCCTCCAGACACACCCATGGTGAGATCAAACCCAGGGCGCTTAAATAGTTCGTGCTTGTACTCAAATAGGGAAGAGAAGAATGCCCAGCCATTTGAAGGAGGGACAGGATCTTTTGATGCACAAACAGTGTTGTGACCCTCAGGCAGACCCTGTAAGACCTCTTTGAAGTCAAATACAAACTAGCTTTCAGGACTCTCATGTAGGGGGGATAAGATCTTGGTACCACCAGGGAGGGGAGAGAAACCCTCCAGACAGGGAGCTGAGGTGAGCATCGCAGGCAGCTAGAATAGAGATGTTGTCTGGTAAAGTGGGACAGCCTGCTAGCCATGCAGCATGCACAATGTTTCTTACACTGAAAGAGCTTAAGAGAAATTCAAGCTCCTGGTTGGAATATTGAAAGGTACTATGGGAAAAATATTGAATGATGCAAGAAGCATTAAAAAACGCAAATAAAGAGTACCAAAAAGAACCAGTCGACGTTCCGCCTTTTTGAGAGGTAGCATATGAACAAGAACAAATGGCGCCGAAGGAAGAAGTTCAAGTTGCACTAAAGCAGTACCCAAAAGCAAAGTTCCAGGAATTGATGGAATGCCAATGGAAACCTTTCCACACTCACTGGTCTATGCCAGGGAATTTGGAAGACAGTTACTTGGACAACTGCCTGGAAGAGATCCATATTTGTACCCATTCCAAAGAAAGGTGACCCAACAGAAGGCTCAAATTGTAGAACAATATTATTAATATCACATGCAGATACAATTTTGGTGAAGATCATCTAACAATGCTTGCAGCAGTACATTGACAGGGAGTTGCCAGAGAGAGGTTCAGGGCAGATTCAGAAGAGGACGTGATACCACCAGTGATGTCAGATGAATCTTGGCTGAAAGCAGAGAATACCAAAAAATGCTTCCCTGTGTTTTATTGACTATGCCGAGCTGTTTGACTGTGTGGATCATAAAAAACTATGAAAAGAATGGGAATTCCAGAGCACTTCGTTGTGCTCACGCAGGACCTGTGCGTGGATCAAGGGGCAGTGTGTGAACAGAACAAGGGAATGCTGCATGGTTTAAAGCCAGGAGAGGTGTGTGTCAGTATGTATCCTCTCATCATACCGGTTCAATCTGCATGCTGAGCAAATATTTAGAGAAGCTGGATTTATGAAGAGGAATGTGGCATCATGATTGGGGGAGGGCTTATTAACAATCTGAGATATGCAGAGGACACACCTTGCTTGCTGAAAGTGAGGAGGACTTGACGAGACCTGGTCTCACATTGGACATGTTGTCAGGAGAGACTAGTCCCTGACAACAAGTGATCCAAATCGGTGGTAAGGAGGGTGTAGGAGGCTTGGTAGGGCGTGATCAAGGGTAATGTAACTGAGAGGAATTACTGAAACCCAAATGAAGGTTGAACATGATAGTGGGACAAGAGGAAAGTGAAAGGAAATAGAGGAAAGAGCTAGGAGGCAAAGGGCATTTATAGAAGTTTAAATAAAGGCATGTACATATGTACATATATTTATAGAAGAGGATGGGGAAATAGATCTATGTGCATATATGTATAGGTTTAATATTAATGTAGCAGATGGGCATTGGGCCTCCACTCAAGTTCTCCCTCAATGCAAGAATACTTTGTTCTATTAAACTGGCATTCCATGATGCTCACCTTCCGGAAACAATAGCTGAAGACAAAGTGGGTGCATAAGCAAATGTGAAGAAAGCTGATGGTTCCTGGCTATCAAAAGATGTAGCATCTGGTGTCTTAAAGGCTTGTAGGTAAACAAGCAGCCATCTAGCTGAGAAGCAACAAAGCCCACATGGAAGAAGCACA
>NW_022103898.1:84898-89604 GCF_000313985.2 Echinops telfairi | reverse complement strand
AAAAAAAAGGATAGACTAGGCCCTGGAGGAGGACATCATGCTGGGTAACGTCATTGAGGGGCAGTGAACAAAGGAAGGCCATTGATGAGATGGAAGGACACGAGGGGTTGTAACAAGGGGCTCAGAGATAGAGCCATTGTGAGGCTGGCGCAGGACTGAGCAGTGTTGCACTCTGTCGTGTGTGGGGCCGCTGTGAGTCCAAAGCGACTCGATGGCACCTCACAGCAACAGCAGCTCCCACAGAAAGATCGGGTGGGACTGTGACAATAAGGTTCTTGTGGCCAACCTGCTCGTACTGCAAGTTCGGTGCAGGAGTCCTTGTGGGGGTGGGGCCATGGAAATAAGGGTTGTGAAAGCCTAACAAGGGGACTGATCACTTTCGCCAGCTCACTAAGCTGAGAGCCAATCCCAGAAGCAGAGTGGGTGTGAGGAGATCTTACTGCCACCAAGCAGCAGCAGCAGCAGCAGAGTGTGTCTTTGGAAGCCTGGGTCCTTGCACTAGGGACCTCCATCTATCGATCCAGGAGAGAGAGAGGATGTTGCAGCACCACCAGAAACTGTGAGTGGTGGCAGCAAACATGGCAGGGCTCAGCAGTAGCAACAGACCAGGACCCAGCATAATGCAGCGGTGGGCTTTCCAACTCCCGGAGCCCAGTGAGGCAACTGCGATGGTCTGCTCGCATACCAACTGAATAAGTATGGTGAGAGGATATAACCCTGGTGGATCCCTTTCCTAATGTAAAGCCATGCAGTATTCTGTTCTTTTCAAACCATTGTCTCAGTCCGTGTACAGGTTCTGTGTGAGCACCATGAAGTGTTCTGGAATTCTCATTCTTCTCAAAGCGATCCATAGTTTGTTTGTTTTTTCTGATCCACATAGTCGAATGCCTTTGCAGAGTCAAAAACCACGCAAATATTTTTCTGGTATTCTCTGCTCTAGCCAAGATTCGTCTGGAGGGAACAATGACATCCTTTGTTTCATGTTCTCCTCTGAATCGAACTTGAATTTCTGGCAGCTCCCTGACAGTGAACTGTTGTAATCGTTGTTGAAAAATCTTCAGCAACATTTCACTTGCATGTGACATTAATGACATTGTTTGATAATTTCTGCATTTTTTGTGCCATCTTTCTTTGGAATGGCTAAGTAGCTGTCTTCCAGATTCCTGAAAAGAGACTATTGAGTGTGTCCAGCGCTTCACCTGCTTACTGAAACATTTCAATTGATAGTCTGTCAGGTCAAAGCTCATGGCTTTCCATGGGGAGTTGAGATGTGACTCAAGGTGAAGGATGCCTCACAAAGGGGTAGGCCCAAGCCTGCCTCCAAGGTACTCTGCAAGTGCGGTGGGGCTTGGGAGAGCAACTAGAATGAGAACCTGGCCTGGGATGGTGGGGGTGGGGGGCTGCGAGGAGCCTGGGAGACTTTGGACAGGAAGTCAGGAAGTCCCTGAACCAGTTAAACTAGAAGGCTGCTCCTGATTGGTCAGGAAGCCCGGAGCTTTGTGAGGTCACTAGGCCTTCAGGTCAGGCTGGGCAGGAGGATGGTGGAGATGCTGCCAACTGCCATTCTGCTGGTTTTGGCAGTATCTGTGGTCGCCAAAGATAACACCACGTGTGAGTAAGTGTCTGGTGCACCTGGAGTGGGTCAGAGTGTCTTCTGATGAATTGGCCCCACCCATGCTCCCTCTGCCCAGGGCTGGGGGAAGGGACAGAGTTTGGACCTTAGCAGTCTCCTGGCTCTCTGGCTCCTGAGGCCACCCCCATCCCCAACTCAGACCCTTCCCTGGACACAGCATTGATAGATCTGGGGCCCTAGCCCCCCAGTTGTCCTGGTTTGCTTCTGAGGTGGTTCCCTTGGTTCCTGGAGCTCCCAGGGTCCCCGGAGATGCTCCTCCAGGAAAGATCCACTCCTTCTTGGACACCAAGAACTGGTTCCCAGAACCCTTGTCCTCACATAAAGAGCTGAGAGCCCCTACCTGTAGGTGATCCTAAAGGCCCCAGAATACCAACCTCTATGACCTCAGCCCACCTGGAGACCCCGGTGCTTCAATGTGCCCCACACCTGCATGTTGCCTATCTACCTATGGCTACTCTCCCCCCCGCCCCCCCACTGTCTAGCCCACCCCGGCAGACCCAACTTCCCCTAGTCCCCTGGCTTGTCCCCAGTCTACATCTAGATTTGGCTCTTAAGACTCCAGGGCACTATACCCTCCACTTTCAGAGCCTATACCCCTACCTCTAGTCTCCCTCTCTGCCTAAGGTGCTCCCATACTTCTAGGACCTGACAGCCCACCCTACAGCCTGTGTCTTGATCCTCTTTTCCCACCTGGTGATTCTACCCACAAACCCCAAGAAATCATAGGCCCTAACCATTCCTGAGAGCCTCGGGACTACCTCTCCTGCCCAAGGAATGCCAGCTAGCTCTTTGAGTGACCAGCTAGCTCCATGTGTCACCTACTTCCCCTCCTGCCCCCCATGGAGGTACAAGGACGGTGCCCTGTCCTGCCTTGACTGTGGCGGTCTCTCCTCAGTGGCCCCTGTGGGTTACGGTTCCGGCAGAACCAGCAAGGGGGCGTGCGCATCGTGGGAGGGCAAACCGCGCCCATTGGGGCCTGGCCCTGGATGGTCAGCGTCCAGTTCTTCACCTTCTACAACAGCCGGCGGTACCACTCGTGCGGGGGCATCCTGCTGAACTCCCACTGGGTGCTGACTGCCGCTCACTGCTTCGCCAACAAGAAGTACGCTTGGGGACAGGAACTGGAATGTTCTCCAGGGGCCTCTCTCCACTCCCCGTGGGGGTGGTCTGGGCCAAGAGTTGACCAGACGAGGGTGGGCTGACAGGGCCCTGGCTGGGGGAGGGGCTCAGGTCCAACTGGCCTTCACGTGGCCCCCCTCTGTCCACAGCAAGGTGTACCACTGGCGACTCATTTTTGGGGCGAGCGAGGTGATCTATGGGCACAACATGCCCGTGAAGCCACCGATGCAGGAGCGGTTTGTGGAGAAGATTGTCATCCACGAGAAGTACAGCTCTGCCCTGGAGCAGAACGACATTGCCCTCCTGAAGGTCACCCCGCCTGTGCCCTGTGGCTCCTTCATCGGACCAGCCTGCCTGCCCCGTTTCAAAGCAGGGCCCCCCACCATTCCCCAGGCCTGCTGGGTGGCTGGCTGGGGATATGTACGTGAGAGCGGTGAGTGTTGGGCCTGGGGGGAGGGGGGCGGTTGCCTGTGGCCTCACTGAGCCATCTCAAGTCCCAGAATAGCTCTATGAGGAGTGGCTAGCTTGAAGTGGGAGTCCCCTGCAAGAGGCTGCGTCCTGCTACCTGGCCGGGCTGCCTGAGGGAAGGAGTTTGCATGGGGCCCACGGCCCAGCTGCTGGAATCTGGGAACTAGGAGGCCCTGAAACAACACATGGAGAGCAACCCTAGAGGGCTCTCGGCCTCAGTTTCCTCATCTGTATGCAGCAGGGCGAGGCCAGGGTCTCCAGGATGTACCACTCTCTGGCGTCCAGCTCCCAGCCTCTCCACTACTGTCTCCCACCGAGCACTCCTCCACCCACTGGGGCTGCGGTCCCACCTTTGGCCAGCACGGCCTCCACCATTGGGCTCACCTGAGCACTAGGAGAGGGAAGTGGCAGGTGCGTGTCATGGTGTCTTAGACTCCTCAGAACTGAGCTCCCATGGGTCCTTGACATTGGAGGTAGGCTGTGGCTGTATCCCCAGACCCCTGTCCTTGGCCATTCAGTCTCCTGCCTGGGCACCCAGAGACCCTCCTGCCCACTTACCCAGACCTCTCTGGGCACCAGATGAGTAGGAAGTGAGTAGGGCGATTCTTCCACACTGGCCTGGCTTCCCAAAGAGGCCCAGGTGTAACCTAGTGTCACTGTCCTTGTTGATGCATGGGCATGGCTTTGAGTCCTGGACACCTGTGCCCAGCCCCACCCCCATCTAAAGACCAGGGACAGCAAGTACCCTATAAAGGGCCATTTTCTCACGGTCACACAAGGAGTGTGAAGATATGACTGAAACTTTCTCAGTACTCAGTGTCTCTTTTGCTGCTGATGGTGGAAAACGTAGGTTTGCCTAATTCAAGGCAATTCAGTCATTTGGGGGTCTAAAAATAATTTTTTAATCAACAAATTTTAAAAACTTGTGGAATCTATGAAGCTTTCCAGTCAGCAGTTCATCTGCATTTTGCCTGTCACCATTGGTTGCGCTCCGCGTAGTGTAGTATCACCTCCCCGCTTCCTCCCTGTTTCCTGCTACACTGTGCCCCTGGGTCAGGGCTTCCCTTTTAACTTCAACTGGTCATTCTGATTGGTGTCACCCCGACACAGGGTGAATTCAGTTTCTGAGTTGAAGGCTGACTACGGGTCATTAATAATCTTGGGGGTTCCGCCCAGTCTCTAGCTGACCCGGATGCCTGCCATCTTTTATAAGGTGGGCTTCTGTCCCACACTGTCTCCTGCCCCTCTGTCTGGGATCTTCTAACATGACTCTGTTTAGAGCACTTGGGGGTGGTAGCCAGGCGCCACCTTGTTCTGCTGCTCTCGGGAAGTGGGGCTCGTGTGTGTCTGGAGGACCAGTGAGGAGGGCACAGCCGTGCTGGGTCCTGGGCTGCCTGGGTGGGCCACAGCCTCAGAATGGAGGCTGTGAGGACGTTCTGACTTGACCTCATGGGCCATTTCTGTCCTTCCTGCCTCCGCTAACTGG
>NW_022103898.1:78832-84525 GCF_000313985.2 Echinops telfairi | reverse complement strand
GTCCAGAGAGAGAGAGACGCTGAGGCCGCGGGGTGTGTCTGGAGTCCAGGGGGAAAATGGGTCAAAGTACACCCCACCCAGCCCTCCTGCTTTCGTGGGGCAGGCGGTGCTTCCATATCCGCGCTGAATGGCGGTAGCAGCCCCTGACCCAGGAGGTGGTTCTGAGATGTAAATGCAATGATGCCTGAAAACTCACTCCCTGCTGACTATTACTGACCCTGCAATTAGCTTCCGGAATCCACCTTCACCATTTTCTCCTCATCTCTTCAGCTCCATATACCCATCCTCCATCCACCATCTGACTTTCATCTGGCCACCCACCCCCTTCTCCCAGCTCGCCATCTCTTCATCCTTATGTTCATCCACCTCCACCTCCTCCCCTCTGGGCACTGACTGTTCTTTGGGTGGGCGTTCCCTTCCTCTCAGGAATGTACAGGAAAGGCCAGGCCATGGACTTGCCTGCGTGACTGATGCCCAAGTGTTATGGCAAGCTCCTGGTTTAAACAGCGCCACAGGAGGACAAGGGGGTTCATGGGAGGTGGAAGTTGGCATTTTCTGCAGGCATCTCAGGGACCCCTGACCACTCACCACCTGGCTACAGCTCTCAGGCCATCACCCATACTGCGGGAAGCCCGTGTGAGCCTCATCGACCTGGAGTTATGCAACTCGACCGAATGGTACAACGGGCGCATACGCTCAACCCAAGTGTGCGCAGGCTTTCCTCAAGGCAACATTGACACCTGCCAGGTAACCTCCCCCTTCCCGCCCCCCCCCCACACCTATGCCCAGGTACCAGAGTCCCTCTCCCTTGTGAGGCTCCTGCAGGTTCCCAGGCACTCAGGGGGCATCTCAACTATCACCTTTCTCTGCGTAGGCCCTTCTCCTGTGACTCCCTTCCGTAATCATGATGAGGGTGGGAGGGAACTCCAACCAGCAACTCCTACAAAGACCCACTCCCCAATTTGAGCACGTCCTCCTGCACACAGACTGGGCCCCCAGAGAGCAGACTGAGCTGCCCCCACCCCCACCCCCCAACACAAACACTTGAAGCCACGCACGTGCTCAGGCTCCTATCAGGTAAAACTTCTGTTCTCACTACAAGGAAACCTGTGACAGTTCACACCCTTCTGAGCCCCCCCTGGAGCTGTTGGCACCACCTCCACCTTCACCTCCACCTTCACTTTCACCTCCACCTCCACCTCCACCAACCAGCACCCTCAGGGCAGCAGGAAACCACAGGGCTGCAGACACTGTCTTCCCTGAGTCCCATGGCGCCACTGGGCAGAGCAGGTAACTGCCAGAGAGTGACCTCTATGTCCTTCTGGGCAGGGGGACAGTGGCGGGCCACTCATGTGCAAAGACAACGTGGAAAACATCTTCGTGGTCGTGGGAATCACAAGCTGGGGGGTAGGCTGTGCCCGCGCCAAGCGTCCTGGTGTCTACACATCGACCTGGTCGTACCTGGACTGGATCGCTTCCAAGATTGGTTCTAACGTCTTGCACAATATTCAACCTGGCACCCCTCCCCCTCCGACGCCTATAAAAGTTCCTGTTCGGCCCCCCACTGCCCAGTCCTCCTCTCATCCTCCCTGGTATTACCAACGCCCTCCTCAACCCAACCCCCTACATATGCCTGCAGTCCAACCCCCACCCCCACCTCCATCCCTGCCCCCGCCCTCGCCTCAGTCTCCGCCTGCACACCCACCCACCCACCCACACTCACACTCACACCCACAGAAACCCCTACAACCTCCACCTCCACCCCCGCCTCCTACCACCCCTTCCCAAGCACTGTCTTTTGCCAAACGCCTTCGGTTCCTCATAGAGACCTTAAAGGGTAGGAGCTATTATGACATAGAAGAAATAGAGATCTCCGAACCTGCCTCCTCCCTCTGACCTGCTTGATCCTCAACAGACTCAGTGAGAAAAGAGAGAGAATCAATAAACAAATAAATATATATATATACATTTATACATATATACACTTGAAGAGCTTGCTTTCTGGACTTTTTCTTAGCTGCTCCCCCAGCTCAACCCAAACCTGCCCACCTCCACCCTTCAGTTTTAAGAATTACTTGTGCATTAGTGCCAATTACATTTTTTATAGCCATGATTTCTAACACTGGAATAAGGTGGCCAGGGGACATGGTCAGAGACCATCCTTATTGCACACAACCAAGATGACATGTTGAAAGTAAAAGAAGCAGGTTCCTGGGAGCGAAAACAGCTCGTGCTCCAGGAAGCCGTTTTGCTCCTTGCTCACTGCTGGCACGTGGAACATTGCTTGCTCAAGGTCATTACTGGGCTGCAGGCAAACCCAGCATTTCCTGGCTTCAAGCACATTAGAAAATTATGGTTGATGAGAGCTTACCAGGGATAGCAATGGGGATTTCCTTCTGGGTGTCCCTGAGTGAGCTTTGAATGATGTCCTTACCAATTGGGCAACTTTTAATTTTTAAAAAAGATTTCTCACTTTAAGGAACAGAAATCAAATCGAGCCATTTAAGAGGGAGAAGTTGTATGCATTATGATATAATGCATATGTACATTGTGATATATGCAGTGCATTGACAGGGCACTGCCAGAATTTCAAACCAGATCCCAAAGAAGATATGGAATGAGTGAGCACTACCACTGCCAACATAGATGGAGCTTGGCTGAAAACAGAGAGTCCTAGAACGATGTTTATCTGTGTTTTATCGACCATGCAAAGGCAGTCAACTGTGTAGATAATAACATAACAAATTATAGATAACATTGTGAAGAATGCAATTTCAGAACACTTAACTGTGCTCATGCGAAACCTGAACATAAACCAAAGGCTTGTTGGAACAAAGTAAGAGGAAATGGCACAGCTTAAGATCAGGGAAGGTGTGCGCCAAGGCTGTCTTTCCACCACGCTGCTTCCACCCGATGCTGAGCAAGTTGCCCTGCCCGAGAAGCTGGACTGTCATGACGGGTTGTGGCATCAGAAGACTCACCAACGACCCACAATAGCAGATGACACCACCATGCTTGCTGGTGAAGAGGACTTGAAGCACTTACAGCCTTCAGTGTGCATCACAACTCAATGTAAAGAAAGCAAAAATCTGCACAACTGGACCAACAGACAACATCATGATAAAGGAAGAAAAGGTAGAAGTCGGTCAGGATCAAAGAACGGATAACATTGGGGAAATCTGCTGCACAGGATCTCTCGGAAGTGTTAAGAGCACTTTGAGGACTAAGGTACTAATGAGCCAAGACAGGGCATTTCCCATTGGCCCATGGGCATGTGGAAGCTGGGAAATGAACAAGGAAAATGGAGAAGAATTGATGCATCTGAACGATGGTGTTAGAGAAGGGTACTAAATATGCCATGGACCACCAGAACAGCAGACACGTTTGTGTTGGAAAAAG
This sequence comes from Echinops telfairi, assembly GCF_000313985.2. NCBI lineage: Eukaryota > Metazoa > Chordata > Mammalia > Afrosoricida > Tenrecidae > Echinops > Echinops telfairi. The sequence goes on along the minus strand of NW_022103898.1, from coordinate 81,126 downwards.
TACGGCCAGAAATGTTACTTAAAAGCAAGGATGGAGACACTTTGTCTCTTGTACTTTGGACATATTATCAGGAGAGGCCAGTCCCCGGAAAAGGTAGAGGGTCAGCAAAAAAGAGGAAGACGCGCTACAAAATGGATTGGCACAGCGGTGGCAATAGTGGATTCGAACAGAAGCACTGATTGTGAGGATGACAACAACAATGTGAAGCACAAAGATGCCACACAGACCCCACAGGAGGGGTCATGAGCAGACACCAGGATGGGGGGGGAGGGGGGACTTGCGGGGAGGTGGCAGGCCTGGCGAACGTTGTGTTGACTGACTCTCATGCTTTTGTTCAAGCTGCCCCACAGCTGGAATTGCTCATATAGTTCTGAAATTCCTAAGAAAGGAAAGAAATCCTGGGAGATGCAGGCCACTTGTCCACTCTGGATTAAAAAATGGCAGGTCCCAGAAGAAATGCCGACTCACCTTTATGAGGTCTACTCACCATGCTGCCTGTGGGTGTGTGGGACTGGCAACGGAGTGAGAGGGAGAAGACCAGCTAGGGAGCTTTGAGCAAGGTGCTTTGTAGTATTAAATTAAAAATGTGGCACAGGGGAGTGGGGTGCCAGCCCCACCCGCTGCTGGAACTCACTGGTTCAGTAATACTACTTCTGGGTTCAGTAATGCACAATTGTATGGTTGAGATATATAAGCATTATATTAAAGTCATCGAGAGCATGAGAGATAATACAATAATACAGTCAGACATATTACATGGTAGCATTGCTCACCTCCGCCGCCCTTGGTGGTCCTCGTGGGGGGAACCCGGCTGCCAGAGCAGGAGCCGCCTCCCCCGCGGGAGCTGCCCTCTCGTCCACCGCCCTCATGGGAGCAGCCCCCCTTCTTCAGCCGCCCTCTGCCAGCCACCCTCCCGAGAACCAGGGAGCCTCCTTACTTATTGCTAACCACGCATCATATTACTTTAGGGGGATACATCACAGCATCATGCATCACAGAGAGGGGCAATACAATTCACAACAACCTACGTCATAGGGAGGGGTTGCAACATAGGCAATACAAGCAATAGGAGGGGGATGACCTAGTCATCTTAGAGTGGTCCCGGGCTTTCCTTTGGGCACTGCTTCAAGGGAACAATAACAGAAAGGAATGGGCCCTATTTGGGGTGAGTCAGACTATACAGTCTGGCCGCTCTAGATGGCTGATGTTAGGAGAATAACCTCTGACCTATTTTCGCTGCCTAATGAACAGTCATTCTCAAGCTAAGTCTGGCATATATTTTGGGGAGACAACTTAAGAGAAATCCTTCTGTTCCTCACAATTCCTCCTTTTGTTTTATATATATAAAATTCAAAAGAGCCACAGTGGCTACATGGTTATTTCCTATACATTGAAAACTGCCAAGGCAAAACTTCATGATCCAATTAATATAGCCAAAATTTCAGGCTTATAGCAAACACTTGGAATTCAGGCTTGGAGGATAAAGACCCCCTATGCCCATCTGCTATTGGAAGAAAGTATGAGAGGGGCTGGATGCTGCGGCGGCGGGAAGGAAAGGAGCAATTAGGCATGCCTGCTTCTATGGGGAGAACGAATCAACCATGTGGTCACTTTCACGGCATCAAGGGAGAAACTGGGGAAATGAAAAGCAACCGCAGGAACATGTACCTGGACTACACCCCCAACTCCCAGGGTGGCGGTCTTCCAGCCGTGGAATGCCAGTTTTCCAGATTCCCCCTGTACCCGTCAGGGAATAAGTCCCAGTTCTATTCCCTTTGGTGCTAGTATCCCACATTTCCCCTTTCAGCATTACGTTTAAGATTCAATAGTGTCACTGAGGCAACATGGTCTCTTTTCATATCTCTTAGCTTCCCATAGAAGCGACATGAGACTGTGCGAGCATCAAAATTATGATGATAAACAACACAGTCAGACTAGAACTTAAGCTATGAGAAATGCTTTGAGCCCAAGATCACGGGTCCAACCCTTCCATGCCTTTCACCAATTGCTTAATCATATCAGAGCCAGGAGATGCCTCAAGCTTGTCTTTGAATGTATAGAAAATATCCTTCTAAAGCTGATTAACATCTAATGAAATGTTTCCTTTAAACTCTTGCAAATGTTTCTTAATCAAATCCCAATCATGCAATGTCTTATTATAAGGATAAGGGGTAATACAGAAATCCGTAACATTCCAATCACACTTTAGCATTAACTGATGTTGTAGGTCCATGATTTGATCTCCTAACCACTGGACAGTTTGTTGCAGCTCTGCCACTTTTCCCCCCAGTTCA
>NW_022103898.1:76506-77961 GCF_000313985.2 Echinops telfairi | reverse complement strand
TCCAGGTGAATGGACCCAGATCCCAAACGCAATTTCCATCTTCTTGGGACTTCTTAGAATTAGTTTTCTCTGTAGAAGTGAAAATGTGTTTATCTTCCCTAATTTTATTACAAGCTTTTAGTAAGGAGAGAATTTTTTTGGTTAAATTGACCAAATGAAATTCATCATACATAAGATTCCTCTTCTCCCCCTTCTGTTTTAACAATTTAGATTTCAAAGCACTGCTAGCAAACTTAATTACCTTGCTTGGTCTTGAACCAGTAAAACGACTTGTCAGCTTGCCATACTTTGAAAGACTGAAAATTTTTTAAAATAAATTTGTTCAGCTGTTTTTGAAGCAGTTTACCAAACAGACATTTTTTCTCCAAGTTTACCAGAAAAGTTGCAGGCTTAATTAACCCGCTTTGCCCTTCAGGCTTTTTACATTGTATGATCTTACAATCTTGAAATAGTCTCTCTTGGTTAACTTCACTCACTCCTTCCAAGCTGGATTTAGGGCAACTTAATGGACGGGTCTTAGGCCCTTCTGAATGCCCTAAGGCAAAGACTCCATATCCAGAGCTTTTTAACAAATTCCAGAAGACCCCTTCATGTAAAGGGTGGTCAGACTTGAGTACTTTTTCTTGGTAGGCATATATTTTTTCTTTAGAAATGCAAGAAAGCAACAATTGCCTTAAGTGATCTTCCTTTATAAACCATAGTACATCAGAATTTATCACTGCCTTAATTTCTTCACAGTCCTGATCAATAATTCCAGCAACACCTTGATAATTTAGGTTGGACTTTCCTAAGAAACATCCTTTAGTTCTTTTAGGTAGCAGACCCCAATTACAGCTCTTAATAATTTCTGATTTAATCACAGCTTTAGGCTTTTCCTTGCAACTCTGATCAACTCCAGTATCATTTTTAATTACTTGACTATTTAGGTTAAATCTTCCTGATAGAAGCTGTATTACTCTTTCAAGACAGTTTCCTGCGTCTTAGAATCCACAAGCTGCTGCAAGGGCTCCTGAGCCATCTCTTGGTTAGTTAAACTGACTGCGGTAACAGAGGCTGGGACTTTGAAAGTTTGGCTAGGTCTGGTCTCCTGCTGTGAGACTGGGTGATACCTGCGATTTCTGCCAGTCAAAGATTCTCTTGCTGGGTTAGGCAGAGGCCTTGCCTTCTGAACTCTGCTGGGCGGGGTCTGTGTCAATCTCCTAACACCATCTTCCCGCCTGGTTGCCTTGGCTAATGGCAACCCATTACTGTCGAATCTTGAACGACATTGACTCGCCCAATGAGTTCCCTTTGTACAGCGTGGACAAAGTTTAGGGTCTTTTACACCCGAATTAGGTGGTCCTGGCCCATGCTCTGGCTCAGGCCGCAGTTTGCTTTTCAAGGCCAGGCTGATCGGCCTGTGCTGTATGCACTCTCTTTGAAGATGACCTGTTTTCCCACAACCAAAACACTTTT
>NW_022103898.1:66709-76242 GCF_000313985.2 Echinops telfairi | reverse complement strand
ACATTTTTTACACACTTGGAAATAGCATCTTCCAGTCGGGACACAAAGTCAGCATAAGGCTCATCATTCCGCTGTCTTATAGCCCTGTAACTCGGCTCTCTCTCTCGTGATGGAATTATTTTTTCCCAGGCCTTAAACAAACTTCTCTCACCTGAGTGAATGTCTGCTCATCAAACTGCAGTTGGGACTCAACTGTGATGTAATTCTCATCTCCTAGCAGCTGATGAATCCCTATATCTATACCCTCTTCTGCATTTTTGAGAGCATGTGCAAGAGCTGTTTCGGCCCATAATAATTGATATTGCAAAGATTCTGAAGATGAGAGGCAAGATTTCGTTATCGCCCTCAAATCTGCTGAGATCCAATGCTCATAATCTGCCAGAAATTTTATCATACTAATAACAAATAGGGAGTCTGGACCATAGTTAGATACAGCTTGCTTGAGGTCCTTCAGTAGCTTGAAGGGGAGGGCAGTATGTTGCAGTTCTTGAATCCCTTGTGGGTGCTGCTCGTAGGGCTGTCTAACTATAACTCTAACCGGATAAGCTATTCTGAATTCTAAATCTGCTTCTTCTGCAATCCCTCTTTCTACTCTTGAAAGTAAAGATGCTTTTCTATACTTCTCTTTGCTTCTGTTCTCTGAGCTGCTCTTTTTAACCTGTATATCTCCAAGTTGCACTTCCCGAACTGCTACTTCTGTGTCAGCCCCCCTAATTTGCATTTCTTTGGAGCTAATCTCTCTACCTCCAGCACTGGCTTGCTTGCTTGTTTTACAATCTCTGGTCTTTCTTACACTAAATTCCAAAAGAGGAGCAGATGATTTTACTGTGTCCCCTCTGACTCAGTTTTTTCAATTCTGCCTAACATCTTCTCATTTGCACCTTTCTGCCTGCTTCTCACCTGATTTAAGTTTGCGTAGCTTAGATGCTTCTCACTACTCTGCTGGTTCTGTTTCTCTGCTTTCTCTACCTTTGAAAGCAATCCCCTTCCTGGGATTGTTTAATAGCCTCGCTTTGGGTCTTGGAATCAGCTGCCTCTTGTACTTTATCACCTTTAACCCTTCGGAGGCTGCAGTCCCCCGAGGGCATATAGGCTTTGGCCATAAGGTTTCTTTTAGAATCAGAGGCCTTAGAAAATAAATCAATTCCTGCTTTTTCAGTTTCTCCTAAAGTTTCATCGCCTAATTCCTACTCATTCATAGACACTTTAGCTTGCTTTTCTAGATCTGGATAGCTCACACAAGACTTCTCACTAGATTGATAATCGTCACTCTCTTCCTCCTGCAAAAGTTTTAAAACCATCTTAACTTGAACCCACAGAGACCACGTCTCCATAGGGATACTCTCCCCATCTCTGTGTGCTTCCTTTAAGTTTTCAATCACCTTCTCCCAGGTCTCTATATCAAAAGTTCCTTCCTCCGGGAACCATGGATTATACCTTTTTACTACTTTTAGAAAATATTGCATCTTTTTCTTCGTTACTTTTACAACCTGTTTTTTCAGTAAATGTATGAGCGTACTACCATAAGTTTTACATTTGCTTTTACCTTGCCCCATTGTTCTCTTTAAAATGCTCATTCACTATTTCCACTACTTATCCACCAATCCCCACACCAGATCCTCACTTCACACAATTTTCAGATTCACTCTACATTCTGGTGGGGCCGTACAATTGTTACACGGGATATAACTTATTGCCACGTGTTGAGCGCCATTTGTAGTATTAAATTAAAAGTGGCACGGCTGAGTGGGGATGCCAGCCCCCACCCGCTGATCACGGGCTCAGTAATACTACTTCTGGGTTCAGTAATGCACAATTGTACGGTTGAGATATATAAGCATTATATTAAAGTCATCGAGAGCATCAGACATATTACATGGTAGCATTACTCACCTCCGCCCCCCTTGGTGGTCCTCGTGGGGGGAACCCGGCTGCCAGAGCAGGAGCCGCCTCCCTCGCGGGAGCTGCCCTCTCGTCCACCGCCCTCATGGGAGCAGCCCCCCTTCTTCAGCCGCCCTCTGCCAGCCAACCTCCCGAGAACCAGGGAGCCTCCTTACTTATTGCTAACCACGCATCATATTACTTTAGGGGGATACATCACAGCATCATGCATCACAGAGAGGGGCAATACAATTCACAACAACCTACGTCATAGGGAGGGGTTGCAACATAGGCAATACAAGCAATAGGAGGGGGATGACCTAGTCATCTTAGAGTGGTCCCGGGCTTGCCTTTGGGCACTGCTTCAAGGGAACAATAACAGAAAGGAATGGGCCCCATTTGGGGTGAGTCAGACTATACAGTCTGGCCGCTCTAGATGGCTGATGTTAAGGCGAATAACCTCTGACCTATTTTCGCTGCCTAATGAACAGTCATTCTCAAGCTAAGTCTGGCATATATTTTGGGGAGACAACTTAAGAGAAATCCTTCTGTTCCTCACAGTGTTTGTCTGTGATTCTCATTCTTGTGAAATAGTTCTGAATTCACTGACCAAAAACAAGATGACTAAATGTTAGCATAAAGAGAGAAAAAAAAAGAAACTGAAAAACTCACTGCCATTGGGATTCCTACTCATAGTGACCCTGCGTTTCTGAGGCTGTACATTTTTATGGGAGCAGAAAACAGCATCTTTCTCCCAAGGAGCTGCTGGTGTGTTTATACTGCCAACCTTGTGGTTAGCAGCCCAATATGTGATTCACTATGTCACAGAGCATAAAGAGTATATTGTTCATAAAAATCAACGGAAAGAGCTACTTTGTTTTACATGTGTTTGCAAATGACTTGAATGTCTAGCTTTATAGACTCCTTTATTTGCTTCTGCATTTGTTTAGCTTAAGAGGTACTGAGAAAAGCTACTCTGACACAGATATGCAGGTGGAGAAGAGGAGGGCTATTTGACTTGCCTTGCCAGGAAACTGTAGGTATTTTTCTTTGATGCCCCATCAAAACCCAAGTAGTATTTTATTAAGTGGTAGTTAAAACATAGGATATGAAACCCTATCAGTGAACTTTGGGTCTCACATTATTGTTTTAGCTTCTAGATTTAGGTCTTGGATCCATTTCGAGTTAATTTTTGTATAGGACACAAGGTATGGGTTCATTCTCATTCTTTTGCTTGTGAAAATCCAGCTGTCTTGGCATATGTGGTAAAGAGAAAGAAAGAAAGAAAGAAAGAAAGAAAGAAAGAAAGAAAGAAAGAAAGAAAGAAAGAAAGAAAGAAAGAAAGAAAGAAAGAAAGAAAGACAGTTGTCCTTCCCTGCTGAAGGATCCCTGGTGGCATAGTGGGTTATACGTCGAACTGCTAATCCCAAGGTCAGAAGTTCAAAGCCACCTGTGGTTTCTTGGGAGAAAGATGAGGTGTTCTCCTCTCAAAGAGCAACAGTCTTGGAAACCCAAAGGGGCAATTCCACCCTGTCTTCTGGGCTCTCTCTGAGTTGGAGTCCCATGAGTGGCCGTGAGTGAGTTTCCTCATTGAATGGCACTCTTATCAAAAATAGTGTGACCACATATACGTGAGTTTATTTCTGGACCCTCTATTCTATTTCATTGGTCTGTGTGTATATCTACAATGTCAGTACCACATAGTTTTGATTAATGTAGCTTTGGAGTTGATTTTGGAACATGAACTTATGGTGCTACAATTATGATTTTCCTTTCCAAGATTATTCCGGCTATTTGGGGGACCCCAGAAGTTTCTTATGAATCTTAGGATGGATTTTTCCCTTAAAAATACTGTTGGGATTTTGATAGGGTCTCATTGACTTTGTAGTTAGTCTTGGGTTGTACTGATGTCTCAACTATTTAAGTCTTTCAATCTGTCATTAGATGTCTTTTCATTTCTTTGACTATTATTTCATTTCCATTAGCAAGACTTTGTCTTGAATTTTTCTATCTACTTGATTAAATTTATCCCTCAGTATTTCATTCTGTGTGATGCCATTGTAAGCGAAAGGCTTGTGTTCATCTCCCTTGGAGAGTGGCCATTATTGCTGCTGCTGTTTGGTGCCAGAAAGCCGGCTTCTACTCATAGTGACTCTACCCTGTCTGGTCCTGTGCCATCCTCAAAATTGTTCTTTGTTTAAGCCCATCGTTGCAGCCACGAAGTCAATCCATCTCATTGTATGCCTTTCTCTTTGTGGCTGCCTCTGCTTTACCAAGCATGATGCCTTATTCCAGGGACTGATTCTGAGTAACAACATGGCCAAAGGACCCGAGACAAACTCTCACCCTCTTTGCTTCTAAAGAGGATTCTGGCTGTACTTCTTCCAAGACAGATTTGTCTGTTCTTTTGGTAGTACATGGTATTTTCAGTATTCTTTGCTAAGACCATAATTCAAACGCCTTGATTCTTCTTTCATCTTCCTTATTCAATGTCCAACCTTCACATACATATGAGGCAATTGAAAATACCAGGACGTGGGTCAGGTGCACTTTAGTCCTCTAAGTTACATTCTGGTCATCAGTCTAAGGAGGTCTTGTGCAGCAAATCTACCCAATGCAATGTGTCATTTGACTGCAACTTCCGTGAGCAAGAGTCAATCTTTGACAACTTCACTCTCTTCTCTGTTTATCATGACGTTACCCATTAGTCCAGTTGTGTTTTGGTTTGCTTTACACCGAGTTGTAATCCATACTAAAGGCTGCAATTCTCAATCTTCATCAGTTAAGTGTTTCAAGTCCTCTTCATTTTCTATAAGCAACATTGTGTCATCTGAATATGACAGGTTGTTAATAAGCCTTCCTCTGATCCTGATCCCCATTCTTCTTTATAGATCCCTGATTGTTTGCTCAGCATACAGGTTAAGCAGTTATGGTGTGAGGATGCAACCCTGACACTTCCTGATTTTATTAATTTTAAAAATTATTTTTACTTATTTGCTTATTTAATTTTTTCATCTTCCTGATTTTAAACCATGCCAGTACCCCCTTGTTTTGTTTGTACTACTGCCAAAACGGTTTTAAGTAGTTCAAGGAAATACAGAGTTAAAAAGATAATATAATTTTCCCGCCAACTTTTTTGAAACCCCTAATACAATTAGTTGTGTGTTGATTGTGTATTCTGCAATTCAGCTAAATTTATTTATAAATGCTAACAGGTTTTTAAAATCTTTTTAATAGTCTTATTGACATATAATTCACATATCATAAGTTTAAAAGCCTAAACATAGTTGAAAAGAGTTGGGCAATCATCACTACAAACAATTTTAGAGCATTTTCTTCTTCCTCATGCTTATTATTATTAGCTCTCTATTCCTTGCCCCTACATCCCCTGCCATAACCCCAAAAGACTATTAATCCAGTTACTGTGTCTATATATTTACTTTTCCTGGATTTCACATAGAGAAAAACAGGCAGAAACAAAACAAGACAAAAACCCAATTACAAAATAAAACACAGAAAAACTTCAGTTCAAAAGATCATAGAAAATCATAAATTGGGCCTGAAGGGAGAACAAGTGATATATATTTACTTTTCCTGGATTTCACATAGAGAAAAACAGGCAGAAACAAAACAAAACAAAAACCCAATTACAAAATAAAACACAGAAAAACTTCAGTTCAAAAGATCATAGAAAATCATAAAATGGGCCTGAAGGGAGAACAAGTGATAAGGTGTTAAATTTTAACCTAACTACATCTGCATTTGTCTACGTTCCACGGCACTGTGTCTGATAGCAAGGCTACCCACATCCCTGGTCAACAGTCAGGAGGAATTCACTGGGGGCTTCATCCAGGTGGGGATTCTGTAAACGGATTTTGGGCTTTTTCTGTCAAGCATAGCCTTCTGCAAATTGGGTACTCAGAATTTAACCTCTAATACTATTTCTCCAATCTGAGACTTTATTATTTACAATTTTTGGATAAAACAGGCTGGTGTGCTTCTTTCATGTGAATATAGTTGTTACTCTTAATTGGTTTTTTAAACATATAAAATCATGTAATCTACAGACAGATGATTTTACTTCTTCCTATCCAGTTTGAGCTTCTTTTATGTATGTTCTTCAGTAGTTGCTGGCTAGAACTTGTAGTGCTGGTAGACGTGCTGAGAGTAAGGTGGGTACCTGTGTTTTGTTCCTGGTGTTAGGGAAGAACTCTCAGTCTTCTGGCATTGAGCATGATAGTAACGGGGGTGTTCCACGAATAGCCGTTATTATGTTGTGGAAGTTGCCTTCTGTTTGTAGTATCCTGAATGTTTTCAACATGAAAGGATGTTGAATTTAGTCAAATTCCCTTTCTGCATTAATTGAGATGAGTATGCACTTTTTCTTCTCATAATATTAATGTGGAATATTTTATCAATTGATATGTTGAACCACCCATGCATTCTTGAGATAAACTCACTTGATGTGTTAGTCGAGGTAGACTAGAGAAACAAATCCATAGAAACTCATCTTTCTCATAAAAGAAAGAATTTTATATACAAGAGCAGTTGAATATTGAGAAAACATCCCAGCCCAGCCCATATCAAGTCTATAAGTCTGATATTAGCCCATATGTCTGATATCAATCTATAAAATCCTCTTCAGACTCATGAAACACATGCAATGACGCCGAATGCAGGATGATCACAGGCCAGTGGGTAGAAAGTCTTTGGATCCACTGGCATTGTAAGCATTGTAAGCATCTACATGGCTTCTCCAGCACCCAGGGCTGCATCAGGGTAGGTCCATGTGGCTTCTCCACAGGGATATCTAACAGGAAGTCAGTCATGAGGAGAGCATCTCCAGTGGAGTGAGCCGAGAGTCTCTCCCGCCTCCAAGGAGGGAAAAAACAGATTTCGCAGAGTTCTCAGGAGAAAGTCATGCCCACACAGAGGCCTCATTGGCTATGATCTGATTGACAGACAAGACTAGTGGCTCTCAACCTTCCTAATACCGTGACCCTTTAATACAGTTCCTCGTTGTGGTGACCCTCCAACTATAAACTTATTTTCATTGCTACTTCATAACTGTAATTTTGCTACTGTTATGAATCAGGCAACCCCTGTGAAAGGGTCATTTAGCCCTTAACGGGGTCGCGACCCACAGGTTGAGAACCACTGGACTAGACTCCACTCCTTCACTCTTACTCCTCTCAAATCCCAAACTGACACCAGATGATGTATCTACCACACTTGGCTACAGTGTATAACTGTTAGTCTGCTTTTTAGGGTGCCCTAGTAGTCTAGTGATTACTCATTGGGCTGCTAATCACAAAGTCAGCAGTTCAAAACCACCAGCTGATCCTTGGGAGAAAGATGAGGCTTTCTATACCCGTTAATATTTACAGAAATTCACAAGAGCAGTTCTACTCTGCCCTGTAGGGTCACTATGAGTCAGAATTGACTGGATGACAGTGTGAACATCAGCTGTTAGTATTTGGTTAAGGATTTTGCTTCTATAGTTGTAAGGAATATTGGTGTGTGGTTTTGTTTTCTTGTATCTTTAGCTGGCTTTGGTATTCAGGTTGACCTCATAGAACAAATTAGTAAATGTCTCCTTTTTTAAAAAAATCTTTGGTAGAATTAACCAATGAAGTCATCTAACCCTTGGCTTTTCTTTGTTCGGAAGCTTTTGATTACTGATCTTTACTTGTACATACGTCTCTCCAGATTTTCTCTTTCTTCTAGAGTAAGTTTAAGCAATGCGTGGGTTCCTAGGAATTTGTCCAGTTCACTAGAGCCGTGGTTCTCAACCTTCCTCCTGCCATGACCCTTTAATAGAGTTCCTCATGTTGTCGTGACCCCCCAACCATGATTATTTTTGTTGCTACTTCATAATGTAATTTTGCTACTGTTATGAATCGGGTGACCCTTATGAAAGGTTTGTTCAACCCCCAAAGGGGTCACGACCCATAGGTTGAGAACCGCTGACCTCAATGGTCTAGTTTGTTAATATATAGTTGTTTACAGTAGTCATTGTCTTTTTTCTTTCATTTTTTAGTAGACTGTGAAACTCATACTTCCACAAACTTTTGAAGACCCCTCAGATATATTCTATTTGCCCCCTTTAACAATATTGTTAAATTCATGATTTACCATAAAATTATTGCACCATTAACTTCAGGATCTCTCAGTAGTAGAGACCACTTCTAAGGCCCTGAGAAGGGGTGGTTCTAGTGACTTTTGTGGTGGAAATACACACCACAAAACTTTCAGCAGTCCAACAATTTCCAAGTGTACAATTTGGTGACATTGATTGTATTCTTAAAGTTGTGCAACTATTTGGCTATCCTTTCCAAATTATTCTACCGGCATTAACATAAGCACAGTGCACCCTAGACAGACACACCTCTCTCTCCCACCCTGGGAACTGCTAATAATCTCTGGTTAAAAATCAACATTTGCTTATTTCATATAACCCTTTATGAACTAATTGTTTTCTGATTTGAGTTGTTTGTTGCGACCACGTATTTTCATTAATGAAAGCGTGCGGAATCATGGGGTGTGTGAATTTTTGGTAGCTCATGTGGATTTATCCCCCCCCCCCCCCTGCTTCATCCTACGCGTTTACCCTTACAGTTCTGACAGACATGAGTTGTCCCTGAATTCTATGCCAGAGTTCGTACCCAAAAAATCAGGCATATCATGAAGACTGTAAAAACAGTGCTCTGTGACACACACACCCTTCTTCAGGTTTACACTGCTGCACGGGTTCTTTCCTGATGGTGCGTCCGTCCGTGGGGAGCAGCTTCTCCAGACTCCGGAGAGGCAAGAAGGCTGGTCGCCATGGTTTCTTTCCAAAGTCATGAAAGGTACAAGTGAGAGCATAGAGCATTGACCCTCTCGTGACTGACTTCTGTTGCTCAGCACGATGTTCTCAAAGCCCACCCGCGCTGCAGCACGCCCCGGACTTCATGCTCCCCAGGACTCAGTAAGACCCCATTGTGGGCAAGCACCGCATTTTACTTCTCTGTTCATTTTTCGAGGGGCATTTCAGTTGCTTGCACCTTTTGGCCCTAGTAAACAGTTGGTGCTTCCGTAAACATTAGTGTACAGGGTTTTCTTTGTGCTCGGACTCTTACTTCTCAGTAAATAATTAAGACTGGGACTGTGAGGTCCTGTGGTAGTTTTGTGCTGAACTTTTTGAGGAACTGCCAAACTTGCCTCCACTGGAGCTTTACCCTGTCAGTAATGAATTAAAGTCCCTGTTTCTCCAGACCCAGGCCAACACCTCTGCTTTACACTTTGCTTTTGCTTTTTAAGCATTACCATTCTAATGGAGGAGAGATAATAGCTCACAGTGGTTTTGATTTTATCTTTTTAATGATGATTATATATATATATACATATATATGTATACATTGGGGGTTCGTACAACTCATCACAATCTATACATCAATCAAATCAGGCATGTTTGTACATATGTTGGCCTCATTCTTTTCTAGACATTTCCTTTTTTTTTTTAGACATTTACTTTCTATTGAGCCCTTGGTATCAGCTCTTCCCCGACCCCACGAAAAATTTTTTTTTTGAAAAATTTTTAATCAACCATTTGAAAAACTATTTACCAAAGGACAAATTTCAGGAGTGTTAGGAAGGAAGAAATAATGCAA
>NW_022103898.1:64083-65897 GCF_000313985.2 Echinops telfairi | reverse complement strand
TTTAATAGAACAAAGTATTCTTGCAATGAAGCAGTACTTGATGCCCAGTCATTTACTTTCTATTGAGCCCTTGATATCAGCTCTTTTCGCCCCCTCCCCCCCACCCTCATGATAATAATATTTTTAATGTGATTGTTGTCCCTTGAATATCCTCTTTGGTGAAATTTCTATTCAAGTAGCTTTGCATATTTTTAATTGGTTATTGTCTTTTTGTGTTGAGTGATATATATACTTTCTTTAAAATATGATCATAATCTGTAGATTATATATTCTCTTTGTCACTAATGTCCTTTGAAGAACAAAAATATTTCATTTTTATGAGGCCCTAGTTAGCTGTTTTGTCTTTTTCTGCTTGTGCTTTTGTTATGTCTGTGTATCATAGCTGAAAGTCTGATCACTAAGTTAATGGATTTAAACCATGCAGTATTCCCTCATTTTGTTTGCACAATGACTTCTTGATCCATGTACAAATTCCACACAAGCACAATGAAATGCTCTGGAATTCCCATTCTTCTCAAGTCTATCAGGTAGCCATCATGTGTTATGATTTTTCTGATTTGGATGTCTTAGCATAGTTGATAAAACACAAGTAACCATCTTTCTGGTGCATCTTTAAAGTGTTGAAAAGCAAGGATGTTACTTTGAGGATTAAGCCATGGTATTTCCAATTGCCTCAAATGCATGTGAAAGTTGATATTGAACAAAGGAGGCCAAAGAAGAATCAATGTATTTGAATGATGATGCTGGCAAAGACTATTGAAGGTACTGTGGACTTCCAGAAGAACAAACCGATCTGTCTTGGAAAAGGTACAGCCAGAATGCTCCTTGGCAGCAAGGATGGCAAGACGTCATCTCATTACCTTTCACATGTTGTCATGAGGACCAGTCCCTGGAGAATGGCTTTATGCTTGGAAAAGCAGAGGGGCAGTGAAAAAAGGGAAGGCTCTTTGAGGAGATTGACACAGTGGGTACAAGAATCAGCTCAAACGTTAGAACGACTATGAGGATGGTGCAGGACCAGGTGGTGTTTTGTTCTAGTGTACCTAGGGTCGCTATGAGTTGGAATCAACTCAACAGCACCCACCAACCATCCAGTGGAAGACTACAGTTTACCTGGAGAGTCATGAATCACTTTTGAGTCTCCAGAGATTCTGCCTTCATTGACTTCTTAATGGTCATTAACTGACAATATGAATAGCTTCGCTGCTAGGAGGAGCACATTAGAATATGAAATGTTAGCACTCCCCTATCCAGGTCAGGGCAGGGTGGCCTCCTCCTTAGGGGATTACTTGGGTGTGCCCTTGATGGAACTTTGAGTGTTGGAGTCTATGTGACCATGCGTCTCATTCTGACTGACTTAGTTGGCAGTCTCTGAACCAATATTGTCAGCTCTTCAATCTAGCACAAGGTACTTGTCCCCATTCCCACTCTGTAATCCTGCTTGCAAGTGTGAAGTATTGATCTGCTGGCAATTATGCTTTTGAGACAGCTCCCCTTGTACTCCCATGTCTATTTAATTGGCCATTTTTCTATTAATCCTTGGAGGCCATTATGGACGTGGGCAGATAGTCTCCCTCATCTGGATGAACGTCTTTGTTCTGTTTAATACTTAACAAATGTGCCTCTAGAAATATATTTGAATTGGGGTCTCTTTCCCCCCTAGAACATCTGATAATTAATTGTGGAACACTATGTACAGCCATGCCCTTATGTTTTCTTTTTTTTATTTTAAATCATTTTATTAGGGGCTCATACAACTCTTATCACAATCCATACACACATCAATTGTGTAAAGCGCATTTGTACATTCATTG
>NW_022103898.1:43360-63106 GCF_000313985.2 Echinops telfairi | reverse complement strand
TGTGTGTGTGTGTGTGTGTGTGTGTGAGAGAGAGAGGTGAGGCATGAATCCTGTTTCATTCTTCTGCACATAGGAATCCAACTTTGCCAGCACTATTTATTTAAGACATTCTTCTTTGGCACATTGAGTGAACTTAGCACCTTTGTTGTAAATTGGTTGACAATTGCCCCTTGGGCATCATGCTTGGTAAATTGGACGGGGCAGCAAAAAAGAGAAAGACCCTCAAGGAGACTGACACAGTGGCTGCAACAATGGACCCAGGCACAGGAACAATTGTGAGGATGGCACAGGACTGGTCAGAACCCACTCGACGGCACCTAACAAGAACAACAACATTGACATTTTGGGATAAATTGCTTTGACAAATTCAGGTCTCCATAATGCCCCCATTTAATTCACCAGGCTGACCCCATTACAAATAGGTTGGATAGAGAATTACAGTGGGCCTCAAAAACTCAGCAAAATATTAGCTTTCATTACAGCCATGTGTAGCATGTGGTGTCTTTAGAGTTGATTAGCAGAACATGGACACCTGTTGTGCAATTAGTGATTGTAAAAAATGCAACCTTTTCTATACCTGCCAAGAAAAAATATCAGAAGCTGTTTGCATTCACATAGAACCAACTCTATCAATCCAAGACTATACTAATATATTCTATAGCATATCCATCACATTGATCCATTATATTGATTCTCTCTCACGTTAATTGGGCCTGATGACCAAGAAGTGTCAAGTACTCTGGATACATGCACTCCAGAGGATGGAAGATAAGTTTTACAAACATTTGGATCCCACCCTATCAGCAACATTTTTAGGGGGTCCAGTGGTCTGGGTTAACTTGTTACATAGGTGTCAACAATGGATGGGTGCTCTTCTCCAGGCCCCACTTAGGGATAATCCTAAAAGATAGTGATAATGCTAAGGGGAAATCCTCCCAATGAGCAGAGCTACATGCAATGAAACAATATGCGGGGAGGGAAATGGTCTGAGATAGGGGCAAGAAGAAATAGAAACAGAATGCTCCTTAGAGGCAAATCTCATGAGACTTTGGCTTCCTTACTTTATACATGCAATTAGAGAAGATCAATGGATAGAAACAAGATAAACAAAACACTGCCATTGAGTCAATTCTAATTCATAGCGACCCTATAAGATAGGGTAGAACTGCCCTTTTTGGGTTTCCGAGAGTAACTCTTTATAGGAGGATGTCATTTTTGGTAGAAAGAGAAAGCCCTCCAGGAGACACACTGACACAATAGTGGCAGCAATGGACTCAAACATACCAACAGTCATGATGATGGCGCAAGACCGGCCAGTGCTGAGCTCTGGTATAAATAAGGCCATCATGTGTCAAGGCTGACTCAACAGCGAACAGCAACAATCAATCAGAGCATGCACAGGCTTAGGAGCAGAGTTGGGTGACTTAGCTAACTGTTGGGTGCCTGAAAGGAGCAATTTTAGAAGACCAGGTACAAAAAAGCCTACAGAAGAGACAGTGGAGGGGCCTAGGCACAAAAGGATCTCTGCTCTCCTGAGACCACCATTGTGCAAGAGGCACCAAACAGTCGGATGGACAGGCTGTCTTGCCATTAGATGCCAGCTGGCCTGTCCTTGGCTCCCTCAGTGCATGTCTAGTGGCCTCATGAGTGTAACTACACAGAGCTATTTTGTTGTTGGGGGCTCGAGTCCCTTCTGACCCACAGCAACCCTAACAGAACAGAGCACTGACCTCACTCTCATAGTCACTGCTACCCTTCAGCTCTCATGCTACAACCACAATCTGTGCCCGTCCGTGTCACCGACAGCTTTCCTCTTTCTCGTTGCCCTTCTTGACCAAACATGATATCCTCCTCTAGGGACTGGTCCCTTCTAATCACATGCCTAAAGTACAGAGACAAAGTCTCACCATCCTTGCTGCAAAGGAGCATCCTTTTAACAGATTTTTTTTGTTCATTTGGTAGTCCATGGTATATCCTTCAACAACATCATAATTCAAATACATCAATTCTTCTTCACCTGCCCCATTCATTGTCCATGCATATGAATCAATTGAAAAACCCATGGCTTGGTTTCATAATCAACTTAGTCCTCAAAGTGACATCTTAATACTTCAGAGGGGTCCTTGTGCAATAGGTTTTCACAACGCAATGCATCCTTTGATTGCTCAACTGCTGCTTCCATGAGCATTGATTGTGAGTCCAAGCAAAACAAAAGCTTGGACAATTCCAATGTTTCCTTTGTTGACCCATCAGGAACTACATGGTGAAAAGGTAGCTGTGCAAAGGCATCGAATCATGGGCTCCCTCTCATCAAGGACACCCACCAAGTGTCACTGTCACATGTCCCAAGTGCTGGCCACAGAGAGCAACAATAGAGCGGTTTATACAGAGGGGCTTCAGAAAGTTTGTGGTGAAATGGAATTGAAAGATAACAGAATATTTCCATGACCTTTGAAAAAATTAAAAATGCCTAGAAGAGGCAGATCTGCAAGAGGTGGACAGCAATTAGGATTTGCCCAGGGTTGGGGCGGCTTGGGTGGTAGGGAGTGTCTGCAAGCGGGTGAAGTTTTTTTGGGAGATGGTGAACATGTTTTAAAAGTGGTGGTGATGGTTGCAATCCCACAAATTTTTGAAAGCCGCCCCCTATTATCTTTTGAATAAACCAACTGGCCATGTGGTAGCAACTTGATTACTTCTGTCCCTTCCACCCTGGAAAGGGCTCTGCTCCTTGCTAACTGGTATTGAGACGCATTTGATACATGCACTTGCCATTCCTTCTTCAGCAGCACCTCCCCAGAGGGTCAAAGGCCAAATATCACTTCCTACAAAGACACCTACTTTACCAAAGAGGAGGTCTAATGGTCGGCACATACCTATGGGATTCACTAACCCAGCCATGCATCGTACCTCCAGACCCCACTGCCCTGAGACAGCAGTGAAAGGACTACTGAAAAGACACAGCTGAGGGGCCAGCCTGGGGCATTACCCACCAGGATGCAGTGGACAACTTAAATAGATAGCATTACATTATTCTGTGCCTCACAGGTGGCCCTGCTAACCGTCACTCTCAGTGACATGCACCATGCTTCCTGTCTGGGCAATGTGAGACTCTGAGCTGCAGTCCTGGTCCCCAGAGGGGGCACAATTCTACCAAGTAACACAGCAGGGATTTCACTGATCATAGAGCTACAGCTGCTGCCTGGACACTTTGGGCTTCATATTCTGGAAAACTGGGAAGCAAAGAAGGCAGAGCTGCCCACTTCCCCAGAAAATTGTCCTTGGTAAATGGAAGCCTTGGGGACTATGAGCTGCCTCCACCCTCTGCTCCTCCCCACACAGCCTCCAGCCAAGGCCACACTTCCTTAGCTCCCTCCGACCTGAGTGTCCCAGTCACCCTTTGCCAGGTGCTGCCTCTAGGAACCTAATCAAAAATCATTAGGTGAACCCAGCAGCCATCTAGGTCAAATGGTCCATTTGGCCAGTGGTGCTGAGAGCAGACATCACCCGTTGCATGCGATCCCAGAGAAATTCCTTAAACCGAAATGTCTTTCTCAGTCAGTATTGAGAGCTGTTGTTCAGCTCCCAAGATTAGACCCCTTGTTAAATCAATACTGAACTCCACCCAAATGACCTCAGCCACTCTCCTCTGGCAGTGGCCTCGTTACTAGGGGTGGCGGTGGCCAGCTTCCCTCCCTGCCCACGGTAGTTCTGTACTGACGGTCCACACAGCATGGTGATGCAATCCGGCCTTTATTGTACAAAAGTGGGCATACAGATCAATAAATAATGACCACGCAAATGGGGAGTGTGACTGTTGTACAAACGTGCCCGTGAGTCCCGAGGAAAGGGCAGGCAGGCACCCTGCGGTGGCTCCGCAACAGCCCGGTCCACCCACACGAGACCTGGGGCATGAAGGCAGGCCCCAGCTCACAGGGTCAGGAAGCAGGCTGCTCTTGGGGTAATTTCTTTGGCCTGGAGAGGGTGTGTATAGGTGTGCTGCTGGCTACGACCAATCTCCGCCATCATTAAATATGGCAGGTTCCTGTGCTCCGCCTCCCTGCCCGCCCTCGGAGCGGAGTTGCACAAAGAGCAGGAGACAAAGCGGTGAGTGGTCAGCAGTCTGCTCAGAAGCCCACAGGGAGGCGGGAGGTCTGGTGCCTCCCAGGCCCTGTGCGGTGGGCGGCGCAGGCTCAGGGGGGAGTCACACCTTGGGTAGGTAAGCAAGGCAGGCAGGGGAGGCTGGCTTAGTGACACCTGGCCATGCCCCCACTCCGACTCCTCTGCCTGTTGCAGGCCCTTGCACCTGCCCAGGGGTTTGATGGTGCCAGCCCCAGGCCTGTCCCAGCAGTGGGAGGGAGGCGAGGTGCTGCGTGTGCCAGGGCCGCCCCGCCCCGCCCCGCTGCCTCTAGGTCACTGGGCTCAGGACTGGGGAGTGCTCTTGGGGCTGCTCTGCAGACCCTGGCCGGGCACATCCTCCTCCTCCTGCTCCAGCTCGAAGTTCTATGGGGAAGAGAGCAGGTGAGGCGGGCTCTGGCCGCAGGAGTCACAAAAGTAGGGAGGACCCGCCCTCGGTTCCCCTCACCCCACCTCCAGTTCCTGCAAAACCTCGTCCATGAAGTCCCGCGAATTCTGTTTGTAGGACACAGCCAATCGAATCGCATCGTTGAAGAGCTGGGGCAGGCAGGGGACAGGAGAGGGTGACTTGGCAGTGGCTGGGTGTGACCCGGCCTCCCTGCCACCCCTTTCACCACTGGCCCCACCCATAGGGCTCCACCCTCCAACATCATCCCCACTCAACCCTCTGTGCCTCCCAACCCATCCTCTCCTTCTTCTGTCTCCACTGCCCTCCTCTTCCTCTGCCCCTCCTCTCCAAGGTTGCCTGACCACCTCACCAGCTCCCACCCCTGGATACCATGCAGCCTTACCTTCACCACGTTGGTCCCGTCGGCAGCTGAGACAAAGTACAGGGGTAGGGAGAGCTTCCTGGCAAAATTGAAGCTTTTCTGGGTGACCTTGATATCTGCTGCAGAGACGAGGGAGGACATGGCTCATCTTATGGGAAAGGGGAGGCTGTGGTGGGGTGGGGGTGGGGGGGCGGGGAAGGGGCTAGGAAACTGGATCACTCCAGCAAGGAGCCTTTGTGGACAAAGGCAGGCCATCTCTTGGGAAGGGGCAGGCCGTCGAAGGCACACCATCCATGAGTGGAGGGCTATATCGGGGTTCTGAGTGCCTACCATCAATCTTATTGGCCACTACAATGCAGGGGATCTCTGGTCTGAAGGTCCGAAGCTCCGTGTACCAGGTGCTCAGGTTCTTGTAAGTGACCTTCCTCTGCACATCGAACACCTGCAGGGAGGAGAGGCAGGGCTCAGTGTCTCGTGTCCCGGCACGCCACCTGCGTCCTGGCAGGCTGGGGTGGCCTGGCCCCCGCTGGACGATGCAACCCCGGCCAGAGGCTGTGCCGCCTGAAGCCAAGGATGCGAAGATGACTCTTTCAGCTCCTTTCTCCTCTTTCTATTCATCATAAGCACCTGCTTTAGCCAGTGTCCATTGTACAAAATAGCCTGCTTTCCACCATCCATCTGTCAGTTTCTGTGACTGTGGTGGTCGACATGTTGTGGTAATGCTGGAAGCTAGGCCACCGGCACTTCAAAAACCAACAGGGTAACTCATGGTGGATGGGCACTACCAGAGCTTTCAGACTGAGACGGACGACAGAGAAAGGCCTGGGGGTCTACTTCTGAAAATGAGTCCCAACAGAACGTTGACTTGCCTTACTTGGGCACACCATCGTTGGCTAGAGGGGCCCTTGATGAGGTGGACTGGCACTAGAGCCACAGGAATGAACCTGAACATGCTGGCAACAGCACTTTGTTCTGTTGTATACAGGGTCTTGTGCGTCTGTTGAACTTGATGGCAGTGATTACAGCCCTAATTGTAATCATCTTGTTTTAATCCTGGTCTAATAGCACCATGGTAAACAGAGACAAGACTGAAATTGTTAAGGACTTCATTTGGCTTGAATCCACGATCAATGATCATGGAAGCAGGAGTCAAGAAATCAAATGACACATTGGCACTGGGCAAATCTGTGTTGAAGAGCAAGGATGTCACTTTGAGGGCAAAGTTGTACCGTGGTATTTTCAATTGCCACATATGCTTGAGGAAGTTGAACAGTGACTAAGGAGGACTGAAGAAGAATCAATCCATTTGAATTTGGTGTTGTGATGAACAATGAAAGAACCGCAGGCGGCTAAAAAGAAGAACCCAATCTGGCGTGGAAGAAGTATAGCCTGATGGTCCTCAAAGGCAAAGATACCAAACCCCGATCTGCATGACCCTTAGGAGGCATGGGCTACTGCTCCAGGACCTGTCCACCTAGGTGGTGTGTCAGGGCAGGGTCTCCAGAGAAGCAAAACCAGTGATGCATGTGCCATATACAGAAAGCTTTTGATCAAGAAATGCCTTACACCGTGTAGACATAGGTCAGTCCAGTCTGCTCCAAATCAGGCTTCTCCTGACTCATGGAAGCTGGGTAACAGCAGGATGAGGAAGCAGAGTCAGCAGGGGGTACAGGCTGGGGGGTGCAGAGGTCTGAGGTCAGCCGGACGAATCCACTGTTGGTAGTCATTTCCTGGAATCGGCAGGTGACACAGCAAGAGACCGAGGGACCGAGGAAGTAGACACAAGATCCAGCTTTGGTAGAAGGTGAAGGGCCAAAGATTTGACTCTGCTTGGTCTCTCTCTCTCTCTCATAAAAAAAAAAAAAAGCTTATGAAACCAAGGAGGTGTCATCAGGCTGTGACACAATCGATAGCTTGAGCTCCACCCCTACCTTACCCAGGAGTAGCCTACTTGGCATAATCCC
Source organism: Echinops telfairi (assembly GCF_000313985.2). Classification (NCBI taxonomy): domain Eukaryota; kingdom Metazoa; phylum Chordata; class Mammalia; order Afrosoricida; family Tenrecidae; genus Echinops; species Echinops telfairi. The sequence goes on along the minus strand of NW_022103898.1, from coordinate 56,238 downwards.
TAACCATCACAGATGGTGAGTGGCCCAGAAGGCCACCATCGGCCTGATGTAACGCCGGCCCCTTCTTGGGACCACTGAAGTCTAGGCCCAGGGTTGGGGGCCCAGTGTCTGTGAAGGCCCATGCCATCCTAGACCTGTGAGGGTGCCTTGTGAGGTGTGCTTGCAAGGAAACCTGCCCACACAGTCACTTTATCATCCCCTCTTCTGTCCAATCCTGGGGTCCCTTCATAGTGGTAGATGCTCCAAGCCTCCTCGCCTAGGGTGCTCACAACTCCAGGACTGACATCCCTGAGCTTCAGGGGAGGTCTCCCTTGGGAGGAGAGCAGTCCTGTCCTGTTTCCACTGTGGCTTCCACAGAGGTGTCTCATCCCCGCGCCTAGATCGAGCCATGTGTGAGCCAATCTGAGCTGTCTCCATGGGATCTCAGCGCTCGTAGCTCTGAGCAGGCCTGGCAGAGTGCACCGCTGGGAGAGAGTGTGACTGGTATTTGAGGAGCTGCCTGAGCAAATAGCCCTATGACTTCCAGAATGGGCACAGCTGTTGTATGCTGTTCTCGGAGTGGTTCTGAGAAGGTCCCAGTCAGGCTCCTGAAAGGCACCCAGTCCCACAAGACGTCCCCCAGCCTGCGTGGAGCAGAAAGACTCCTGACTCAAGCTTCCCATGCACTTAAAAACGCTACCTCACGCCAAGTACCTGAAGGAGGCACCTGGTGCTTCGCCAGGAAGAGGCTCCACCTGCTGGCTGCTGGGTGTGTGTGGGGGGTAGGGGGCTGAAGCTCAGAGAACCTTTACCATCAGCACCTGGAAGCTGGGCACCAAGTGTTCTCGGAATGGAAGCGAGTCAGGCTCCAGAGGCACTGACTGAGGCCCGGCCAACTTGTTGACGTTCTTTGGAAGTCTCCATGTGTCTGTCTTGGCAACAGTACAAGGACCCCAGACTCAAAGAACATGCTCATTGAAACTCCTGGCTCTTTCTTCTTGGTAATAGTGAGCGCCTTCTCTTCTCTGTTTCTCTCTCTTCAAAGACAAAAGTGTCTCAAGCAAGGTATGGCTTGAGTAAGGTGCTGCAACTCAAGGGGTGTCTCAGCCGCCTCATAGAGGTTTGGGGTTTTGTAACATATACAATGGAGAATATTACATATTATTGGGACTCCTGAACTAGCCAAATTGGTCTATTTGGGGAGAGGGGTCAAAATTTAACCCATAACACCCCTCCCTCTGTTGTTGTTAGGAACCATGTACTATATAGCAAAACACTGGCTGGTCAGCGCCAGCCTAATAATTGTGATGTGGGAACCCATTGTGTAACCACTGTGTCGATCCATCTTGTTGAAGATCTTCCTTTTTTCTCCAGTAGCCCTCCACTTTACCAAGCATGAGGAAAGACTTTTCCTCATAACATGTTCAAAGTCCATAAGACAAAGTCTCGCCATCCTTGCTTACAAGAAGCATTCTGGCTGTACCTTTTCCAGGACAGATTTGTTTGTTCTTTTGGCAGTTCATGAAATTTTCAGTAGTCTCCACCAGTAGTATCACAATTTAAATGCATCAATTCTTTGGTCTTATTCGATGTCCAACTTTCACAGGCTTGTAGTGACTGAAAAGATCATTGTTGGGTCAAGTACACCTTGGTCCTCAGGGTCCCCTTGTTTTTCAACACTTTAAAGAGATCTTGTGCAGATTTGCCCAAACTACAAGCATTCACTTTCTAGGCTCCTGCTTCTATGAGCATTGACTATGGGTCTAAGCAAGATACCAGCTTTGACAACTTCAATGTTTTCTCCTATTGGTCCAGTTGTGAGAATTTTGGCTTTCTTTACACTGAGTTTTAATCCACACTGAAGGCTGAAATCCTTGATCTTCATCAGCAAGCAAGATTATGTCATCTGCATATTGGAGGTGGCTAATAAGCCTTCCTCCAGTCCTGATGCCAGTGTTCTTCTTAATATAGTCTAGCTGTTCAGATTATCTGTTCAGCATATAGACTCAAGAGATATGGTAAAATGACACAATCCTCTTCCAGTTTCTTGGCCAGGAAGCTGTTTCCTAAATTTCCTGGCACAGGTGAATGGGTCCCTCCAGTGCTTTCAGTGGTACTCTGTCAATTCCAGTAGCACGCAGTTTGTCACCAATGTCTTCAATGCCACTTCTCCCTTCCGTATCACTGGTTCTTGATCATATGCTACCTCTTGAAATGGTGGAATGTGTACTAGCGCTTTTTTTGAACAGTGACTCTGTATTTTTTCTATTTTCTTTTGATGCTTCCTGCATTATTCAATATTTTGCCCTTAGAATCTTTTAATATTGCGACTCAAGGACTGAATTTCTTTTCAGTTCTGTCTGCTTAAGATGTGCTGAGCATATTCTTCCTCTTTGTTTTCTAACTCTGGGTCTTTGCACATCTTATTATATAATATTTTTGGTCTTCTCAAGCTGCCCTTTGACATTTTCTGTTCAGCTATTTGACATTATCGTTTCTTCCATTTGTTTTAGCTACTCTACCTTCAAGAGCAAGTGTTCGAGTCTCTTCTGACATTCATTCTGATAATTTATTTCTTGCCTGTGTAATGGCCTTTTGCTTTTTTCATGTGTGACATTCTTGATGCCATCCACAGCTCATCAAGCCTTCTGCCATTAGTACTCAGTGAGTCAAATCTATTCTTACAGTAGTTCTTTGTAAATGAAGGGTTCCCCCCCCCTTTTTATTTTGTTGTTGTTATATATTCTTTTTTTTATTGTTTTATTAGGGGCTCATACAACTCTTATCACAATCCATACATACATCAATTGTGGAAAGCACATTTGTACATTCATTGCCCTCATCATTCTCAAAACATTTGCTCTCCACTTAAGCCCCTGGCATCAGCTCCTCATTTTTCCCCTCCCTCCCCGGCTCCCCCTCCCTCATGAACCCTTGATAATTTATAAATTATTATTTTGTCATATCTTGCTCTGTCCGACGTCTCCCTTCGCCCACTTCTCTGTTGTCCATCCCCCAGGGAGGAGGTCACATGTAGATCCTTGTAATCGGTTTCCCCTTTCCAACCCACCCTCCCTGTATCGCCACTCCCACCACTGGTTCTGAAGGGATCATCCGTCCTGGATTCCCTGTGTTTCCGGTTCCTATCTGTACCAGTGTACATCCTCTGGTCTAGCCAGACTTGTAAAGTAGAACTGGGATCATGATAGTGGGGTAGGAGGAAGCATTTAGGAACTAGAGGAAAGTTGTATGTTTCATCGTTGCTACATCGCACCCTGACTGGCTCGTCTCCTCCCTGAGACCCCTCTGTAAGGGGATGTCCAGTGGCTTACAAACAACTTCAATCTAAGGTACTTATGAGCAATTGGTGGTCATTTCCAGTCAGCCTCTGGTCTTGTTTTGGTTACTGATGTTGAGCTTTTACACTCTCTTCTCACAAGATGTAGTCTGAGACCTTCTGGGCAGTGACTCTGCCTTCCAGACTCTGGGTGTTGGTTATACTTCTGGTATGAGTGGAAATCCTGTGGTGTTGGGCTTCAGCTTTGCCTTACACACCCACTGCATAGCAAGTCTGCTTATTCAGGTTCAGGTGGCCCCTATCCTCCTACCCTATGTAAGTGACGATCCCATCCCCCCAGCCTCACAGGTCCTTTTCTTTCACCCCTGCCCCCTCTGCTCTAGACGGTGGTCCCACGCTCCTGGCAGATCTTAACGGCAGTCCAGGACTCTGGAAGTGAGTTCGTGAAGATCCAAGTTTTGAAACCTAGGAGGCTGTGGCCCCCACCCTGAGACCAAAGTAGCTCTACTTTCTATGCTCCTTCCAACAGTTCTGATCTCGGAGCTGCCCAGAAAATGGTCCCTTTCTTTTTGTGGGGGGAAGCACCTCAAAGAGGTGGCTCTTGTGACTGTTTGCTGCCTGTGGAATCCCAAGGGACAGACAGCACCCTTCCCTTTTGTTCTTCCTCTGTCTCCTCCAGGATAACGGATGGCTTTTCTGCTGCAGTGCTTGGTCAGATCCATCAGCCACAGGAGAATTTTCCAAATCTTTACATTTTGTTTCCATTTTGCACAGTTCATTTAAGTCCAACGCCTCTGTCTCATACTCCACTGTCAGCAGCGAAGAGCAATGACAGCCACTGTGGAAGCCTGCTTAGACGTCTCATTAGCCAGACACCCCAGCTTATCACTGACACGTTCTACCTTCCACCAAACATCTGAACACCGGCAAAGGAGTTACTTCACACTACACAAAAAACAAGCCCTTCCTCCATCGTTTAAACCACATGTTCATAATTTATTTAAACGCCTCACCAGAACTGTAATTATGCCAACAGTCTCTTCAAAGCAATCAAGGCTTTTAATATGAGGCACCTTAAAATGTCCAGTCTTTGCCCATTACCCAATTCATAAACCATCTCCACGTTTCAAGTATCTGTTAGAGCAGCATTCTATACTTCTGTTACCAAATTCTGTCTTCGTTATTTAGGGCTGTCACAACAGAAACACCACAAGTGGATGACTGTAATACAGAGACATCTGTTTTTCTCACAGTTTAGAAGGCAGGGAACCAGAATTCAGCGTGCTGACCTAAGAGAAGGCTTTTCCCCTCTGCTATTCCCGGGAGGTCCTTGTCTCTTGTTGGCATGTGTGGGTCTGGTGTTCCTTAAAGCATCTTGGTGAACCTTCCCTTGCCTTGGTGGCTCTCAGGGCAGAGGCTGTGGGTGCAGAGGGTGGTGTACTCTGCTCCCAGGTCTTCTTTTTTGGTAGCCGTGGGTCCTTCCATTTCTCCTGGCTTCTATCTCTGATCTCTTGTAAGACGAAAGATGTGACTCAAGCCAAGGAGTGACTGAAGATGGCAAAACTCAAGATTCACTCCACCCTAATTCTGACTCATAGATATTTTAGGATATGCAACACATAAATGGAAGACAGTTACATGATACCACACAAAATGGTGGGGAATTACATCAGGTCACAAAAATGCGATAATTACAAACTACTGGGAATTATGTTCTAGCCAAGTTGACACATCTTTCTGGGAGACCCAATTCAATCCACCACACCAGAGCTGTCAGGTGGGTCTCAGCATGTGCCCACCTGTATGAAAGCCCTTATCTTGGCCACCTGCTAGAATGTACTTCTGTGGTTCTGCACTGGGCAATCCAGGGAAGGTCAGAGGGCAAGAGCCTCACCCAGGAGCTCTGGGGAACACCTGTGGTTTGAACATGCCCCAGAGGCCGAACCGTACCGCCCCAGCTCCCAACCTCATGTGCCTTTGTACCATGATGCAGGCGTGGGCCTTGTGGTAGTAGGAGGCATGCATGCTCTGGAACCGCTCCTGGCCTGCTGTGTCCCAAAAATCTGCAAGAGAGACACAGCTGTGACTATCCAGAGAATCGGGGCACTTGCGCAGCAACATCAGCCGGATGTGTGTGGGGAAGGCCAGAGGCATAGCAATATGGTGTCCCTGCCTGTGGGGCCAGGGGCAAGAGAGCTGCTAAGTGCACATTCTTCTGTATGTGTGCCCACGTTCATCTGTGTGTGCCTATGCAAATCTGTCAATACCACAGAAGTGTGTGTATGCAATTGTGTGTACCTGTGCAGACTCATCAATGCCAGGGTAGTATGTGTGCACATGTGTGTTCTGGTTCAGACCCGTCAATGCAGAGGGAGTGTATGTGTACACAGACCGGTCAGTGCATTGGGAGGGCGTGTGTACTTGTGTGTGCACAGACCCGTCAATACCGGGGAGTACATGGATCTGCCCATTTCTTTGTTCCATCAAGTTCTGCTTCAGAGATCTTATGGAGTGCACAGACATTTAGTACTGCCGTGTCTCCTTACTAGGTTCACACAGAAACAGTCACAAGCACACACACAGATGTACAGTGGATGCACATGGCAGTTGTGTGCACAGGTACAAAAAGACTTTCACTTGCCACTGTCTTTCGCTCCCATTTTTCCATGACTTTCTGAAGGCCCTCGTGTGTGTGTGTGTGTGTGTGTGTGTGTGTGTGTGTGTGTGTGTATACACATGCACGCACGCGCTTGCACCCCATGGGAAAGGACACATTGGCTATTTCCTTACATCAGCTGAATCTGAACCCCAAGCCTTGGGACAGTTGCTTTCCTGAAACTCTGTGCTTATCTTCCCTCTGACTTCTGCCTTCTGTCCCGCAGGCTCCACACTGGCCCCACCCCCACCCCCAGGCCTCCAAGCCCACCCTACCAATCCCCGACCCCTTCCCTGGGCTCTCCTTTTCTCCTGTGGTCCTCTCCTGTCCTCTCTCCTCTCTTATGCCCACCTCTCAGCCCACCTTTCCCAGGGGGCTGCTTACCCACAAGGACAGTCTTGTCATCGACTGTGGCCGTGTGCTTGTACAGGGTTAGGGCGTACGTGGACAGCTGCTGGGGCTGGCTGCAGGCAGGTCAAGGAGCCGGACACACAAGACAGAGGGAAAGGCCCTAAATGAGTACACTGTACGCATGACCCTGGAACTGAGGGAGTGCTGTGGCCAGGTGCCCTGAGGACAGGGAGTGGCCACTCCCCAGGGGAAGCTCTGCAGAGGGTCCCAGGGAAGGGCCACGGAGGGCCCAGGTGTCAGGGCCAAGTAAAAACCGGGTGTGGAATTTTCCAGAGACACTCATGAATCCTATCTTGGAGCTGGAAAGATGCACGGGAACCACATCTCCTTCAGCCGAGAAAAGCCTGGGTGGGGCAGAGCAGGGTCCTGCCCTAGGGCCAAGAGGCCAACCTGAGGGATAGAGGGGCTGACACTGTCTGAGAGGCCGCTGGCCAGAGCCTGGAGGTTGGTGACGACTCCTGTGAAGGAGGCAGGTCTCAGCCTTCGAGATAAGGAAACCAGGAAACGGAGGCTCAGAGAGACTAAGTGACTTGTCCAAGGTCAAGGGGTTCCTGGGGGGTGGCGGGGGAAGGGTGTCCCTGGGTCCCACCTTGTGACACTGGTCAGGTCGGCCCTGCCAGCCCTAATCTGCACACATGTGCCCCTAAGCACACACTCCGGCACTTCTCACTTGTTTTTATGGGAGGGACAGCTGGGGATGGGCCTGGAGACAGGCAGGCTCCAGGAACAGTGCCACATCTTGAAGGATACAATCCATCCATGAGGAATCGCTCCATGAGTCTGCAAGGGGGAAGGGGAGTGATCAGCCAGTGCCCCCCTGAGGGTCCAGTGCCCCCCTGCCCACCCCTGGCACTGCCACAGAGGCCCCGACCACACCTCGGCTCATCACCTGCTTGGGTGGGGCTGCTGGGAGCCATCACCCAATCACTACTGAAGAGACACAGGCCTCTGGCCCCTGGGCTTGGCCACCTGTCTGCACCACACCCCCCCCACACTGGACCGGTATGAAGCCTCACATCTGGTCCCTGACTGGTACTCTACAGGTGGCAGTGTCCTCTCACCTCCTTCAGGTCACTGTGCGGCCATCACCCACCCTCACCCCCCACCCCATCCTCTCAGGCCCCCTGGCTGCAGGCCCAATGGGAAACACTCCGTTTGGCATGGCTTGGCTCCCAGCACCTGCAGCCACACACGGCTCCATCAGTGTTTGAACACAGGGAACAGACATGCTGTAACCCTGGGTCCAGTAGGAATATGTGCTCTTCTCTGCCCACAAAACCACTGCCCCCCAACTGGACAAACAGTCCCCTCGTCCCAAACACAACCTCACAATCACATCCTCTGACTACAAAATTATGCTGCAAATAAAAAGCACAACCACGTTTCCTCCAGCCCCAATTTTCAAAATGCACAACAATCAGATAATCACACCCATTCCCAGATAACTGCCAGTTAGGAGACAGTGGAAGGAGATGAGATATCTTCTGGGTAGGATAGTGTTCAAGTCATTCGGCACTTCTGGGAAAACGGAGGAGACATCCTTTTCCATCTTTCCTGCCTGAGGACAACGGAAAGCCTGGGTATTAAGTATAAGCAAATGTAAGAAGCCTCTGCAAATGGAGGTGGCTGACCAGAAAGGTTCTGAGGGCCTGAGGACGGCATGGCTGTGAGTCTTGCACAGGGAGTAGGAAGCTGACCCCCGATGGGAAGGGCAGCCATCGAGGGGCTGCGAGCCACAGCCCACAGCAAACAGAGCTCCCTTTCCCAAGTCCAGGAGCAAGAGCTGAATGGGGAGCCTGCATCCTTCCAACCTGGTGAGGCAGGTGCCACAGGTGCTTCAAGTAGGGAGCCAGAACTGCCCCTTATGTGCTGTTGACAAGAGCCCTCCCGCCTGGTGTCAGAGGGAGACAGACTTCTATCTTGTGCAATTGTGTCCTCCAGAGAGATGCGTCCACCATGCCTGTGAACAGGGTGCTGCTGGGGTAATGAGTTTACACTGGCACAAGGTGGGCCCTAATCCAGCTTGGTGGGTGTCCCTATAAGAGGAGAAGTGACATGGTGTGACACTGCCTTGGAACAGCTGCGTCCCAGAGCCCGCTTGTAGTACCACACTGCAACCGGCCCCAGAAACTGACCTGTGGCAACATCCACCCCTTCCCTGCTGGAGTGGCATCACAGGAAGCTCTTGAAAACAGAAGGTTTAAAGAAGACTGGAGCCTCCACACACAATGCTCGAAACATATTCCCATTTTAACAGAACCAGGACAATCTGAAGCTGACTGAGAATGCAATCCAGGGATGACGACATGGAGCCGGGACAGACCCCGAAGCACGTGGCCTCAGAAGCAGCCTGATGAGCGACCGGCTGCTGAGGACAAGGGGTGTAAACAAGGTGCAGTGAAGAATCCCAAGGCAATTTTAGGACTTCAGATGCAACGAGCCAAAGGAAAGCCTTGCCAAGTGGGGTCAGAAGAAGGTGCAGGAGGCAGAGAAGCATCATTGCGCTCAGGAGTGAAATGCCCAACATGTGCAACAGTCACAATGTCACCCACACAAGTTGGGTGACATTTGTGAAGCAGAGGAAAAAGAAAGCTGGGCTGGAAAAGTACTGGAAGAAACCATGTGGCTGACACAAAACCATGGCCAAAGACATGAACAGAGAGCCAGAGGTAAACCCAGAACCATCCCAGCAAGGAAAACACCCTGAATCAGTCGGCTGATCACCAGAAAGCAGTGTCACCCGATTCTCAAGGACAAAGAACAGCCAGGACTCATCGCTGTACGAAGAAACTCGAAGAGAAGCTGCCTCCGGCAGATGTTTCAACCCTCTGAAGAGAGAGAAAGTGATAAAAGCAGAAACCTTGGATTTCACGTCATAAGGACAAGAGGAGGAGGTAAGGAAGAAGAAATGCAAACATAATAAACTTTATTCTCCTCCTGAGTTTTAAATTGTGTAAACATTATAATGCTGTCTGATGGGACTCTCAATGTTTATAGAGAAAACACTTCTGCCTTTAAGCAGGGAGGGTGTGAGGATGCCGGGGGAGTGGGGCGGTGGTGGTGGTCGTGGGGACATAGTCTACAGTCATCCCAGTGGTAAAGGCCACCCCCTGCTGGGAAAGTGGTACCTATGCGAGGCAGTAGGCACATGGCTAACTGCCGGACTGCTCACCAAAGACCGCTGGTTCAGACCTGCTCAGAGGGGTCTCGGAGGCAAGCCCAGCAATCTGTGTCTGAGAAACCACGTGCACACCCGGGGTCCCCACGAGTAGAGATCGACTCTACAGCAACAACTCAACAACTGCTACGGAAGTTAATTTTAAAAGTAATTAACCGGGGGTGGGGGGACATGCAACAACACTACAGATAAATCATAATGGAAGTCCAAAATTGTTCAAGTAACCCTTCAGGAAAGGCAAAAAACCGTCAACAGAAAGCCAAAAATGGAATGGCAGGTTTAAGCCCTAACAAATATTAATTACACATTGAAAGTGTTTAAAGACACCATATACAAGACAGAGGTGAGAAGAATATATATATTTTTAAAATCATCCAACTATATGCTGACAACAAGAAACTCACTAAAAGAGAAAGAGGATGGTTATTTAAAAAGACGGGAAAAGGTCATGCGAACAATGAAAATAAAAGCAAAAGTGGGCATATTACTATCAGGTAGGGTGACTTCAAATGAAGAAAATTACCATCAACAAGAGTGGGGCATGACATAGTGATAAAAGGGCTACCCCACCAAAACATTCATACACACCCATCCCACCCAAAGATCCCGCTCCACACAACCAAAGCTGTCAAATAGTCGGAAGCAAACGGGTGGAGTGGAAAGAAGAAGCAAACAAATCAGAGTCCACAGCAACTCTCGCAACAACTGACAAGAAGCAGAAATCCAGCGACAAAGGGGATCTGGCAGGCAGTTTTAGACAGCTCTGCCCAGCAACAGTGCAGTACGTGTTCTTTCCAAACGCCTTCGGAACATAGTCCAAGATGGCACACATCAAAAGAAAACCTTTGAGTGAGGCCACAGAGCAGAGTGCAGTCGTCTGTGACCATCGTGGAATGAAACGCCATCAGCAGGAGAAGGTAACAGGACAATTTCCAAACATTTGGGAATGAAACAACACACTTCTGAACTATGTGCCAGTAAGGAACTCTCAAAAGGAAAAAAAACTGAACTGAACCAAAATGAAAATACAACTCAGCAAAGAATGTCAAAATAGGTGACTCGGTGCAAAAGAAATGCACGGCATTGAATGCGTACAGTCGAAAAAGAAAAAGCCTCGGGCTATCATCTGAGCTCCTGCTCCCAGGGATTTCAGAAAAGAAGTACAACGAAGTCCAAATGCAAGTAAAAGGGAAGAAACAGTAAAGAACAGAAATCAAATAAATTAAATTTAAAAAATAATTAAATATTAAATTTAAATTTAATTTAAATTAAAATTAAAAAATAAATTTTTTTTTAAAAAGGTACACTCTTAGAAACCTTCAGGGGCAGTTCTACTCTGCCCAATAGGGTCACTATGATAAAATAGTTATAGGGACATTCAAATGACCTGTTCTGACAGTGGGTGAGTTGAGATAGTCTGAGCTTTTCAACTCGGTGCAAAAGAAATGCACGGCATTGAATGCGTACAGTCGAAAAAGAAAAATTTTTTAATTTTAATTAAATTAAAAAATATATCATCTTATTGGGGGCTCGTATTTTTATTTGATTTAATTAAAGAAATTAAAAAATAAAAGCAACAAAACAAAAAGAAAACCTAAGAGCAATTGCTTTAAAAGAGCAACCAAATGGTCACAGCTTCAGGCAGGCTGACAGAGGAGAAGAGCACAAATCACCATGGTCAAGAATGAAATGTGTCACAACAGATCCTACAGACATCAAAAGGATGTAGGGATGATCACACATGAAGGAACTTCAGAAAGCTCATGGAAAAATGGAATTAGAAGACAATGGGAGTTTTTCTATATTTTGACCTTCCTTTGAACATTTGACAACAAAAATGAAATGGACCGTTTCCTTGAAAAGCTCAGACTATCTCAACTCACCCACTGTCAGAACAGGTCATTTGAATGTCCCTATAACTATTTATCATAGTGACCCTATTGGGCAGAGTAGAACTGCCCCTGAAGGTTTCTAAGAGTGTACCTTTTAAAAAAAAAAAAATCATCTTATTGGGGGCTCGTATCACAAACTCATCACAATCTATACATCCATCCATTGTGTCAAGTCCACTTGTTGCCATCATTTTCAAAACATTTTCTTTCTACCTGAGCCCTTGGTATCAGCTTCTCATTTTTCCCCTCCTTTCCTGAAGACTATAACTCTTTATAGGAGTGGAAAGCCTTGTCCTTCTCCTGTGGAGTGGATGCTTGTTTCGAACTGCTGACCTTCTGGTTAGCAGGCCAACTGATAACCACTATACCATCAGGATGTTATGAGTAATAAACAACTCAATGGTAGTGAGTCTGGCTTTTTGAAAAATCAACTACTAAGGACATTTCCTAACTAAAAGACGCCTCAAGAAGAAATCCTCAAGCCCACATGCTCTCATGAAAGAATTCTACTAAACATTAAAGAATTAAATATCAATTTTATAGTCTCCTAAATATACAAGAGGAGCAACTTCCCAAGCGTTATGAAGCCAGTGTACCCTCAAAAAACTGAAACAGCCCTGAAAGCCCTCGCTCATCTATGCCAAAAACTTGCCACCGAAACAGAAAGGACCCATATTTGTGCCCATTCCAAAGAAAGGTGACCTAACAATGTGAAAATTACCGAACAATAGCATTAATATCACATGCAAGTAAAATTATGCTGAAGATCATCCCACAATAGTTGCAGCAATATATCGACAGGGAGCTGCTATAGAAATGTAAGCTAGATTCAGAAGAGGAGGTGGAACAAAGGAAATTAAGGCTGACATCATATGGATCTTGGCTGACAGCAGAGAATATCAGAATCACATTTTATTGACTCTGAGAAGGAATTTGACCACATATCAGGACAAAGTATGCATAATATTGCTAGAACACTTCACTAGAGTCATGCAAAACCTAACACAGACCAAAAAGCAGTCATTCTAATAGAGCAAGGGGGGTATTACAGGGTTTAAAATCAAGAAAGATGTGTATCTGTGTTGTATCCACTCATCTTAATCATCAATCACTCTGTACGCTGAGCAAATAATCTGTGAAGGTATGCTCTATCAAGAAGACGGGGCATCAGGATTGGAGGAAGACTTACTAACAACCTTGGGATGCGGATGCACAACTCCACTTACTGAAAGTGGTATGGAGATGAAGCACTTACTGATGAAGATTACAACGCAGGCTAAAGAAAACAAATCCTCACAACTGAACCAACAGGCAACATCATGATGGAGGGAGAAAAGATGGCAGTGGTGAACAGTTTCCTTTTACTCAGACCCAGAATTAATGCTCATGGAAATAGCAGTCAAGAAATCAAATGTAGGGAGGGGACGGGAGGACTAGTAGGGAGTGACCAAGGTCAAGGCAACC
>NW_022103898.1:12208-42069 GCF_000313985.2 Echinops telfairi | reverse complement strand
AGCTGATTCCAGGAACCCAAGAGGAAAGCGAATTTTGGGAATAATGAGGGCAACAAATGTATAGAAGTGCTTTACACAATTGATCTATGTATTGTGATGAATTGTATGAGCCCCAATAAATTGATTAAAAAAAAAAAAAGAAATCAAATTACTCGTGGTGTAATAATAAAAAAAAAGAAATCAAGTGATTCATTGCCTTTGTGCTGCTGCACAAGAGCTCCCTAATGTGTTAAAGATGATGAAGGTGCACCTGGCCTAAACCAAAGTATTTCCAGTCACCTATATGGATGGGAAAGCTGGACAGTGAATAAAGCACACTGCAGAAAACTCGATGCATTTGAATGACAGTGCTGGCAAAGCATATTAAAAGTGCCATGAATTTACAAAAGAAGAAACATTTCTCTCTTGGAACAAGTCAGCCAGAATAATCCTTAGAAGCAAGGACGGCAAAACTTTGTCTCGAGTACTTTGGACATGTTGTCACGAGAGACCAATTCCTGGAAAAGTACATACATGGAGAAGTATGTGGTCCCAGGAAAAAATGAAGGCTCTCCGTGAGGTGGATGCCAGCTGCTGAGGCAATCAGCTGGAACATGACATCTGGGAGGAGGGTGCAGGAGCAGGCTGTGCTTCGTTCTGCTCACCGTGCGGCCGCGAGTCAGCACTGGCTTGGCAGCACCTAACAAGTGTAGCACCGCAACTGGGCAGAGAAAGCAGAGAGAGAGAAGCGACAGACCCTCACCTCACAGATGCTTAAATCCCTTCTTTTAGAAACGCATGCCAGGGTTCCTGAGTGAAGCCATGAGGTCCGGGACCTTTCTTGGGAAGTTTCTGATTACCGATTAAATCTCTTCACTTGTTGTGGGTCTGTTGAGATGTGTTATTTTTTCTTGAGTTAATAAGATTGTGTGCTCCTGGGAATTAGTCTGTTTCCTCTAAGTTATGTACCATATATACTCGTGTATAAACTGAGTCAGCACATTTTTAATGAGGTTTTTTTGTGGTAAAATTAGGCGCCTCGGCTGATCTTCAGAATGGCTTATACGCGAGTATACACGGTAATTGGTTGCAGTATTACTGTTCACAGTATTCTCATGATCCTTTTTAGTTCCCTTTTGTTAGGGTCAACTGATATTTGGCAAAGGTACAAGAGCAAGTTAGTGGAGAAATACAGCCTTTTGCTTGTCAACAAAAGGACCTGGGATGATGGATGTCCATCTGAAAGCAAAAACAAAGCTATAGCCATCGAGTTGGTTCCAACTCATGGTGACCCTACTCAAGGTTTCCTCCTGAGGAGCAGCTGGGGGGTTTGAGCCACTGACTTTTTACTTTGTAGTTAGCAGAACAGGACCCCTTTTGCAATCCATAAAAAGAATAAATGCGCTTTAACCACCCCCCTCAGGGATATGGGCACTCTCAGAACACCCTGGACTGTACTTAGGCCTTGTCTGCCCAGCACGGCAGCAGGTGTCTCTGTGCACAGCAGAGAGAGAGACTCACTCAAAGGAGGTGAGACCCTAAAGGGCATGTCAGGCATTAGATAAAAGTGCAAACCCATCCACATCTGACTGCACTTGAAGAGGTTTCCAGAAAAAAAGGCCAGACATGGGTCCAGAGAAATCTAGAAGAGAGGTATGGAAAAGCAGCAAGGCAGCCCAAGAGACCAGGTTCTGGGTACTTGCCCTCCAGCCTGGATCAACCCTGAGAAGGGGCCTCCCCCAGGGGAAACTGGCACAGAATTCCCAAGTCCCAGTGAATGGCAGGCACATTTTCCGCAGACACCACAGTGCTTCTACCATGAGACTCTGTCTCTAGGGCCAGAAGTTTGCCTGAGATCCTGCCAAGAGCTGGAGACTGGCCAGTTTTCTAAACGCTGTGGATGTGGGGCCAACATTGCCATGCTCTCCGAAGGTCTGCTGTAACAGATAACTTTGCCAACTTGAAGATGTAGAAAAGTTTAGGGGCAGAGTCCAACTTGTCAATCAGGTCACAGCCTGAAGCTGTCTCCTTGAGAGTGTGGCCTTCTCATAAGGAGGACCCTCGGACACACACACACCCCTTCCTTTCCCCTCTTCCTGCTGGCTGGAAACGTTGAGAGGTGCCGGAGCCTTGCAGTTTTCCACAAACCTTGGATCCACGTGACTGCCCCCACCAGCCTGCGATCTTCCTGCATTCTGCATCACTGCGGTGTGGCTGCGTGACTAGTATCAGAATTATAGACTTGAGTCAGACAGGGCTGGAATGTTTTCTTGATATATAATTACTTCTTGATATAAAACTCTTTTTTACACATATAGGAGTGTCACTGGATTTGTTTCTCTAGTCAACTTGGCCTCACAAGCCTGCCAACTACTAACAGTCTTCTTTTTGGTTGTTTCAAGTGAGGCTTATGAGGCTGGCGTTGGGCATGGCGGGTCACCGAAGCATGAGGTCACAGGTTACCTGGGGCCCGACATCAAGCAATGCTCACTAATAAGTCCACCGGCTGTTTTAAACACAGATGGGCATATAGGGTGCTATCTATTGGGTCACCCCACAAAACCCACAAGTTCCACCTTCACTTTTAATTGCATGCACGCTGTTGAGGACAGACAAAGCAACTGTAAAACTCTCCACTAGAGCTTCAGGGGGAGAGAGAGGGGAAATGTGAATTAAGACGCAAAGCCCAGTAAAGCAGCCCTAGGTAATCATGCTCAGCTATCAGAACAGGTCAGTGAATACCTGGAGCACCTGGAAGATGAGGCACACAGACACCTGCCTGGTCAGTGGTATGTGGCTAGCATCCTATAAGGGCAGAAAGGGATACCGGCCTCCACACACCTTAATTTTGGGAAACTAACAAATGTCATTTCCACAGATTCTCCCCTAACAGCTATGTTGCCTCAAAGTGAGCACCTGGTTGATTCTGTCTCCCTGTAGATCTCCTCCCGCCGAGGCACCCATCCCCTCTCTTGCCTTCCCCTAGTGCAGGTATTAGGTTTCCTTGCCTGAGCTCAGGAACTTTACTGCGATAACCACCCACCTTGTGATGTATGTAACTCCTGAATATGCATGACTAATGGCTACGTATAAAAGCCCCAAAGCAATAAAGACGCTTTCTTCTCTGGTCCTGCTCCTCAGTCTTCCTTCCCTCTCCTTCCTTCCCTCCCCCACTCCCTCTCCCCCTCTCTCCTGCCCTCTCCTCCTCTCCACGTGAACCACCAATAAGGGCTATGGTGAGTATGCTACCATGAAATGTGTCTGACTTCTTTCTTTACTCTGCTATTTCTCTTATTCTCTATGACTTTACTATAATCTTTATATTTTATAGCCGTACAATTGCACCAACCATACCCATGATTATTTGTTATGGGCTGGCTATCCTGACACCTAACAGGTAAGGGCGGGATTGTACCCAGGAGAGGAGCTGCCAGCACTGTAGAGTGGCCTGAACTCTCCAGACAGGGAGCCACACCTGTGCATACAGGCAGCTGTCAGTTCAAAGGATAAATAAATCACTTCTACCCATGGGTGTCAGCCTCAGTGAGAGGCTGTGGTGAAACCAAACTTCGTATGACGGCTCTTGTACCGGTTTCTCCAGAACTCCCACCAGATGATTGGGTGAGACCATGCAGATACTGTATAGAGGGTGCTAACTCAGGGGCTGGTCAGGTTTACCATTCCCCTGGCTAGAAAAATGAGGCATCTCAGAAGCAGGACAAGGAACAAGAGCAATCAGCAGAGATCTCTGCCTGAAGTGGAGGAAGAAGCAGAGGCTGTGCCACCCTGAAACCAGAGGGACCACCATGCTGAGACAGAATCAAGTGAGCTTCCTGGCCCATAGAAGAAGGCTGAGAGGCTGAGGGTCAGGAGACGTGGCTGCTGGCTGAGGAGAGGTGCTGCCCTGGGCTGTTTTATGACTTGTGGTACCTAAGAGACTCCCATAATCACAGTATCTGTGAGTTCAGTGCGTTCCATGGGTTATGGAACTCACAGAGAAACCATGTGCCAGGGGAGTGAAGCCCAAGTGACTTCACTTAATGGCGTTAGCTAAGGAGCTTTCCTGAATGCAATGTCTATGGAATGTTTACCACTTGCGACACTGCTCAGAGGCAAACAGGATTGGTGTACATGTCACCTGGAAGGTCAAGAGAACTCTGAATCTTCCATTTACCTTGAGTAATCAAAAGGCTAGGTCCTGCTATCTGCTTAGTCAACAGTGGCATCCCCGAGACTGATACAGGACTTAGAAAACTTCACTGTTCTGTTTGCTTACATGTGGTCCACATGGATTTGCTGTGGTTATCATAAAACCTGAGTTCACATAAGACACCGCACCCCACACCCCACCCCGCCCGCAAGGTATGAATTCCAAAGTAGAAAGTACATATTATTCAAATTTCAAGCAGGACACCATCAAGACAGCCTCCTCACTGGCCTCCTTTCAATGAGGCCTCTTTCCCCCTCTAACTTGGAGTTAGCAAACTCGTCTGCCACCCACGTAAAGAGTAACAGGCAGACCACTAGGGTTGGCTCGGGTAAGAAGGAAGGCAGGTGGAGGCATGCCTGGCCTTGGACTGATGTAGAGATGGAATCTCCACCTCCTGGTGAAGCCAGAGGAGGCCAGATATGACCTCACACTGTTTTCCCAGCCTCCAAGGAAACATTTTCACCTGGGTTCACTCTGTGCAGGCCCAGCAGCTCCACAGCTCAAAAAACAACAGCCAGGCTGCTTCAGGAGCCTCCAGGGTGAGCCGTCACACCTGCAGCCAGGTCTCATGAATAAATCCCGCCCCCACCCCCGGTCCATGCCTCTCTCCAACACACAGAGGTACTGGTGTGAATGCCTGGACTCCACCTGTGAAATCTGCTCTCTGCCTGGCCTTTCTTCCCTACCCCTCCTCCACAGCTACACACACACAAATTTGCTCAAAAGCCCCCCCACACACACACACACACAAAGACTTGCTCAATAGCCACTCACACATACATGGACTTGCTTAATAGTCCCCACAAACTTGTTCGATAGCCCCCCACACATACATGGACTTAATCAATAGCCCCCTACACACACACACACACACACACACTTGCTCTACAGTCCGTCGCCCCCACCTACTTGGACTTGCCCACAGCACTGTCCCCCAGGCAGATGATCTTCACATTTTCATCAGCGTCATATTTCTCTTGGTCCAGTTCACAGGGTTTGGCTCTGTCCCCTGCCATCTGCTCCTGCTGATGGAGAGGGGACTCAGGTGCTGTTTGGGAAGATCAAGAAGTGCAAGCCAATCAGGGTGCAGGATAGCAACGATGAAACATATAACTTTCCTCTAGTTCTTAAATGCTTCCTCCCCCCGACTATCATGATCCCAATTCTGCCTTGCAAATCTGGCTAGACCAGAGGGTGTACATTGGTACAGATAGCAACTGGAAACACAGGGAATCCAGGATAGATGACTTCTTCAGGACCAGTGGTGAGAGGGGCAATGCCTGGAGGGTGAAGGGAACGTGAGGTAGAGGGGGGGGGGGGGGACCAATTACAAGAATCTAAGTATAGCCTCCTCCCTGGGGGATGGACAGCAGAGAAGAGGGCGACGGAGGGAGACGTCGGGCAGTGTAACTTATGACCAAAAATTAATTTATGAATTATGAAGAGTTCATGAGGGAGGGGGGAGTGTGGAGAGAGGGGGGAAATGAGCAACTGATATTAAGGGCTAAAGTAGAAGGCAAATGTTTTGAGAATGATGAGGGCAACAAATGAACATATGTGCTTGACACAATGGATGTATGTATGGACTGTGATAAGAATTGTACGAGCCCCCAATAAAACAATTAAAAAGAAGTGGCTGCTGTCTGAGAAGTCGGCTTCCTCGTGCCTGAGTGAGGCTGCAGCCCCTGCATCTGCCATGCCACTGGCCAATGTGAGACCACTGCCATCACACTTCTAGAGACCCTATATACGTCTACAGACAGGCTCATCTTTCTCCCTCAGCGCGGCTGAAGGGGGTGATCCGCTGACCCTGTGGGGTGCGGCCCAATGCCTGCCCCACGGTGTCTAGGAAAGCGCAGCGCTCAGGCGATGAGTAGCACACAGTCCACCACACGGCAGCTACCTTCTGGCCTGTCTTCCTTTCAAACACCGGGGCCCTCGGCCCTCTCCCTGCGGCCATCCCAAGCGCAGGGTCCGCACAGCTCCTGGCTGCAGGTGCCGCCCAAACCAGAGCCCCCGCTGACATCTCGACCCTCGGTGCCGACCAGCCCGGGAACAGCAGGCTGCCACACTCCTGCCCCAAACGCTGCTGCCTCGCTGCCCAGCAGCCCCAAGCTGGGCCTGTCGCCGGCAGCTTCTTGCTCACAAGAGGCCACGGAGCTGGTGGACGGAGCGCAGGGCTGCCTGCTCGCCGTCCCCTCGGACCCTGACGCCCCCGCCTCCACCCACCCGAGCTTACGCAGTACCACACTCCGCGTCCGGACCGTCTCGCGTCCTCGCAGCTGCTACGCAACCGCGCAAAGACCCCGCGGAGGGCTGCCCGAGCGAACGCCTGAAGGACCCTGGCGGGATGGCGAGTGCGGCGCCTGACGGAGGACGCCGAGGAGTCCAGCGCAGCTCCGCCGCCCTGGGCGCTGGGGTCGAGTCAGCTGGGCTTTGGCGGTTCGCAGAAGCACTATCGAGCCGACAACAGAAGCCTACGTCCTCGTAGCCCCGTCACCCGGAGGGGCTCAAAGACCCAGCCCGACCCCTGGGAATCTGTGAGCCCCCGTGCTATGGCCGAGGCACTCCTCGTTCCCCTGATCACAGCCTCCTCGGACTGTGGGCTGCCGCGCTGAGGTTCCCGAGCGCCTGTGCGGAGCTCCCCTGCTGGGCTCTCCCACCCCCAGCCAAGAGCCCGGACCTCCCTCCTCCCCTTCGGTTGCCCACCAGGTTCTGTTGGATCCTGCCCGCCGCTAGGCCACAGTTTCCACGGTGTGCAGTGGTGACTAGACACTGGACTGCTTGAGCCGTGCTCAGCGGGGTCTCCGGCCAGGGCAGGGGTGGCTGCGGGATGGTTGTGA
Organism: Echinops telfairi; assembly: GCF_000313985.2. NCBI lineage: Eukaryota > Metazoa > Chordata > Mammalia > Afrosoricida > Tenrecidae > Echinops > Echinops telfairi. The sequence goes on along the minus strand of NW_022103898.1, from coordinate 35,037 downwards.
GGCTTCTCTCAGCTGGCAGAGGCGGGTGGGCACCTCCGGAGTAGCCAGGCCAGTCTCCACCTTTACAGACCCCGCGTTTCTGCGCCCTGCTGTGATTTCTGGGCCCCCACATTTCCATGGGTTGAAGGCTGTTCACATTCCTATCATGTTTTGCTTTAATACGACTGCCCTTTTTTCCTATTGGCTCCTGGAAGGTCCAGGAGCTGGTCAGGTCTGAGGGAGGGTGACTGGTCCCTGGGAAGGTGTAGCCTGACCAGGGACTGCCCCAGACCTCGGGCCCTCCAGGGCCTGAGTCTTGTTGAGCAGCTCAGTTCTCTGAGGGTTGTTCTTCCCTGACAGACAGCCAGAGTGCAGCCTGGGCAGAGGGGTGGGGGGTAGGGGTGCTTGTGGCTGGCCCCAGCTGGTCTTTGCTTTCTTATGGACAGGGGCCCTCTCAGGGACTCTTTCTACCTTGGCAGAAACCTGTTCCACCGGATAACTAATGAATGCTTCTTAAGACACTCACTGGGTTGAGGTGGGGTATAGGTGAGAAAGGAGTTTTAAAGTTTAAGGCTTGGGGTTGGGGCAGAGGTTAGGATTTCGGCTGAGATTGGGGTTAGAGTTAGGGCTGAGGGTAGGGTTGGGCTAAGAGCAGGAGTAAGGTTTAAGGGTAGGGTTAGGGTCATGTTTTAGGACTTAAGGTTAAGAGCTTAAGATGGGTCCACGGCCAGGGGGTAGAGGCCAAGGCGAGGGCTAGAGGTTTGGGCTGGGGAGTTAGGGCTGTTTAGAGTCAGGTTCAGAGGAAGGGTCAGGAATTTAGGGTTTCATGTTAGTGTTTAGTATTGAATCTGTGACTGTGCCCACAGCCTGAGTTGAGGCTAGGACTGGGGTCAGAATCAGGGCAGTATTGTTAGGTGCCATCAGGTCAGTTCCAACTCAGCAACCCTGTATACAACAGAATGAAACACTGCCCAGTCTTGAACCATCCTCATAATTGCTGGGATTGAGCCCATTGTTGCAGCCAATCCTTTTTGAGGGTCTTCCTTTTGCATTACCCTTCCACTTTACCAAGTATGATGTCCCCCAGGGGCTGGTTTCTCCTGGTAACATGACCAAGTGAGGTGAAATCGCACCACCTTTGCCTCTAGGGAACATTCTGGCTGGACTTCTTCCAAGACAGATCTGTTTATTACTTTAGCAGGTCATGGTAACATTCAACATTCTTCACCAGCTCCACCGTGGAAACGTTATCTATTTTTCTTTGATCTTCCTTATTCAGTATCCAATTTCCAGATGCATATGAGGCGACTGCAAATACGATGACTCACATCAGGCTCACCGTAGTCCTCAAAGTACCATCTTTGCTTTTCAATACCGTAAAGAGGTCTTGTGCAGCACATTTACCTAATGCAATGCATCATTTGATACTCTGACTGCTGCTTCCCTGAGCATTGATCTGGAGGCCAAGGAAGATGAAATCCTTGACAATAATTTTTGTTTATCATGTTAATGGTCCAGTAGTGAGGATCTGGGTTTTCCTTACATTAATTGTACTCAGGGTAGAATCTGGGTTTTAGGGTCAGAGTTTGGGTCAGGGTAGGGTTAGAGATTTGGACCTGGGCTAGGGTTAGGCTTCAGTATTTAGGGTTTAGATCAGAGCTATTGGTAGGGCTAGTGGTTACGCTTGGGTAGGTTAGGGTTAGGGCTAGGGGGCAGGGTAGGGCTAAGGTACATGCCATTTTCATTGATTACATTTCTTGTTGTGGGTCCACCACATCCAACTTCTCTACGTTCTCCCCATATGATCACACAGTCACTTAGATTTCTATCTAATCTTTTCAGTTGCTGTTGTCAATTTAATGTCACTGCCATCGAGCCAATTCCAATTCACAGCGACCTTAAAACTGCCCCTGTGGGTTTTGGAGACTGTAACTCTTTATGGGAGTAAACGGCCTTTTCTTTCTCATGTGGATTTGAACTGTTGTCTAACCTACTACACTATCAAAGCTCTTGTGTGCTGGTTCTCTTCCCACAACTGCCTCGTGATCCAGGTTCCAGTTCCACATGAGCACAATGAAGTGTTCTGAAATTCCCATTCTTCTCGAGGTTATCCACAGTTTATGATCCATGTAGTTAAATACCTTGGCATAGTCAATAAAGCAAAGGTAAACACTTTTCTGGCATTCTGTCAAGATCCATATGACATCAGCAAGGATGTGTGTTCGGCCAGGGTGACTAGAGCAGTGGCACTCATCTACGTGTAAGAAAGCATCCCAGCACAGTCCAACCCAAGTCCAATACTAGTCCATAAGTCCTTATTCAGACTTACTTAGCCACATGCAATGATGCAGAATTCAGGAAATCACAGGCTGGTGGGTGCAGAGTCGTGTGGATCCAAGGTCAGTGGAAAAATGGCAGGGCACTAGTAACTCTCATAGTGGCCACCAGAATCCCAGTAAGCAGGAAGATAGGGGTGGTAGGGAGAAAAGAAGGTTCCCAGGGGTCTCCTTATAAGGTCACACCCCAAGGAAGCACCATCAGGCTGTGACCCAATTGACAGGTTTGATTCCACCACTACCCAGGAGTGTCTTATTGACATAAAATCATCTAACTACCATAATATCCTTTGTTCACCATCCTCATTTTTCTCCCCAAAATTTATTGGTGTATATTCTCAAGAAGAGTTGTACAATTATCACAATCAGTTTGAGAACATCTTATTCATTCTTTGTGCTCATTGTTATTAGCTCCCCATTGTCCCCCAACCTTCCCTGCCATACCCTCAAGGAACCATTAATCCAATTCCTGTCTCTATAGATTTAACTTTATGCTGGATTTCACATAGAGAAAAACATTAAAACAATAACAAAGTAAAACATAAAAACTTCAATCAAAAAGCAGAAAATGTAAAAAAAATCTAGAGCAAATTTAAATGGATCATAAGGGCAATCAAATGAGAGGGTGTTACATTTTAACCTGACTGCATCTGAAACAATCCCCTTTCCAATGCATGCTGCAGGACAGCAAGGCTGTCACATCCCTGTCCCAGTAGCTCACAAATAGTCCCCTTTACTTTTTAAAATAAAAACTGAAATAGCTTTAAGGGGGGAGCGGGGAGGGAGGGGACAAATGAGGTGCTCATACCAAGGGATCAAGTAGAAAACAAATGTTTTGAGAATGATGAGAGCAACAAATGTACAAATGTGCTTGACACACGATGGATGTATGGATTGTATTGTTATACAAGACCCCAACAAAATGATTAAAAACACACAAACAGCTTTAAACTTGGAAAAAAGGGAGATCAAACGGTAAGATAGTACATTTTTACCAAAGTATGTCTGCTATGATCAACTTTATAATGCTGTCTGATAACAGGGTTATCCACAGCTCTCAACTATGATCACAGGAGATTCATCAGAGGCTTAATCCATGTTTAGACCCTGCAAATGGATTTTGGGCTTCCACTGTTGCCCATAGCCTTCTGCCAACCAGGTAGGTATTCACAATTTAAGTTCTGATGCCATTCACCTCTTTAGATTTGTACTATATTATTTACAATCCTTGGACCACACAAATTGGTGTGCTTCTTCCATGTAGGTTTAATTGGCATCTCACTGAGATGGGTGCTTGTTTGAAACAAGCCATTAAGACCCCAGGCACTCTTATTTCTGATACCAGGCACCATCTAGTCTCTTCACCACTTTGCTATATGAGGTCAAGCATCAAGCAGGGCCAAAAGAATTGTTTAGATTAGGGCTAAAATTAAGTGCAATCCCAAAATCCATTCATGCATGTATGGTTTATATATGTATCTGGTTTACCTTAGAGATATCAGTCATTTTAGGTTAAAGAACATTATGAATCATCTCCTTGGGGATGATGACATCTTCCACTGCCATTAAGTCATTTATTCATAGATGCATTGAGAGTTCTTTATATGTATAATGTATGTTTATGTACCTTGCATAATCACGATTCCATATTGCACAACACAACACAATTAACTATGTACATTTTGTCATGACCTGAGTTTACTCCGATGACTTGCACTGAATGGAGTGATCCAGGGATGCATAGTCCGGACAGTAGCTGCTGACAGCCAGCCTCAAGCACACTTCCAAATGATCATCAGTCATGGTGGAACGGTATTTGAACTTGATTTTTATGTGGGAAACGACTGACTCACAAATAAGTAGAGCCAAATAATGCAGCCCAGGAGGTAGCACATTTTCTCATGTTTGGGTACTTTCCCTCTGCGAGTAAATTCCACAACTATTCATGCGCTCTGGACTTCAGCTGAATGTTGGCTTGTAGTGTCAATATCTCTCATTCTGTATGAAAGTGTTATGTTTGTGTCTTCTTACTTGGTGCAGCTCCCCCACTCATTTTAATACCCTTTCTTACGTTTAAGAGGGGGGGAAAAGGCTTAAAATTGACGATAACTTAGCTTGTCAGTTTTGCTGCATTTAGTGTAGTTGTTTGCGCAAACGTTTGACGCCTACGATTGCATCTGATTGGCTGTACTGTGTAACAATGAAGTGACGGGATTGATGATAGGCTTCTGTCTATTTTTGTAATGCCATGCGATCTACCCACCCTACATTTGCGATTGACTAGTAGATCACGATCGATATATTGAGCCACCCCTGTGGTAGAGTGTATTTTTTTTATGTGTTCTTGTACAGTGATTGTCTTCTTTACATCTTCTTTTGATGTTTCCTATCATTCAATATTTTGCCCATTACTGTTGTTGTTAGGTGCCATGAAGGTGGTTCCGACCCAGTGACCTTATGCACAAAAGAATGAAACACTGCCCATACTATGTCATCCTCACAATTGTTTCCATGCCAAAGCTCATTGTTGCAGCCATGTCATCAATCCACCTCCTTGAGGACTTCATCTTTTTCTTTGTCCCTCTGTTTTACCAAACATGGCGTCTTTCTCCTGGTCTCTCCTGACTCATCCAAAGGATGTAAGATGAAGTCTCACCATCCTTGCCGTTAAGGAACACTCTGGCCATACTTCAAAGATGTATGGGGTTGCCCTTTTAGCAGTCGTCTTTCAATATTCCCTTCCAGCACAACTCAAATTCATCTATTCTTCTCTGAACATTATTCAATGTCCAACTTTCACATGAGGCGATTGAAAATACCATGGCTTGGTACACCTTGTCTTCAATGTAACATCCTTGCTTTTCAATAAAGAGATCTTGTGCAGACTTATCTCATGCAACTCGTCTTTTGATCTCTTTACTGCTGCTTCCATGAGCATTGATTGTGGATCCAAGCAAGACAAAATACTTGACAACGTCAACCTTTTCTTCATTTATAACGCTGGCATGGCAATGCTTGTCAAAATGGATTTGCCCCATAGAATCCTTCAATATTGCAACTCAACTCACTGCCACTGAGTCAGTGCTGACTCATATCGATCCTCTGTGGGTTTCCAAGACTGTAACTGTTTACAGGAGTAGAAAGCCCAGTCTTTCTCCTGTGGGGCTGCTGGTGATTTCAAACTGCCAACCATGTGGATCACAGCCCAACATGGAATCACTGCACCAGGGGTCCCTAATATTAAAACTAGAGGCTTGGATTTTCATCTTGAGTTTTTTTTAAGAAAAACATCTTTTTCCTGTTTGGTTTTGTAACTCTGGATCTTTGAAATCTTCAGTGTAATTATTTGACTTTCCCTCAGGCTTCCCTTTGAAATTTTCTGTTCAGTTCTTTGACTTCATCATTTGTTTTGTAAGCCTTAGCTACTCTACATTTAAGAGGCAGTTTCAGAGTCTGAGTCTCTTCTGACATCTACTTTGACCTTTTGTCTTTGTAATGACTTTTGTCTCTCCTCACGTATGTTTTTATGTTAACCACAGCTCTCCAGGGTTTGTCATGGTGTTCACTGAAGCAAATGTGGACCTATGATGTCCTCCAAATCCAAGTGGGATAGACTCAAGGTCCTATTTTGGCTCATAGACTTGCTTTAATTTTTGTCAGCTTCAACCTGAATTTACCTATGAGCAATGGATGGTCTGTCCTAGTCAGACCTGACCTGGTTTTAACAACTGACGTTGATCTTCTCCATTGTCTCTTCCCACAGTTGGATTTAATTTGATTTCTCTGTATTCCATCTTGAGAAGTCCACCTACAGTCACTTTTTGTGTTGTTAAAGGTATTTGCTGTAACCAAGTCCTTTGTGTTGAAAAATTCTGTCATGGGATCTACAGCTTTGTTTCTGTCACCTCAAGCTTATTTTCCAACTACGGTTCCTTCTTCTTTGTTCCTGTTTTGCATTCCAGTTGCCCAAAATTATCATGCACCTTGAGTGCATGTTTGATCAATATCAGACTGAAGACATTAGTAGAGTTCAATTTCTGTATCACTAGCTTTAGTGGTTGGTGCATAAACTTGAGTATTTGCATAGATTGGATTTCCTTGTAAGCAGGTAGACATTATCCTCTCACAAACCGAATTGTACTTCATGATAGATCTTGAAATGTCATTTTTGAAGATGAATGGGGTACCATTCCTCTTGAATCTGTCATCCCCAGCATAGAAAACTGATTTTCCAATTCAAAACTGGCAATACCAGTCCATTTCAGCTCAATAATGTTATCAATCTTTTATGTATGCCATTTTAATTTTAATTTCAAATTTTCCTGGATTCATACTTCATGTATTTGAAGTTCCATTTATTAATGTATGTTTGCAGTTTCTTCTCATTCTGAGTCATGGCCCATCAACAAGCGATCCTGAACGTTTTACTCCATCTACATCATTATTGTCAATACTACTTTAACAAAGCAACTCTTCCTCAGTTGCATATTGAGTGCTGACCTGAGGAACTGATCTATATCTGACAATGTTCTACTGATATTCCAGAGGTTTCCAGTATCTGACAATGTTCCACAGCTAATTCTTCCAAAGTGGACAACCTAATCCTTCGTAGTGTGTTCTTAGTCTAGAAACTCTGATGAAACCTCTCCATTCTAGGTTAGATTTCTGGTATTTGCAATACCAGTGACATAAGCTCTCAGTATCATAGCCACACACAACCATCACAAACTAAAAGCCAAACAGTAGTGTTCTAGGTATAGATAGATAAGAGACTAGCACAAAGCTGACCTAACATTAGTTACCTTTTACTTGAAACTGTTAGTTTGGTTGGTGTAAACCTTAGACCAGTTCCACAGTTGGGATAAATTTGGCTGCTAATGTTTTGTGGCCCTTTTCTCTCCATTTAATATTTGACTTTATGTATAAAGTGGAGTTTTACTTTAGACCAAGTAGTGAGTGAATGATTTGTTTGCTAACCCTTTCTGATATCACTTCCCTTAAATAATTTTTTTGTAATTCTGCTCTCTCAGTGGGTTCAGCATTGATATGCTAACAAGAGACATTTGGAGCAAAAAATAAACTGCCTTTGGGCAAGAGGTTCACAGGCAAAGAAGGGTACTGTTAATTGGTGATAGCATAGTTAATGACCTATAGCATTTAGCAACAATGCCTTCTGTCAAGTGACTGATGAAGGGAACTCATGGCAAAAACAAAAGAGCCTTGCTAACACTTGGCTAACTAGGTCAAAGGTCAGGCCAAGGGGCCAAGGATTAGAGAGAAAGCTTCCTATGAGCAAGACTGAGAAAAGACTGTTCTGATTGAAAAAAAAACAACAAAAAAACTGTATCCTTAGTGTTCCTGAACCTGAATTGTAACCTATTGCTTCCTTAGTAAACCTCTTTTGTGTGTGTGTTTTCTGAATAAACCTCTTAACTGTGAGTGTGGTGTGTTCTCTGTGACCACTGCAATAAATTACTGAACTCAGCAGCTATAGAACATACAACCAAAAGGACATCTGGTGTCAGACTTTGTAAAAAAAATTGAAGAGAGGAGGTGTCTGGTCTCTGCATCATAGAAATTAGGCTTGGGAGGGGGCTGGGAGTGGGGAGGGAGGGGAAAATGAGCTGATACCAAGGGCTCAAGTAGAAAGCAAATGTTTTGAGAATGATGAGGGCAACAAAAGTACAAATGTGCTTGACACAATGGATGGATGGATGGATGGATGGTGATAAGAGTTGTACGAACCAATAAAATGACTTTTTAAAAAAAGAAAGAAATTAGGCTTGAGCTGTTGTTCATGAGTTTTCTCACCCAGAAGCCAGAAACCTCCACCTCCACATATTTATACCCTGGGGCACCTAAAAACAGTGGCACCTGCAGTATGGTGTATTGATAAGTTTCAAAGATTGTGCCTTTTAACCTGTTAAGAGACAGAACTTGCATTTGAAATTGGTGTCAGGGGACCATGGAACATTGATATCAGGAGACAGAACAGGTATTTTAATGTTACAATGGGAAGGAAGAGCAAACTGGAAACCAAAATGTAAATCTTAGTACAAGACATGTTCCCTTATACATGGCCTTTCTGGTCATGGTCTTGTAACTCCAACAAATTGATTGGATGAGACTATGGGAAAAAAGTGTCATTGCCCTACCAAGTCAGTTTTGCCACCCAATTAGGCTTTAAAAGAGCCAAACCCAGTTTTAAGTAGTGATGGACTATCACTTCCAGAAAGAACCTGTAGCTGAGCACATCTGTTGGACCTTGGATTTCTATTAAGAACCTTCTAGATCCCGAAGACAGAGCATCCTATAACACAGGAAGCAACACAAGATGACAGTTACACAAAACCAGTAAACAACAACAGGGGACTTGGCCACCCACAGAACAAGAGATCTGAGCACCTTCATGCAATAAACTTGAGTGGAATAAGGTTCCTCTACCACTTATGTCTTCTAAGAATTCCAAAAAACCCCAAAATGTTTCAATGTTCCTTATATATATATGATTTATTTGAAATGTGACTTCTCCTACATCCAGAAGTAGTAATTAGTGAAAATGTCCATGTCTGTGAATCCTTACCATCTTGGCAAGTAGTGGGGAGAAAGCAAAACCTTTTCCTTAACACTTTATATTATGTGGTTTTTATCACATATACTTTCAGAGTTTCAAAAAGACAAGGCTTTCCAACATTAGTACAAATGTACCTTTTTGAAGCCAGTGAATGTTAAAACAGCTCAGGGAGAAGTGAAGAGTTCTTCCCATTACTTACATATATAAGAGCTCTCTCCACTTGGATTTAATGTTATCTAAGAGTCATGAGAAAGGGATAGGCTTTCTCATATCATGACACATATTTTTCTACAATATGTGCCTTGAGGGAGGAATGGCAAAGGCTCTTTCCACATTTATTTATATACAAAAACACTTTGTAGGGCGTTTTCTGGTGAGAGGGGGATAGTCTGATTAAATGTTTTCCCCCACTCCTTACACTGAAAAGATTTCACTCTACCATGTGTAACTTTTCTATTGAGTGAGGTGTGGGGGTGAACTAAAAGGTTCCACACATTCATTATTCATAAGACCTCTCTCTCCATTTTCCATTCTTAGTGTTTAGGGATAACTGAAGGCTTTCTCAATCTTCAATCATTTATAAGGATTTTCTTTACTGTGTGTTCTTTTATGTTGAATAAGATTTGAAGACTGAATAAAGGTTTTCCCACATTCTTTACATACATAAGGCCTTTCTCCACTGTGACATCTTATATGTCTTCTTAGTGCTACAGAATGACTAAAGGCTTTCGCACATTCCTTACATTTATAAGGCTTCTCGCCACTGTGTGTTCTTTTATGTAAAGTGAGGCATGAGGACAGCCTAAAGGCTTTCCCACATTCATTACATACATAAGGTCTCTCTCCACTGTGGATTCTTAGATGTTTAGCTAGTTCTGAGCCTTGATAAAACATTTTCCCACATTCCTTACATTCATAAGGTCTCTCTCCAGTATGAGTTCTTATATGTGCACGTAGTGTTGAGGGATGTCCAAAGGTTTTCCCACACTCCATACATTCATAAGGTCGTTCTCCACTGTGAGTTCTCATATGTCTAGTTAGATTTGAGCTTGAATAAAACGTTTTCCCACATACTTTACATTCAGGCCTCCTTTCGCTGTGAGTTTTTCTATGTCCTTTTAGTGTTGAGGGGTGTCTAAAGGCTTTCCCACATACTGTACATTCATAAGGCCTCTTTCCACTGTGAGTTTCTATATGTTTAGCTAGTTTTGAAGGATAGCTAAAGGCTTTCCCACATTCCTTGCATTCATAGGGCCTCTCTCCACTATGAGTTACTACATGTTTAGCTAGTTTTGAAGGATAGCTAAAAGTTTTTCCACATTCCTTACATTTATAAGGTTTCTCTCCACTGTGTGTTCTTTTATGTTCAGCAAGGTGTGAGGACTGCCTGAAGGCTTTCCCACATTCTTCACATCCATAAGGTCTCTCTCCACTGTGAGTTCTTATATGTGTAGTTAGTTCTGAGCCCCGATAAAATGTTTTCCTACATTCCTCACATTTATAATGTCTCTCTCCACTATGAGTTTTTACATGTGTACGTAGTGATGAGGAATGTCTAAAGGACTTCCCACACTCCATACATTCATACGGTTTCTCACCACTGTGAGTTCTTATATGTCCAATGAGATTTAAGCTTGAATAAAATGTTTTCCCACACTGCATACATACATAAGTCCTCTTTCTCTCGCAACTCCTTATATGTTTAACTTGTGGTACAGACTGCTGAAAGTCTTGCCAAAATTCCTTAAATTCATTACACTTCTCTCCATTGTGTATTCTATTATGCTCAGTAAGGTGTGAGGACTGCCTGAAGGTTTTCCCATATTCTGTACATACATAAGGTCTTTCACCAATGTGAATTTGTGTATGTCTAGTGGGATTAGAACTCAAATAAAATGCTTTTGTACATTCCTTATACTCATGTTTCTCTCTACTATAAGTTCCTAGAAGACTATTTAAGAAGGAATTTCTAAAAACCTTGTCACATTCCGTACATTCATAAGGTTTCTCTCTACTGTGAGTTCCTATATGTCTAGTTAGTACTGAGGGGCAAATAAATGCTTTCCCAAATTCAGTAAATTTATAAGAGTTCTTCGTGTACTGTTTTCTTTTAGATTCAATGAGCTGTGAAGACCGAGGAAAGGCTTTCCCACGTTCTTCACGTATACAAGGCGTGTCTCCACCACTGTGAGTCCTTAGACATTCAGTGAGGGGTGAGGAACAACTACGGTGTTTCCCACAATATATACAGTTACACAGTTTCTCTCCAGTAAGTAATTCTGAATGAGACTTTAAACAACAGGGACTACTGCAGTTTTCTCCAGATTTCTTACACAGGTATTGTTTGTATCCACCGAGAATTTTGACCTCATGCTTAAATTCATGATCACCACCCTCATGAAATTTAAAAGGATTTATACCAGGAGTTCCATTAAGACTAGTAACATTTGCAATCCAGCAGGAATATTTTTCACATTGATCATCTTTATATTTTACTTCATCTTCTTTACTTGCACAGAGGTTCTCTACCGTGTATTTTCTGCAGAAAAGAAAAGGTTTGTTAGAATGACATTTTTTTTACCATCTCAGGAAAATACCCTAAACACTGAATATGCATTTTCTGCCCTATATTGTTTCATGTTGTAATGGTTCCATAATCTCTCAAATATGAGTAGCATACTGTCAGTTTTCTCAAAACAAAAGGGGGCTTTCTGATAACATGTGAAAGTAAACTTTCTCCTGAAAACAGTTTTGCCTTGATGAATGAGCGTTATTGAAATTTTTGCCTTGTGTTTAACCATCGCTGCTGTTTTAAACACATTGTTCAGTTAGTTCAGTTTTTAACTTGTGAACAACCATGTATTTTAGTCTAAAAAGCTTTCATATACATGTTTATTTCCCCTTTCTGAATAGAACTTTAAAATCTATACCACTGTCTAGATTAATGAATTAGAATTATCAGAATTACCAAATGTCTCATGGAGATTAAATTACTTTTCAACAAGTTAATAATACTGCCACTAAAGTGGAACAGGGATATATGTCAACTTTAGAAATACAAATGGATTTTGAGCTTGCCCTTTACCCTAAGCCCTAATCAAATAACAGTTAGTTCTTATAATGTAACCCTGCTCAAAACTTATCCCCATGGTATGATCACTTTAGATATGCATTGTAGCAGAGTGTTGAAGAAACCAAGATGGAACCCAGCTATCCGAGAATAGTGTCTGGGGTCTTAAAGGCTTGTTTCAAAATAAGCATCCAACTAAGTAAGGTGTCTGCCAAGTCCACATGGAAGGTGCACACCAGTCCATGTGATCCGAAGACTGTAAGTACTTATAAAATCCACGATCTGAGGAAGAACTTGTAATAGAGCTTAAAATTCTGAGGACCTGGTTTGTGGAAGGCTATAAATGGCCATGAAAGCTCAAAATTCACTTGCAGGGTCCCCAGGTGGATTAAGAATCCATTCAACTCCTTTGGACCATTGACAAGAGATGTAAATAGTCTTGCCCTCGGAGTGCATTGCAAGGTGGATTACTGGATATATAGCTAGGTTACAATTTGATGTTTGTGTTCCCTTTCAACCTGGTTTAAATCTGTCCTAGTTTCTATTATTTTCTACATTCTCTTTTGTTTGTTTTTCTATTTTGTTTTGTTGTCATTGTTTGGGTTTTTGTGTGGTTTTCTTTATATGAAATCCAGGATAGGTAAAAGCCACAGAGAGTAACTATATTAATAAGTTCTTTGTGGTTACAGCAGGGGAGGTTGAGGAATAATAGGATGCTAATAATGAGTACAAGAATGAAGAAATGTTCTAAAATTGATAGCAGTGATGACTGTAGAACTTTTTAATATCTTTAACCCAATGACTTGTTTGATACATGAATTATATGCTAATGAACTGTTAAAAGATTCCTGTAATGATGTAATACATTAAAAAGGCAAAATGCCAAGAGGTCAAGAGCAGGGAATTGAACTGACTCAAATACTCAGTATCTGATTTATATTTACAAAAATATTACGCTACGAAAATTGGCTGACTGCAAACACTTAAGCTAGTTTCATAAACACACACATACACACAAATGTCAGGACACATTTGAGAGGTTTTTCTGAAGGCACTGGTTAATGTTTTAGGATTGATACCTCAAAGGCCTTTCCTGGTGGTTGTGGTGATGTTCACTGCCATGGAATTCATAGTTTTCTCTTAACAACCAGCAGTCATTCTCCAGGAATCGCATCATTTTATGTTCAATGAACCTCTCTTGTCCATTATTATCCCGTTGAGAAACTGACCCAATAATTTGAAGTGGAGTTTCAAAATATATAGGAAAACAGAAAGGAAATTTGATGAGGAACAAGGGACAAGGCACCTATGAAAACAGAAATACTGAGGCAATTTAGCTATTCCAGATTATTGGTAAAGGCCCAAGCATAAGAAATTTACTGAGAAATTTCATATTCACTAGGAGTGAGGGTGATCAAACAAGGGTATAACTAGGAGTGCAACATTGAACAATACTGCAGACAGGCATGTGTGTAAAGGGAAAATTAAAAGATAACAGGGGAAGGCTTTTTCCATGAGACAGAAGGCAAGAGATGACTGATAAAGTCAGCTCATGTATTGGGGAAGTCCAGCTCCTCAAAGAATTAGAGATTTTTGGAATTGATTTCCTCTAATGTAATTCCATTGAAGCAAAGCAATCTCCTTGGATATTTTCCTTGCTCAAATTGGGGAATTAATGTGGCTGTTATAGTGTGGCTTATCAAGAAAGGCATATCATGAGCACGGAGAAAGGTGCCGATATCCTTGACATTTCCAAGACTTTGTTCTCCAGTGTGGTAGTTGCATGATTGCGTGTCAACTTCACGAAGGGGAGGGAGTTTAGCCTGTCAATCAGGTCATAGCCTGATGGTGACTCCTTGTGGGGGTGACCTCCTCATAAAGAGGGTCTTAGGAACAACCCCATCTTCACCTTCCTACTATCGTGAAACGTGGAGAGCTGACAGAGACACCTGTCCTTGGATTCACAGGACTTTGCACCCACCGGCCGATGATGTTCCTGCATTCTACACGATTGCAAGTGGCTTCATGTGTCTGAAAAGGCACTTATGGACTAGTATGGGATATTTGTGGACTTGAGTTGAACTGGACTGAGATGTTTTCTTGATAAATAATGACCTCTTGATAAAAAGCCCTTTCTTACACATATGAGTTTCTCTGGATTTGTTTCTCTAGTCAACCCGGCCTAACACATCCAGGGTCTCTTGAGTTTATGTGGTAAGATGAATTACTTAACATGACATTTCTAGCCATAGTCCTTCATATTGTGATGTACTGTGAATCCTAGGTTCTATTGTGTTATGGTCTCACTTTGGAGTGAGGCAGAACTAAGGTGAGAGCTATCTTGAGTGGACACCTTACTAGAGTGTGTGACTCAATGGACTATCCTTAGTTTCCTTGGAGCTATAATTTGCATCCAGTATGTAGGAGTGCTCTGGGCAAGATTCACTTTCGTTCTCTGGATTCTGCATTTGGCTTATCTTCATTTGGCCTCCAGTTTTGGGGACTTAACAAAGCACACTACCATCTGACTTGATTCAATAGGTTCTACAGCCTTGTGAGTCAACAGCCTAGCATCTGATCTGCCAGTTTGAGTTCATCAGACCCGGCAGCTACATGAGTGATGAGAATCTTCCAGACTCATGTTTGACACAAAGATCGGGACTTGCCTGCCTCCCACATAGTAGAACCAGTTCCTTGTTGAGTTCTGCAGGAAGTTCCACCAAATTATCAAATCAAAGGATGTGAGGCAGAATACTGGGAGGAAAGCTGATATCTGACATGTTGGGAGGGTATAGCAAATGGAATAGGTGGACATTTGGGCTATCTATAACACCCACCTCATAAGGACCAACCATGTGCTGACCCATACAAATACATGCAGATGGAGAGTTGCGTACATAGACTTGATACTATGCACACTAAAAGTCTAATGAGGTCCTAAACCACACATCTTCCTTTGCCCTAAACCTGATGCCTGACCCCAATTCTCTTATATAAAACACTTAAAGAGCCTCAATGCTTTAAGTACAACAGAAATAGAGCTTTACATTTAAGATGTTTATTTTCATGAGGAAGCCATTAAAGTTTAAGTTCAAGAGGTCATGTAAAATGTGTGCCAGGTTTGCCAATGTCTTCACATTCCTCAGCCCCAAATCTGGAAGAGGTCAGAGAACAACATATTTTCTTTTCAAAGAAATAAAATAGGAAAATGAAGCCATCCCTACCTGAGTCGAGGTTCCTGATGGTTTCCACCATCACATCTCTGTAAAGTTCCCTCTGAGCAAAATTCAGTGAAGCCCACTCTTCCTGGGTAAAGTCTATGGCCACATCCTCAAATACCACTGAATCCTAAAACATCACACATATTCTGGGTAAGCAAGATGCCATATTCCCTGATGAGTGCAAAAGGATGGGTGGACTTGACAGTCCAGGGGAAGAAGATTTATAGGGAGAGCACACAGAGTTCTGTGTTCTTCCCAGAGTTTAGACTTCCAACTTGTCCTTTGCTGTTTACATTTACCTCTGGACTAGTTTTATCTTCCTGGAAAGCTTTAACATTTCAAACACACTAAGCTTATCTCTCCAGTTTAACTATGACCAATTGCAGTGTTACTGCTACTGACGAGACACAAACTCATAGCCATTGAGTCTCTTCCAACTCACAGCAACCCTACAGGACAGAGTAGAACTGCCCCATTATATTTCCAAGATTGCAAGTCTTTATGGACAAGAAAAGCCTCACCTTTCTCCTGCAGTGTGGCTGGTGGTTTAGAAGTGCTGACCTTGCGGTTAGCAACCCAATGCACAACCCATGCTACCACTTGGGTTCCTGATCTCTACAAGAATTAAGTAAAAAGTATAGGTGCTAGGGTTCTAGTTCATACATGGATGGCATTTCAAACAAGCAAAGTTAAACATATAATAGAGTGAAATTCCGTAAAATGGCATTTATCCATGTTTCTGACGACCACCAAATGACTGGAGAGGGGCTACGCAAACACCAATAGAACAGACTAGTCAGTTTTAGTTATAAGAATGAGCCACCTTGAGGTTGTATTTTATTCAAAAGGAGATGACATTTCAGATTTGAAAGAGTTATGATTATGGCCTACACTGGGACCTGCACCTAATAAAACCACCATGTATAACTGAAAAAAAAGAATGAGCCATCTTTGAAGCAGGAGGAGAGGAATCCCAGGAACATCAAAGAAGGGTGGGTTACCAGCGCAGTACATTCAAGATCCCTATATAAAGTAGCAGAGGCATCAGCCAGAGCAGAGGAATAGCCTCAAGGCCATGGGATTGTGGGGCAGAGCAGAACCGAAGGACCACATGGCTGAAAGGCTAGGAAGGAACTCGAGAGAGACTTGACTGTTGGCTGAGGAGAATAAGACCCCAACCACCCTACAACCTGCTTTTGCCCATTCAAAGTTCATTTTGTTCCTAAACTCAAGAGAACATGGAAATGTTACAAAGGTAGTAGACTGGTTTGATCACACTGAGAAGAATAAGGATTCCAGAACACTTCGCTGTACTCATACACAAGCTGTCCATCTGGCAGTTGTTCAAGCAGAACAAATGGATACTGCATGATTTACAATCGGGAAGGTAGAGTAGAGTACATGTACTTGGTAAAGTAGACCACGTCAGGGTTTGTATTCTTTCACCATACTAAGTCAATCTGCAGCCCGAGCACATCATCTGAGAAGCTGGACCATATGAAGAAAATTGTGGCATCAGGATTGGAGGAGGCTTATTAACAGCTTGTGATCTGACACAAACTTCAAACCGAGGACGAAGTGAAACACTTGCTGATGAAAAGCAACGACTGTGGCCTTTAGTACAGACTACAATCAATGTAAAGAAAATCAAATTCCTCACAACTGAATCAATAAAGAATTTCGTGATGAATGGAGAAAAGATTGGAGTAGCCAAGGATTTCCTTATATTTGGATTCACAATCGATGCTCATGGAAGCAGCAAACAAGAAATCAAAGGAGAATTTGCACTGGACAAATCTGCTATACAAAACCGATTTAAAATGTCAAAGAGCAAAGATGTCACTTCCAAGATTTTGGTGCGTCTGACCCAAGCCCTATTTTCAATGGCCTCATATGCATGTGAAAGTTGGGCAGTGAAGAAGACGGAAGAGCCGATGCATTTGAATTATGGTGTTGGTGCAGAATCCAGAAAGTACCATAGATTTCCAGAAGAACAAACATTTGTCTTGGAAGAAGTATAGTCAGAATGCTCCTTAGAAGCAAGGATGGTAAGACTTTGCCTTACATACATATTATCAAAAGAGGTCAGTGCCTGGAAAACGACATCATGCTTGGAAAAGGAGAATACAGGAAAAAAGAGGGAAAAGCCTGGATTAATATGGAATGACATACTGCTTGAACAATGGGCTCAAGAAAAACAACTGTTAGTATGGCACATGACCAGGCAATGCTTCATTCTGTTGTACCAAATCACCTTTCATCTTGTGATCTGATTAGAGCAAGCAATTAGCAACTGTTTCTCAGGCTGCAAAATCATGTTGCGATCACTCATGATTTTCAAGTTACAAAATATTAAAGGAAGGTTTACTTGTACTTACACATACTAGTATTAAATAATTTAAAATGAATTGGAGGGGGGACCAAAGATAAACATATTAAGTGTAATTAAATAAGGAATCATAATAAAAATGATAAAATATTAAACATTCAAATTGTTAGAATAGACTTAAATAGAAAGCATGCTTTTAAAATACTGCTGATCCCAAATTGATGCTATTTCCAAAGAATTTGTAATGTTCAGCTTTTTAATAGCACATCACACACATAAAGAAAATTCAAAAGTTTTAATGGAAGTACAAATTTCCAGAAACAGCAAAGATGTCCTAAGAAATACTAAATGGGCACTTTTCCAAGTATATGGTATGTTCATATGTTTCTGTGTGCACATGCATGTGTGGAAATGCCTTAAATGAGAATTTTACACAATTGCCGCGTCAGTGGGCTCAAACATGGTAATTGGGAGGATGCCGCAGGACGGAAATGTTCTGCTCTGCTGCACAGAGGGTCGCTGTGAGTTACTATTGATTCCATGGCAACTAACAGCTCCTTGTTTATTGAAAATTATATGATAATTTGCATTTTAAGAAATAGTAAAAAACCTACTATCTATTTTGTACATAAAAGGCCCACATAAATTTGACTTCTCAGATTTAGGTGGGAACATCTAGGTGAGCAGCCAAGCACTTTAACCACAGCCCCCACCAGTGCTCCTTCATGTATGTGTGTAAAGTGTCTATACTAAATTCAACAGTATAGTAATAGGAACAGGGTATACAAATAGATCACTGGAAAGAAACAATAAAAAAAGCCGCCTGGGAGCTGGCCCTCCTCAATCCTGCAAGTTGACCTGTGAGAAAGAAACAACTCATTGCCATCGAGTCAATGCCGACTGAGATAGTTAACGTTTATTGTGCCAACCTGGCCAATGAACACGTGGGATTAATTGAAGGGTAGAGAGATAAATGGCTTGGCAAGCCTTGCTTTTCTTGTCTCTTGCTCTTTGATCATCGGACCAGTGTGCGACCGCCTTGCTTGTTCTGTGCCTCAATTTGCAAGCTACACTACCTGTGGGACACCTAACCCATGGACTGTGTTGCTGTAATTTGAGGTTCCTTTAAGACCTGCTTTGCCACACCATTGGAATATACAACCCTTGAACTGGGGACTATCAGACCCTGTCATCTGGCTGATTGTTGGTGACCTACCTGCCTTGCTATTTGCTGCCTATGGCCTGATAACCTGAATTGCTCTACAGAGGACCCTCAAGACCTGAAGGACTGCCAGTATCTCACAACTGTCTCATGGAGTGAGTTGCATTGAGCCATTTTGTACTGCTTTATAGATTAATTAATGTTTATTTCTTATGTTATCTATCTATCTATCTATCTATATATATATATACATATATATAATATATACACACATATATAATTATTAGCATTCTGGTTTTTTCTAGAGAACCCTGTCTAACATACCGACTTACAGCACCCCACATAGCAGAGCAGAACTGTCAATCTGTAGAGGAGTACAATGCCTCACTTCTCATCTGTAGACAGTGGCCTGGAACCATTAACCTTACAGCCCAACTGGGAACCCACAATGGCACCAGGACTCCTTGTGAGAGAGAAAATACTGCTGAAAAATAAGGGGGCGGGGGGGAAAGCATATGAACAAAATTGTCAGAATAGAGAAAATTTATTTTAAAATCTGAGCAAGACATAAGAAACTGACAAATTTGATTATGAAGGTATGTAAGTATTGCTACTTGGTCCAATTCATACCTATTTCATTTTATTAGAAAGAAAATGTGTTCAAACATGTCTCTGCGATCAGTAGATAATTGTAGACAAGTTATCTCAGTAATCCACTTGTCTCAGTCTTGATCGGGTCACTTGGGGGGGGGGGCACTCTTAGTGCTACTGGGGAAAAATGATACCGAGGGCAATGTATTTTATAGAACTAAATCGGTTCTTTCCAAATCACTAAAGTTTTGCATTAAATTTACAGGTATTCTGCCACACACAAAACAGTCGTTTTTAGAGAAACCATTTGTTTTAAGAAAGGTCAAGATTTCAAAGATGAATCAAGATCATTCATCTAAAGAAATGAGGAAACTGTGGCTGCTATGATTTTGTAGTGATATATTTTGACTTACACTCCCATATTAAAATCCAGAAACATTTATTAAAGGGCAGCAAAATGTCAGTATCAAAGCTACATGCTAGCAAAAAAAATCTCAATACAAGTTCTCATTGTTAGGTGCCATCAAGTAGGTTCCGACCCATAGCAACCGAGGCACAGCAAGGTGAAACACTGTCCTGCACCAGCCTCCTGACTGTTGCTACGTTGGAGCTACTGTGTCAACTCCTCTTGTTGAGGGCCTGCCTCTTTCTTGCTGCCCCTCACTCTAAGTTACCAAGCATGATGTGCTTCTCCAGGCGCTGCTCTCTCCGGATCACATGCCCACTGCATGTGGCCATACTTCTCCCAAGGTACATCAGTTTGTCCTTCAGCAGTCCAAGGTACTTTGAATATTCTTCTCCAGCACCACAATTCAAATGCATCAATTCTTTTTCAATCTTCTTTATTCAATGTCTAACTTTTATATGCATAGGAGGCAAGGCATATTAGTGAAAAATGTATTATCAAACAATATAAAGAAACCATAGTAAGTCACAGAAAAATAGTTCAACAGTGGGAAAACAGATCCTGTGAGTATTCAAGCAGGTTCAGGTTACTGCAGGATAATTTAAAAACAAAATTTAAGCAACTCAATAATCCATATATTGCCAAGAAAACATATTACACACACACACACACATACACACAAGCCTTGGTGGTGCTGTTGGGTAAGCCTTGAACTACTTACTGAAAGGTTGGAGGTTTAAACATACCAACCGATCTTTGGAAGAAAGATAAAATGTCTGCTCCCAAAAGATTTACAGAGCTTCAGAAATCCTATGTGGGGCTGCTGTGACTCGGAACTGACTCAATGGCACTGGGTGTGTGAGTGAGAGACAGACAGATATAGAGGTGCTTATTAAGGGAATTCGTAAGGAACACTGCCATGTTCTAGTAAATTTAAGTTTGGCTCACTACAGTTCTTGTCCGGGAGTGTTTAAAGCTGGGAAATAGAATAAGCCTAGCAAAATATTCACAAGCACATAATCTAAATTTGAAGCATCTTAAATTCTATAGACTGTACAATAAACAGGTAAGTTGTGGCTCATTCATAACAGAACCATACGCACGTGGGAACATGAGCAGACTAGTACTACAAACCTCGAAATGGACAAAATATAACTGCATTCACAAATTGTGCAAATGAGGCAGAACTCATACTTTACAAAGTAAGGCTCAGGTAGTAAAGCTATACTTAAAGCCATAATGGATCAATAAAAACAATATATTTCCAATCCTTAGATAGCCTTTCCTTTGGTTGATGAGCTCAGAACAGGAAACATTAGGAGGTTCGGCGAACTCCTCTGGTACTACTTCCAATCACTGAAGTACGTTTTACAAGACACTGGTATATGAATATTGTTAAGGGACTGTAAAAAAGTACAAATTGTAAGATTTAACTTATAATGTGTATTTCTCCTATTTTTGTGAATATACAAAAGTAGTTGGTGGTTATCTCTATCACCAGGGTATGGGATGTGTATAGTTTTTTTCCCCCCCGTTTTCCATTTTTTTTGGTCCAACAAGCATGTATTACTTCTATTAAGAAAGTACTACAAGGAGAACCTAGAAACAGCAGTGATTTTGAAAGTGGGCAAGTCACAATTACTCTTTCTTCTCTCTCAGACTGCAATGCATTTAGGTAACTACTTGGATATTTGCTGAAGACATTAACATGGCTAGATATGGCAGCTGAGACCACTGACACGAAGAAGCCAAAGCAGGGCATCCAGGTCACTGCAAACAAGACCCAAGCAAAGGCAACAAAGACACAGCCGAGCAAAGAAAAAAGCACCAGAGGTGGTGCCCACAAAGATGGCGAGCGCAGCAGAGGCCAAACACCAGCCCCTGATGGATACGGACTGAGAGCAGGTCTGCCCCCAGGTACCTGCACCAGTGTGGAGGCCAAGGCTGAGACCACAGCACCCACTAAAGCATATACCAAGGATAAGGGTACAAGGAACCCCCAAAAGACCAAGGTTCCCACAACTCCTGCTGCCCAGGCAACAAAAATCAAGGGGGCCCCAACCTTGGTCTCAAAACCTGAGAAGGACTGAGGCTGCTCCATCTTCTAAGGGGAACCCCCCCGCAGCCCAGAAGAGGCCAAATCTGCTGCAACACAGCAGCTAATTCAGAATAACTTTAGCAATGAGAGTAACAAGGGCAGCCTAGGGGGGAAAAATACTATCACTTCCCAAAGCAACCTCTCTCTCCCGGTATCTCTATTCTACCAACCTGTTTCAAATGGACTGGAAGCATTATGTATTTTTCAATGGAAGAAGAGGGAGAATCGTGTTCATCAAAGGAGAGAGGGGGTAGAGAATCCAAATGGTCTTTTTGTGGGTAAATAACTAATGCACCATCAGTCAGCTTTACCAATCATCCTGGATTTTAAAGATAAACACCTGATAGTGTTGTACATCCTTTGTCCCTGAACTGCTGTCCTATGCCCCCACCCACTAAGATCTGAGCATCTTTATTTCCTACAGTGTGTATTGGGGGACACATATTTGATTCTGTCCACAGGGCCTAGGCCAAGGAACCCAGAGCTTTAGGAAAGCAGGATTTTGTGTTTTATTTTTAATTTAGTCTTTCTTCTTTTGATATATAGATTATTAATTGGGAGTTAATACATATATCATTCCATAGTTCAATCACATCAAGCAGAATTGTACAATTGCTAAAACAATCAGTTTCCAAGCATTCTTTTTCTTCCTGTACTCCTGGCATGGTTTCCCTCTTACACCGCCCCACCACCACTTTACCCCTGGAAACCCTTATTCTACTTGCTGTCCCTTTAAGTTCATTAGTCTTCCATTTAATATAGTAAAAAACAGAAAAACATCTAATACAACTTCAAGAAGAGGTCTCAACACAGGGAATTCAGGAAAG
Source organism: Echinops telfairi (assembly GCF_000313985.2). Lineage (NCBI taxonomy): Eukaryota > Metazoa > Chordata > Mammalia > Afrosoricida > Tenrecidae > Echinops > Echinops telfairi. The sequence goes on along the minus strand of NW_022103898.1, from coordinate 12,444 downwards.
ATAAACCCCTCAGGAACAGCAATGGGAATAGCAACATCATGAGGCTAGGGGGATGGTCAGGGAGGGGGAAGGGTGAGAAAAGGGGGAACCCATCACAAGACTGGATATATATATCCAGATTCATATATATATATATCCATCACCAACCCGCCAAAGGGGACGAATAACAGAAATGTGGGTGAAGGGAGACAAAGAAAAGTGTAAGGCAGGAAAAAACAATAACAATATACAATTGG
>NW_022103898.1:11127-12108 GCF_000313985.2 Echinops telfairi | reverse complement strand
AAAAGGAGAGAAGTGACCTTTGCTTCAGGTCCCGCTGGCAGCCAAGGCTGGGTTTTCAGCAGTCTCCAGAGAAAATAAAAGCAGGAGGAAGGGACGAGAGGAAGGATACAGGAGGGGGGGAGGGGGGGAAAGGGAGCTTATATGAAGGGCTCAAGCAGAAAACGTCTTGGAAATTATGTCAACATATGCACAAATATGCTTGATACTATTGATGTATAAAATGTTATTAAAGCTGTAAAAGCCCCATAAAATGATGGGGAAAAAAGACAAAACTTCAATAAGGTGACCTCCGATGACGTAACACTTCTGAGAGACACCCTGATATGAATGAACAAAAATACTGAAAATGTTGGAAACCATATCAGATCCAGCATGCATCAGAGGGCATATTTTCAAAGGTCATGGATGAACGCCAACTTTCAGGTGAAGGCCCCTGGCTTATCCACATGCATCTCCATCCCTATAGCCCACTGTTTCTCTCAGGGTATTTCTGAAATGACCAACATTCTATCATCCTGCCTAACCAACCTAGACTTCTCATGAGGAGTTAATGGATGTTTTTGACTGGAGGCACTTATAGTTCTATTTATTGGGCAGTACACATGTGGGAAAACAACAACTATCAGTGCACTCATTGCTCTTCCAGGTTGTCTTCCACCTTATGTCACTAACAGCAACACTCAGCTCATTGAAAAACAGAAAGGGGCATCAAAGAACGAAAAATCATATCAGTGGGTGCCCACCTTCCTGATATGATCACTGAAGACAAATGTGTACTTAAGCAAATGTGGTGAAGAAAACTGATGGTGCCTGGCTATCAAAAGATACAGTGTCTGGGGTCTTAAAGGCTTGAAGATAAACATCTAGCTCAGAAGCAACAAAGCCCACATGGAAGAAGCACACCAGTGTGACCACGAGGTGTCGAATGGATCAGGTATCAGGCATCAAAGAACAAAAAAAGCATATCATTGTGAATGAGGG
>NW_022103898.1:7174-8563 GCF_000313985.2 Echinops telfairi | reverse complement strand
AAAAAAAGAGAATTGTACGAGCCCCAAATAAAATGAGTAAAAAAAAAAAAGAGAAACAGAAAGGGGGGGGAAATATATATGTATATGTATATATGTGCATACATATACACAAAGTACAATGAATACACTGAAATTATATGTAATTGTAAAAAGGTGCAATAGTAATAAAGGCAAACAATGAAAGCCAACAGAGCAATAAGACAATTGTGTAAGGAGATAAAAAATTCTAGCAAGATGCTCAGAAAAGTTTACAATGAAGCTGGCAGCAATCTATAGGTGACCAGCAGAGAGGGGTGGATGAGGAAGATAGTGGGAAAGAGTTTCCAGTAAGGAACCCTTTTTAACTTCATAATGACATTTGAATTTTGAAGGGAGTAGCTATTGCAAAAAACTATAGTAAATACACTTTTAAATATAATAAAAGTGAATTGTGAAATTTAATATGCTCTCCAGGAATGCTCAGGAAAAGTTAAAACCACTTGAAATATAATCACTTAAGACCTATTTATGAGAAAATAGCCTAAAAAATTTGTTGATATAAAAACCTAACTCAGAGCTCTATCTCTTTCGAAAGAGAAGTCAAGGGCATCAGTCACTTTGTCGATTTTATCCCTATCAGGAGAACATTCTCAAAACATAAGGTGCTCGGGCACCGGATGTTAACTCCAGTCAGTCTTTCAAGATCCTTCTCAAAATTTAAATAAACTTCAGTCATGTTTACATGAGGAAATGGCATTCCTCTGTGCTCGAATCTTATATGCACTGAAACAGAAACATAATATGATCCTCAAACTTGCTTACTGTGGAAACTGACACCCTGAGAACATAAATAAACCCACTTTGTATAGTCAGCTCTGTTACCCAACCCCCCCCCCCAAAACAACTTTAATTTTATATTCTAATCTAAAACTGTGGGGGGAAAATTAACATCAGTTCTAGTCACAGAACCACCTCAGTGATACTTAACAATAACAGCATTGATACTAAGTAATACTATCAAAAGGAGCCAGTATATTTGGAAACATTCACAGCAATTCTAGTCACAGATAAGCTCCAAGGAAAATGACTTGGAATAGGTTCATATGCTTTATATGAACCTTACAGTCTCAAGCAATACTAACCTCCACTGCCCCCCCCCCCCCCCCCCCCCCCCCCGCCCCGCCCCAAAAACAATGATGGTTTGGGAGCACTCACACGTGAGCCCGCTGGACTCAGTCTCTTCTGCACCATCCCTTCGGTGAGGTCATGACACTGCCCAGCCCCACAAAGGGCCAAACACACAGCCAAGCTTCTGCCCTTAACGATGCTCCTTCCCTTGCCAGTGTCTAGGGGAACCCGAGAACAGCTGTCCACAGGCTCTGGAGAGGAGGTTCTGTTATCCAATCCAGC
>NW_022103898.1:3391-7074 GCF_000313985.2 Echinops telfairi | reverse complement strand
GGGGGGGGGGATGCTAAGCCTACAGGGGCCCAGGTCTGAGAGTCGGATGAGGAGATGACTCCAGGCAGGGAAGGCTTGAACACCCACATCCACAGGGAGGAAGGTCCCAGTGAGAGTGGAGCAGGGCCTTGGGGTTCCTCTTTGAAACTAAGTTCCTTGGCCTGTTGGCCACCTTTTCCCTCAGAAGAGAAAAAATAACATGGAGGTGGCCTCCACCAAATCATATATTAGACCTCATCTGCTTTAACTAAGAATTACCCAGTTCTTTTGGATACTCACCATTTCTTGGCAGTTTTCTTTATGTCCAATTGAACGGCCTCTCCAAAGCCCAGAAGTCACTTCAGTAGGAGGGATGGTAGTGGAAGCAAGGCCACCAGTCCGTCTGAAGGCAGGTGAATGTTTAGTCCACTCGACCTGTTGGAACTGTTGAAATCTGTACTTCCGACTGCATGGATGTGCAAGATGACTGCCTCTGGTGCCCAGCTGTGGAGACTGGTTTCAATTCTCTGTGTGGCATGGCTGGGACCTGAAATGGGAGAGAGACAGGGAGAAGATGGTGTTGAGAAAAGAGAGACTAACTGGTTCCTGGCCTTCAGTGCCCACCCTGGCCGACTTCCTATTAATTAGTGTGGCTTCTTGCCTGCAGAAACCGTGGTTCAATCCCACAGACCCCTCATCGGCCAACCCTTCAGATCTTGGAGAAACGCCAGGGTGTGGCTGCTCACACTCGCCCAAGCCCCAGCACACTGTACACCAGATGAGCCAGGTGGTCTCGCTCTTCCTGACACACCGATGTTGAAAACAGTACCTTTAAAGACATTCTTTGCTTGTGTCTCCTATAAAATAAATACCTTCTGAAATTGGGGGGGAATTCAGTTCTGAACTCAAACAACTACATCTAACCCAGGTTCTCAAAGACCAGGATCGCAGAATCTCGTCACCCAGCAGTAGTCTAACAAAATAACTGCCTGGATGAAAACCAAAGCAGGAGGGGAATCCTGCGCGCGGGGGTGGGGGTGGGGGTGTGATGGGGCCCCGGCTCTGCGGGACTCTCCCAGACCACCAGCGGGTGCTGGGCGTCAGCAAAGCACACTGCCGCGGCGGGTCTACCCCGAGCGTGCTCACCTGTGCGCGCACCCAGACACGAGGCAGCCTCCTCCGCGCCGGGGTCCGGCCAGCGGGGCGCGGGGCGCGGACTCGGCTGGCCTAGGAGCGCCGGCCATGAGGGCCCGGCCACAGCGCGCCCACAGGAAGTCCCGCGGCCCGGGAGCAGCCCCGGAGGACACAGAGGCCGCGGCGGCGCCCCGGAGCAGCACCCTTAGGTTCCCCGCGCCGGTGCCACGGCTCGTCAGGCTGTGAACCAGGACGGTCCTCGAGGAAACGGCTGCCTTTTGCAGCCGGAGCGCTAAAGCAGGTGGCGCCCGCCGAGAACGCGCACTTCCGCTTCCGGGAACGCGCGCGTGGAGGGGAGGGTGTTGGGAGCTTCTCTGAAAGCAGAGGTCTGCTCGTTCAGATGTGGACGTGCAGACACAGCTCTCTCACGGTCAGATTGACTTTTGTGCTTTAATGTTATAGAAAACATCAGGTGCTTAGCCTTGGGAAAAATATTTGCCTGACAAACAAGAACAAGGATGGGGGCGCTATTTTGAGCAATAGTACATTCCCGCTTAACAGTGTATAAAAGCTTGCTGGAAAATAAACTCGGGGCTGCAGTCTTGACTTGTAGTCCTCCTGACACCAGCTTTTTTGTGTCTGTCTTTTCTCAGCCCTCACCCCTTTAATCGAGTCCCCCGTTGCTTTGCCGGCGGGCTCCAGCAGGAGGGGATTTGTGGCTGGCCAGAATGGGAAGGGAAGGGACTCCCTGTTGGCGCAGGGGGCATCCTCAGTGGCTGAGGGTACCATTCCCTCCTCTTTGTATCGGGTCTGCGCTGCCATCTTTCTCTCGGCCTTAGATAACAGCCGGCTGTATTCATATGCACGTACAACCTGCTGGCCACGGACTCCTTTGGGGAGACTTGGTAGCTCTGTGGAGTAAACTTAGGGCTGCTAACCTCCAGGCCAGACTTCAAATCCACTGGGGAGTCCCTTAAAGATTTACAGCCGCAAGAAGCCTTTCTAAACTAATTTTCAGTGTTTGTTTAACTTGTGTCATGAGCGGTGCGATCAATAATTACTTAACGCTCTTACACATTTTCGAATGCTCGGTTTATTCACTGCAAACACACATCAAACAATCTAAGATATAACTCAAACTACTAAGGATAAGAGTATTGAAACAAATATGAGCATAGGGGCATAATAACAGCACTCTTCACATATATCATTCTGGCATCATAGTCCCAATAAGCATTGCCTCATCGTTGTACTCACCCTCAGTAGAGTTGGAGAGAGCAGGAGTTGATGTCCTTGGTACCTAGCTCTCTAACAAGTCAGTGTCTCTGTAGGCAACTGAACACCCCCTTGCTGAGGGGTTGTGGGGAGGAGACGAGCCAATCAGGGTGCAGGGTAGCAACGATTAAACATAACTTTCCTCTAGTTCTTGAATGCTTCCCCCCCACCCCACTATCATGATCCCAATTTTGCTTTGCAAATCAGGCTAGACCAGAGGGTGTACATTGGTACAGATAGCAACTGGAAACACAGGGAATCCCGGATAGATTACTCCTTCAGGACCAGTGGTGAGCGGGGCGATGCCTGGAGGGTGAAGGGAATATGGGGTAGAAGGGGGGAACCGATTACAAGAATCTAAGTGTAGCCTCCTCCCTGGGGGATGGATAGCAAAGAAGAGGGAGGAGGGAGACGTTGGACAGTGTAACTTATGGCAAAACTAAAATAATTTATGAATTATGAAGGGTTCATGAGGGAGGGGGTAGTGTGGAGGGAAGGGGGAAATGAGCAACTGATATTGAGGGCTAAAGTAGAAGGCAAATGTTTTGAGAACGATGAGGGCAGCAAATGTACATATGTGCTTGACACAATGGATGTATGTATGGATTGTGATAATAATTGTATGGGCCCCCAATAAAATAATTTTTTTTAAGTCAGTGTCTCTACCCAGGTTTAAATTGACAGCTTGGCTGGATCTTTGACGTCTTTGCTGTCCCAGTCAAGTCTTATTAGGGTTCCCCACACTTCTGTGGTGGCTCCTTGGATCAGCTTTTGATTCTTGGCGATGGTCCTATTTCTTGGCTGGGCCCTAATGTCACATTTTATTTCTTCTCTAAAGTGGAGTTTCTTGTGTTTGTTTCTTTGAGGTGGCTCAACGTCTTGCAAGGTAGTTTAACGTCTTGCAAGGAAGTTCTATGGTGCTCTCATGAACTTGAAACATTAGTTCTACCCATGGGGAGAAGAGAAAATACGTATTTGCGTATTTAGCCCCCAAGCGGCCATGTCCTATAGAGAGATAATTGATTTTCAAAGATACAGTTGACCCTTCGGTAGAATTTTTGAAGTCTGAAATGTTGGATATCATCACTTGGTTTCCTTCCTCTTGTATGCTTCTCATCTTTTCGTGGGGCAGCTGTAAGAACTGTCTAAACGATTCAAGAACTGAGAAACATGGAGATTGATCAACTTCAGACTTAACAAGTTGGCAGGATTGTTCAAACTGTGTGAAATGGATGGTGTCTAGAGTAGATTTCAGTCCTTGTCAGGAAATGGATGTAAGCAGTGGAGTGATTTTT
>NW_022103898.1:0-2450 GCF_000313985.2 Echinops telfairi | reverse complement strand
AAAAAAAAAAAGCAAAAATACTACCTTGAGTATATCCCACCTCAATTTAGAGACCATCTCGATAAAAGATTGGACACATATGACACTAATGACCAAGTACCTGAGGAGCTATGGGATGATTTTTTTAAATCATACATTAAGAAAACTAAGGTTTACTGAAGAGATAGAAAGACCAAAGTGATGAGAAAGGATGAGCATGTAGGCAGATCTGTTCTGTAACGTAAACGCTGACTTATAGATGATACCTTCAGCATGTGAAAAAATGTACCCCTCAATCAGAGTAGGGCTGTGTCTTCCTGCTTAAATGCTATTCTGTTTGAATTTATAGACATAATTCTTCCACACTTGCTCAGCCAGCCCAGAGACTCTGAAACCCAGACAGAATTCCTTCTAGGATAACTACACCATCCCTAAAACATCGCGTTTCCATCCCCAAACTAACTCTTGCTCCTCGACACAAGGCTAAAAAGCATCTTTTAATTGGGCTTCTATTCACAGACCCACCCCCACCCCACCCCTCCTCAATATGCTCCCTCACTGTGTCAAATCCCAGGGAATTTTGAGTCCCAAAACTCAAGAGTGACATGCTGGCCACACTGGACCCCCAGAAAACTTTGAACCCACAGCAGGAGCCACAATCTCAGAAGGCCAGAAATGTCCTGAGGAGGTGACATTTCCACCGAGAGTGAATGACTTGATGGCAGGCAGTTCAGTGCTCCATGTGCCTGTATGTTTGGAAGAGGACTGCTGTGAGCAGTGCACTGGGAAGGCGGGTGGGGGCTGGGGGAGATGTCTGAGTTCAAACACGGTGCTTTCTTCTTCTTCTACAACGAAGAACTGACAGAACCAAATTCACACGCCTGCCTGGAATCACCAAAGCTGTCTCAAATGCACCACCGATAGACGAGGTGCTGGTTACAGGAGAGGCTCTGAGTGATCGTATGTTTGATATTTTCCAGCAGTTTTGTAAGGATGACAAGTATAGGGAAGCCGATTGGCTGGTCCTTCGATGGAAAGTTTGATTAAGGAGAGGGATGATCTCAGAGCCTCAAAAGTGCGCCTCAGGTGCAGACTAACGGATTTGAAAACTTCCATCTGTGCTGCAAAGGAGAGCCTTTTCTCCTCTAGTAAAAGAGCTGACATTGCTGAGAACCAGGTCCAGAGTCTCATTATACAAGTGGCTGAATTACAACAGCAGCTGAATTGCAGATCTAGAGCAGTGTCTGAAACCAGAGTAAGGGCATTGATTGGGAAAAGTTGGGACCCTGAAACATGGGATGGGAACATATGGGCTGATGATCCAGAAGAGGAGGATATTGAGCCCTTAGAAACAATTGATCCACAGGTGGATTAAGATGCAGCCATTTCAATTCTATAGATAAAGACCTCCTCTGAAATGTGTGAGGATGACCAACTTTTAATAAACTATTTTTCAGAGTAAAAAAAAAAAAAAAAAAAAATATTGATCCACCCCAGTCAATAGATCCATCCCTCCCAGCTTAACGTATTAATTCACAATCCACACCTGAGCACATTAGCCAAACTATTCAAGTTGATATGCCATGTGGGGCTACATCAGTAGTATTGCCTCAGGGAGATGCCTTACAAAATATTGCTGGGAGCACCCAGGAAACACCCTCACCACCCATTATTGCCGCTAGACCTGTCACTTAAATAAAGTCTCAGAAAGCTCCTAAAGGTGAAGTAGAGATGATTACCCAATAAGAAGCGTGCTATACTCATAAAGATCTGCTCGAGTTTTCTAATACATACATGCAGAAGCCTGGGGAATATCCCTGGGAATGGTTACTAAGGGTGTGGGATACTGGTGCATGAAATGTAATATTAGACCAGTCTGAGTTCCTGGATACGGGACCCCTAAACACAGACTCTTCTTTCAATGTCTCTGCGAGAGAGGCTAAGAGAGGATCTAATTCTTTATTTGGTTGGTTCAATGAAGCATGGACTGCCAGATGGCCTAGATTGGACCAACTTGAAGTACCTGACCTACCTTGGTACACTGTAGAGGAAGGCATCCAAAAGCTTAGAGAAATTGATATGTTGGAATGGATCTATCAAGATATTCCCATACCCCAAAAGGGGGTGTCCTGAGGACATACCCTTTACCACAACCATAAGGAACAAGTTTGTGAAGTGGGCCCCAGCATCTCTTAAGACTCCTGTAATTGCTATTTTATCTGCACCAGGATTAATAGTGGGCCTTTTCGGATTTTGGAGGCAACATATCCCTCACTTGGGTGTTCTACTTCAACCTATTTATCAAGTGACACGAAAAGCCTCCAATTTTGACTGTGGCCCAGAACAAGAAAAGGCTCTACAACAGGTTCAGGCTGCCATGCAAGCTTCTTTGCCACTGGGACCATATGATCCAGCTGACCCGATGGTGCTAGAAGTGTCCGTTGTAGATAAGGATGTAGTGTGGAGTCTTT
>NW_022103897.1:7028790-7030343 GCF_000313985.2 Echinops telfairi | reverse complement strand
AAAAAAACCCACTGCCACTGAGTCAATTCTGACTCCTAGTGGCCCTAGATAAAGTTTCTGAGACTAAAATTTTACAGAGGCACGCAGCCTCATTTTTCTCCTGCAGAGCAGCTTGTAGTTTTGAACCGTGGGGCTTGTGGTTAGCAGCCCAAAGCCTAACCCACAGTGCTATATGGAGTGGGAAAAATCACGAGGTGGATGATCTGGGTCCAGCACTCACTAGTTCTCAGAAATCGAGCAGATCAGTTAAGTTCAAAAACCCTTCGCGTTTTGAAAACTGAGAATCCTTTCTGTACATGAACACCAGTGCTAGTTTTCCTGGGGTAGATTTTGACTTGGGGTGACCCTCCGTGTCAAAGAATAGAGCTATTCTTTATGGGATTTTCAATTGATGATTTTTCCAAAGAAACTGGTTTGGTTTTTGTGCAGCTAGGTGAGAAGAATGGCATTTCCAGTTTGCAATCTCTGTGTGTATGTGTTTATTTATGTTAATTTTGCTGTAGGTATGCAGATCTCAGTCTCTTTCCACAATTTCCAAATCTAATAGTCGGCGACATCAGTTACATTTTTCACTTGTGTCAGCACTCTTGTTTCTGTGCTAGTTATTTCACTTCCATTTACTGAAAACCTTTTGCCCCCAATTCCACCTTTTTCTTCTTTACTTTAAAATAGCTGTTGGCTTCCCCTACATTTTTAATGCAATACACAAGTGGGATGATCTTTACTTCTTAGGCTAAACGGTTACATTGTTTACTTCCAAGGCTAGTTTCAGTTCAAGGTTTGAAGAGCAATTCCTATCTGCAGTCTCAAGAACTCCTTCAGCCTCAGCATATCCCAACTGATCACAATTATCGACCTAGGCCCCATCCCAGGGGACGGCAGCAGAAAAGTGGGTGAAATGAGACAGCAGTGGGTGTAAGACATGAAAAAACCCCAAACAATTATAAATTATCAAGGGGGTATGGGGAAGGGAGGGCTGGAGAGGGAGGGTGAAAAAATGATGAGCAGATGCCAGGAGCTCAAGTAGAAAGAAAATGTTTTGAAGAAGATGACGACTACATATATACAGATGTGTTTGACAAAATGGATATATGTATGAATTGTGTTCAGAGATGTAAGAATCCCCAATAAAATAAAAGAAAAGAATTTGAAAATCTGGTCTGTTTCTCCCCTTTTATCAGGATTCATCTATTGTGTACCTGTCTAGTAGATTCAGTTGTGGGAATACGGTCTAATTCTTCTGGTCTGGAGAAGACAGTGATTAATGCAGACAATTAATCCTGTATCCTGTTCTGCCTCCGATGGTTGGGTTTACTTCCTTCTATTTTGTTCCAGATGAATAAAGACTAATAATTGTATCTAACATAGCCACTTATAGGCTTTTAAGACTCCAGATACTATTTGCCATACTGGAGGCAACCTCTGTTTTGAATCTGTAAATGCAACCTTGAAAAGGCATTGGATGGAGTCCTGAAAGATCCATGCTGCTCTGAGCCTACTTTCCATGGCACTTTAACTTAGAATATCAATGAACTGTGCTACTGCCTTGTGCT
>NW_022103897.1:7023905-7027784 GCF_000313985.2 Echinops telfairi | reverse complement strand
CAGTGGTGAAAATACCACATATTGTTGGCTTCCTACAGCTATGTGGTCCAAGGATAGATATGCTTTTGGGAAGTTGTAGGCAGCATTTACTGACTGTGTTGCAACTGTTTAGACGTGGTGAGCTGCCCTTGATGTGCCCAGTCACCTTGTCATTCTTGCTTCTGTAGAACAGAATTAAAGTACACTCCAGTCTAAGGTAGAAGAACAAACCAATGGTTACTTAGAAAATCAATTTCCTAGTTTGTTCAAAAGTCGAGTTTTCATATGGATATGTCATAAACTAGTGCTAGTGTTTTTGCTGTGAAATTTTCTCTTCCTCTCTGGGGGTCTGTAGGCATAGCATATACTCATGGCAGGCGTGACTATCTTGGGATATTAAGGATTGGGCTACAGTGCAGTTATGCGTTCCCCAGCATAGTGCATGCATTCCTTTTTCAGGAATGATTCTTAAAACATACAGAAAACATAGGGAAAAAAAGAGTGGGGTGGGCAGACTGCTCGTTATCTGTGAGCATAGCAAAGAGAATACTCAAACACTAGTAAAATTTCTATTAAAACACTAGCACACACACAGAGACACATGCACACAGGACATACTAGATTATTAGTAGTCGCAGAAACATAACAATCTGGTGGAGCACCTGTGGTGGTGGTGTTAGCAGCCATTGCGTTGCCTCTGACTGCCCTCATTAAAACTCCGTGCACACTCCTGTGGAGCAGAAGGGCAAAAGCTCGCTTGATCTTGATTTTCAGTACGAATACAGACTGTGAAAGCGGGGCCTCACGTATTTTTTTTCTTTTTTTAAAAAGTTAAAAAAAAAGAAGAAAAGAAACTCCGTACATAACAGAATGAAATATTGTCTGGTCCTTCACCATCTCCACAATCACTATTATGGTGAAGTTGGGCACCGTCTATTTTGAGTGCCATCCAACCTAGAGAGCTCATTTTCTAGCTCAAGTTTGAATGCTATTCTATTGTGACCAATGGTTGTTTTTTTCCCCTTCCAACCTCAACCTTCCCTCCTTCCCTTCTAGTACTTTTCCTCTTCCTCCCCAATCCCCTGCTTGCCTCTTCATAGCTTTAAAAGTCTGTTTCTGTTGGTATAGAAATCACATTTCTTGAGGTTTTTCTCTTCTTTCTTTTATAATACTGGTGCCATAAAGTATTTATCTTTATGAGATTAACTGCTAGGCCTAATGTCTTCCAAATTTGTCCATGTCATGAGATGTTTGACATTTTGATTATTGCCTGTTTTGAGATGCATACTATCCCATTGTGTATATCTGCCAGAGTTTGTTTATCCATTCCTTCAAATGGGGTTATAGTTTGTTTCTGTCCTTTTTACTATTATTTTAAGTGCTGTAACAAACATGGGTATGCATCTCTCTGTTTATGTTTTATTTTTATTTCTTTGGGGTTTGTATAAAGTAGAGAGGCTGCTGAGTCACGTGGCATTTCTTTTCCTGTGTGTTTAAGGAGGTGCCATGCTGTTTTCTATAGTGACTATAGAATTCTAGTCTCACCAGCAATGTATGAGTGTTTTAATCTCTCCATACTCTTTCCAACATTTGTTCTTTTCTGTTTTTTTTTTTAAATTTTGCTATCAGTGTGGGTGTTGGGTAGTATCTTATTTTGCTTTACTTTGCATTTCTCTTATAACTAATGATCACATGCAATTCTTCATATGATTGTTGGCTGCCCGGATGCCATCTTTAGTGAACTGTGCATTCATGCCTTATGCCTGTTTTCTGATTGAAATATTCATGTTTTTATAGGGCATTGGAGTATTCTATGGCGTTTTGAAATTAGTCCTTTATCTGATGTATCAGTTGCCATTTTGGCCCCAGTCTGTGGTTCTTTTTTCTACTCTTCAGGTGACCTCTTTGATGTACATAAAAGACCATTTTCGATGGTCTCAGACTTCTATTTTGTCTTGTGTAGAGTGGGTGCTTTTCATTATGTTTGGCACTATCTTTATGCCTTCTTTTAGGCCCTTAAGTCTGTCTTTAATTTTTCATTTATGCTTGTTACTTTTCTAGAGTTTATATTTCGGTCTCTTAATTCATCTTAATCTCATCTTTGTCCATGGTGTGAGAGATGGCTTATGTTTTATTGTTTTGTCCATGGAGATCCAATTGCTCCAGCAACATTTACTGTTTCTTGCCCATTTAATTTGTTTTAGTCCTTTATCAACAATCAGTTACTTGTAGGTTCTTGGTTGTATTTCTAAGTTTTCTATTCTAATCAGTTGGGCTATTATCTCTCATTGTACCAGTACCACACTGTTTTGATTACTGTGCCTGTATAGTATGTTTTCAAATTGAGGTGAGGCCTCATGGTCTTTGCTCTTGTTTTTAGTGGTGTTTTGTTTTTCCTGGATTTTTTTCATTTTTTCACTTCTACATGAACTTATTGATTGGTTTTTTTCATTTCTTTGACAAATTGTGCTGGGATCTGGATTGAACTTACATTGAATTTAAAGAGTGCTTTCAGTAAAACAGTAATTTTTACTAACTTAAATATTATTTTCCATGAGCATAGAATATACATCTGTTTTGTTTTCTTGTAGTCTCTTTTATAGTTTATTTGTACATGTTTTCTGGTTTTTCAGGCTTGTTTTATTCCTAAGTGTTTTGTATTTTGAGTGGTTATTGTTCCTTTAATTTTCTTTTGGATCTTCTTCCTTAATATACAGAATTGAATTGATCTTTGTATGTTGATCTTGTAGCTTGCTATGTGACCAACGTTTTCAATGAGTGCCAGCACATTTCCTATTGACTATTGGAGTTTTCTAGATATTAATCATGCTGCCTGAAAAGAGTTTTGCTGCTTCTTTGTCAGTTTGACTGTTAGTGTATTCTTGATGTCTTAGAGCTCTGGCTAGGAATTTTAAGACTACGATAAATAAAACTGTGATGAAGAGTATGCTTTCACTTTCTCTGCATTGAGTGGAATGCTGGCCATTGGTTTTGCACATGTGGCCTTTATAAAGCTGAGAGAATTCCAATCTATTCCTATATGGGTGAGTATTTTTATCCAGAATGGATTCTAAATTTTATTGAGTGTCTTTTCTGCATTGATTGATATAATTATTTGGTGGAAACATTGATTGTTTTTCTAATATTGAACCATCCTTGCACAGCAAGCATGGGTATGAATACCAAGTGGGCCTGAATCACACTTGAACATGATGCATTACAATTTTTCATGTTTTGTTGAACTTTGTTGAAAATTTTGGCATCTAAGAGGCACCCTAATGGAATAGGGGTTATTCGTTGGGCTGTGGTCTGCGTGGTCAGCAGTTTGAAACCACCTATTGCTCCGTGGGAGAAAGACTAGGCTTTCTATTTCTGTAAACGGTTACAGTCTTAGAAACTCACGGGGGTCAGTCTGAGTCAGCATTGACTTGATGGCAGTGAGTGTGGTTTGAGAGTATGTTCATAAGATATATTGGTCTATAGGTTTCTATTTTGGTGATTTCTGTGTCTGGTTACAGCCAGTTTAGTAGAACCATTATATGCATTAAAAAGTAAGGACCCAAAGATAGAAACTATATACTTGCATAGTAAAATTAGTTTAGTAGTATATTAACCTTTTCAATATTTTGGAATAGTTGTTTTTTTTAAATTATTTTATTGGGGGGCTCATACAATTCTTATCACAGTCCATACATGCATCCATTTTGTCAAGCACATATGTACATATGTTGCCTTCATCATTCTCAAAACATTTGCCTTCTACTTGAGCCCTTAATATCAGTTGCTCATTTTCCCCCTCCCTCCCCACTCCCCCTCCCTCATGAAACCTTCATTATTCATAAATTATTATAGTTTTGTCATAAGTTAAACTGTCTGACGTCTCTCTCTGCCCTCTTCTCT
>NW_022103897.1:7015695-7023047 GCF_000313985.2 Echinops telfairi | reverse complement strand
AGAGTACTGATACTCTACTAATTGAAATAGAAGCTGTAGTTACCAACATTTCAATATGTTCATGCATACAGATTATCTAAACGAAACCATTTTTTCCATGTGTGCCAGCCACTTTCTCCATTTGTTGCCTAACACAATTTAATTTAGTGAATATGCCATAATGCTTTACTCTTTTATTTTTAATTAAATTTACAATAATATGTATAGCAATATATTTTACCTTTAACAGAGGAATTTAAAAAGCTCTAATTTGAATCTGTGACAGAGTTAAATTAAATCCATGTTTGAATTAACTGATTTCTTTTTGAGCAACTGATGTCACTGATAGAAAATTAGCCTTATCTTCCCTCGTGAAGTTCTTTCCTGTCAGTGGACATAACATAAGCAGTAACTGCTTCACTCTTCTTATTTGCACAAGAAAATTTAGAATTGAAAATTTAAGAAGAGAGATCTGATTTCAGTGGACAGTTATACTTCATGGTGTTGTGTGTAAATGAGCCTTCTGTAGCTGTAGCCTGTGAGTGGTTTTCTTGAAAGAGATACTTTCTAATTCTTCTTCTTCAAGGAACACGTGTCATCTGTTTTTCATTTAGGTCCCCGGTGGGATAGTGATTACAAGTTGGGCTTAGTGGTTATGATTTGGCCTACTAACCTCAAAGCCAGAAGTTCGAAACCAACAGCTGCTCCTCAGGAGAAAGATAGGGCTTTCTACTCCCATGAAGAGCTATAGTCTCAGAAACTCTCAGGGGACGTTCTCTCCTGTGCTATAGCGTCTCCGTGAATTGGCATCCACTTGATGGAAGTGAGTAAGCTTTTGGTTTTCATGGGGTTAATAATCTCTCTGTATTCAGGGGAGATGATAAATGTTGACACACTTTTAAAAATTGAACTCTATATTTTAAAATGACTTCAGATTCACAGAACATTCCAATGATAGCATAGAGAATTTACATGTAATCTAGACTAGCTTCTGCTATAACATATTACATTCACTCACTGCCATGGAATTGGTTCCGACTCAGAACTCTGAACTGCTCCTGCGAGTTTCCAAGACTGTCACTCGTTATGGGAGTAGAAAGCCTCCTCTTCTCCCTGGGAGCAGCTGGTGGTTTCCGCTGCTGACCCTGTGGTTAACAGCTCAATGCACAGTCACCACACTGCCAGGACTCCTACATCGTACATTCGTGTGTCATATGTGTTATAATTAATGAACTGATACTGATGCTCTTTTTTCGATTTCCTTAGTTTTTACATACTTCTTTTAGTTCTAGGATTTCTTTCTGGATAACACATTTCATGTGTCCTTAGACTTTGAAAGTTAACAAGCAGTTTTAGCAAGTTAGATATTTATCAGTAGCTTTCTTGAGGAAAGGAAATGCAGTACTCAATTATTTGTTTATTTTTTATTAAACATTTACTTGCTTTGTTTCTCTTAGGTCATTGTGTTAAAAGGTTTTATTGCAAACTACAAAGGCATTACCACCCAATAAAGAAAATAAGTTATACATTTAAATTATCCTTAAAATGGTTAAGTTACTGTAGCAAGGACAGTCCTGTTAAGCTTGGTCATTCTGTGGGAGGACTGATTAGCCTGTTTTGTAACTTCTGCTGTGTACATTGATTCTATAATTGTCTAATTTCCCACTGATTCTACCAAATGGATTCCTGCTGGTATGGCACATCTTTCAGGTAGAATCACACCTGGCTGGTTCTCTAGGTGACTGGCAGCGGCAGCCTCTTACAGTCTTTCTCCACTGCTATCATAGACTGGAAGGAGTTATCTGTCCCTGGCTTCTCTTGTCCAGATTTAATTTGCTTTATCAGGGAATGCTCTGCTTTCTTGCCAGTTAAAGGAAATTTTAGTTGTATTCTACCTGAAATGGTCCAGGAAAGGAGATATTGTCCATTTCTGATGCCTGTGCTATTTAACCACATATCAATGAGAAGTCTTTGCACTGCACTGATATTTTAGACAACACTCAATGAAATCATAGAAGAACTGAGAATTAAAAAGGGGAGTTTCCTGAATTCATCTTGACTTCATGTCCTACAGCATTTAATAATCATACTTCCATTATAAGTGAAATTCTTGGGCAAATGCTAATTGGGACAGGATACACAGCAATGAGTATAATTTGGAATTGTCCCAAGCAAACCTGGGAGGATAACAGCATGTCTCATATATAGGGAAATTTGGATAAAAACCTGATATGGTGCTATTTATTTTCTCTTTGGATCTCTATCTGTCTTGCCAAAATAGAAATTTCTAATGGAAGTGAAGTGTAATATGCCAATTTTTTTAACACTAATGCTGTGAATTTATACCTGCATTTAGTTTGACTTAGGTAAGTTAATAATAGGGAGTCAATAGAGAGTCAATGGGCTTCACAAGATAAGTACGCTTGGGCCAAAAGGTGCATACACATATATACCGAATGTTCATAACATGATATTCATGTATGAAAACTATGAGGACTAGGGTGCACTTGACTCAAGCCTTGACATTTTCAATTGCCTCATATTTGTGGGAAAGCTAGACAATGAATAAGGAAGACCAGAGAAGAATTGATTTGATGCATTTGAATTAAAGTGATGGTACAGGCTATTAAAAATATCAGGGGCTGTCAGAAAGAACAAACATATCTGTCTTAGAGGAAGTATGACCAGAATGCCCTTTAGAAGAGAGACTGTCTCAATTATTTTGATCATATTATCAAGACGTCCAAACCAAATCCTTCTTGGACATTAGTGAAAAAGAGGACGCAGATCCTCAGCAAGATGGATCGACACAGTGGCTGCAACAGTGGGGTCAAACAACAATTGTGAGGTTGGCACAGGTCTAGGCTGAGTTTCATTCTGTTGTCCATAAAGTGGCTAGGGCTTGGAATTGACTCAGTGGCACCTAACATCAGCAACATATGACAAAACATTTGATATGGATCTAGGGGCAGGGTGTGGTGAGCCAAATTCCATTTTCCTGGGTAGAAAGGCTAAGTTTGCTTTCTCATACCTGTGTCAGGGTCTTATGGCAATACAGTATATCAGAGGCACCAGAGGATAGCCCATTCCTTCTGCTTATGTAAATAGAGTTTAAGTGAAACACAGCAAAGCTCACTCTTATATAGGGAGTCCCTGAGTGGTACAAATGATGAAAGCACGTAGCTTCTAACCAAAGGCTCCTTAGAAGAAAGGCTTCTGAAATACTTGTGCAATATTAACCACTGAAAACCTTGAGGAACACAAGTTACTCAGACACACATGGGGTACCCCTGAGGCAGTGTGGTCTTCGGACTTGGTGGCAACTCCTGCACCACAATGGTAGAACTGAGTAGTTGTAGTAGATAGAGATGGTATGATCTGAAAACTGTGAATGTTTTTTATATGACACTCTACATAAAAAGTTTGGCATGTATGCTTTGTAGTGTGATCTCAGCCACGGCCCACTTGTCGTATTTCAGCACCCCGAGATTGGACATACGTTTATGTCTATATGGCGCTTATTTCCCATTCCTCTTTCTTGCCGAAAACATAACACAGAGACACCAAGACCAGAAACACCTATTTTCTAAAGCAGTTGTGAAGAAGTATCAAGTGTAATAACAAATCATAACAGTGGCTAAGATTTATTGATTACCTACAATGTACTATGTTCTTTTCTTTGAGCTTTATAGAGATTTATCTTCACACCAACCTTATGTGGTAGGTTCTATTATTATACCCACTTTTGACTGAGGAAGTTGAAGCTGGGGAGGTTGTCTGCCCAGGTCATGAAACTAGGATGTAGTGGAGGAATTACTTGAACAAAGCTGGTACACCATTCGCAACTCCAGACGCCTTCATCCGTCTTGAGTCTTTGCCCTCTCTAATCCTTCCACACAATGCACTCTTGCTGTTTGTCTCTCCTGCTCTTCGCTGGCAGACTCCCAGTAACTAAATGTCAGTGCTCTCACATAGGAAGTGCAGTCTGAATTGTCTCTAGACTCGAATGAATCTAGTTAACAGGAACTTTGTATTTTCTTACCTTTTGGAATTGTTACCCTATTAAGTACCCATGCCAGGGAAGTATTTTTCAGAGTGATATGGATCTGTGAAGAATTTTATTTGTACAAGATGTGTTTGGGCTGGGGTCTTGTTTAAGGTTTTAGTGGATTTATACCTGGAGGAATTGAGCCTCTGGTCAAGCAGCAGCAAAACAGAGACCAGGAGAGGCCCGGCTGCAGGGCCAGTGTCTTTATAAGAGACGGTGGCTTTTCGCTAGAAAGGATGGTCATTCTGTCACCGAGTTAGTGGATGAGAGAACATTACTCTGAGAATGCGTATGGGACTCCCTTCCAGCCGTAGAAGGCTGGCTGCTGGGAGGTGATTAAGGGCACAGAATCACACCCTATCTACAAGGACACACTTGAACTTCAGGTGGGGAATTCATACTGTCCTGTTCTGGTAGCATAGCTAGATTTGGCTGCTGGAAGTTATTTTCTAGTTAATGGGCATTAATTCAAGGAGGCCTGGTGGAGTAGTGAGTGAGTTAGACGTTGGGTTGATAAGTGCAAGGTCAGCAATTCAGTTCCACCGGGGGAAATGGGAGCCTTTGTGTTTCAGAAAAGATTGCCAGTTTCAGAAGTCCTATGGAGCAGTTATGCTCTGTTCTATAGGGTCATCATGAGTTGAATTTGACTCAGTGACGGTGGGTTTTTGTGATTTATCCTGAAATAATTATATGATGTACATTTTTAAATTGGGTTTTGTTTTTGTTTTACTTGTCGGGTCATCCACAGGGTCTTCATATACCTAGGCCACACTCCCAAGGAGACACCATCCTCTAGTGTTGTTTGATTGTCTAGACTTAACCCATATCTTCTTACAGCGGCCACATTGCACAGAAGCCTAATGCGCACAGGTTCCTTCACTGAGCCTTAAGAGAGAGGGACCGAGTCTAATTCTTAGCATTTTTCTTCTTGGATCTAATATGGTACCACTGGGATGTTTATTTTTATCATATTCAGAAATCAATAGCCAGATCGTCAACTTTCTTGTTGTTGCTTTTAGGTAACCTGAAGTCAGTTCTTCCAAATCAAATCCAATCTTACTAACATGTGTGACCAGTAAACATTTTTGCCTATCTTTGGGATAGCCAATTTTTCTTTTAATTATATAATTTCCCCCTTAATGTCAGTGAAAAGATTTGCAATCTCAAATATTTATTTCCAGGGATAATTTGAAAATGATAGCTGTGAGTTTACATCAGGAGCTAGCCATCATGGCTCTCTTTTGGGCAAACTGTCTAATAATTTATCAAATGAGATGAAAAAGCTTGGTTTTAAACATTCTCAACCTGAATATGACCTCAAGGTGTCTTTTTCTGAATGTCATTTGGCTGCTTTTGCTTAGACATTAATGACAGCTTTGAAATATTAGCAGTTTGTTTAACATACATATAGAGATTGTTTTTTGTGTGTGTTTTAATCTAGTATTTGTTCATTATACCTGTGAACAGGTGAACATGACTTGTGAACCTAAGTGTAATTGCTTTCAGTGAGGCTAGAGACTTAATGAATTAAGGTGCTTTTGAGACCTGTCCCCACCACACAGCCTTTTTAGCACTTCGATGTACCACCACTGGATCCGGCTCTGAAGAAAACAGATCCTTATGTGTGCAGCCATTGTATAGTCTCTGCTTGCTCAACCTTTGACGTCAGAAGCAAAGACATCAGGGGCAGTCAGCGACTCGTGTACTCTGGGAGTGGAACAAAGATTGTCTTCGCTCCAAGAAATGTCACAGGCTGCTGAGTTCAAGTATCCCTGATTTCTCATCTGCCATGAAGCATGCAGTATTTAAATCTTACAGCAGAATCAAGTATTATCTCTTGCTGCAATGAAATTTTTTAATGTATTTTTTTCTATTAGGTGTGGAAATTGTCAATTGTTGCTGTCTAGCTGATCCTCCAGTTGCGCACATGCAGGTCAAATGAAGCCTAAAAACAGAAAGATTTGGGAGCGAGGTGGAAGGCAATAGTGCTTTCTTCAAATAACTTTAAGTGAACTACATTTTATAAGCTTATCTTCTTGTAATCACAGTCTTGCCTTCATTCTGTAAAGGGGTCCTTTTGCAGCAGCAGGGATAATCCTGTTAACAACACTAACAGCAGTTTCCCTTGAGCTAATTCTAACTCAGGGCAACCCCATGTTTGGCAGAGTAGACCTGTGCTCCATGGATGGTTTTTCTGAAACAAATCACCAGAATTGCCTTCCCAATTGCCTCAGGGTGCACTTGAACCTGCCAGCGTTTTGTCTAAGAGTGCATGTGTTATTCATTTGTATTATTCAAGGACAATTGTTAACAATAACCTGTACCCTCTTTACATCACATTTTCTTAAATTGTGGCAAGTGGACCCATGGAAACCAACTCGGCATTTGTTTTTACTTTGATAAGCTAGATCCGGTTCCAGAATTGGACTCTGGAGCCAGATGAACTGAGTTGCAATTCTAGTTCCGCCACCAGGTTGTTCTTTGTCTCTCTTCTGATTCTTCATCAGTAAATGGAGTGGTAGTAATTGTTTTCCCTGCAGGGTTATTGTGAGGACTAAGTGAGATTACACAGGAAATGCCTGGACTGCATATATAGGGTGCTCAATAAATGTTGCTTTAGTATGCTAACCACTCCCAACTGTCATTAAGTCTGATTCCAACTTCTGGTGACTGTTTCAGAGTAGAACTGTGCTTCACAAGGATTTCAGTGGCTCATTTTTCTAACCACCCAAGGACCTGTTGGTATGCTAATACTTAAGAATAGTCATTTTTCTTTTTGTTTCCTGAAGGGAGTAGGTGGTGGGAATAAAAATTCATAGTGACCACAGTAATCTTGACTATGCAGTATGGAGCTATCAGGTAAGGATGTGAGGATGGATAAAAAAGTAAACTTAGAAATTCCCATATATACTCCAGTCTTAGCTGAGTTTTTTTTTAAACAAAACATTTTATTGGGTGCTCATCCAATTCTTATCACAATCCATACATAAATCTATTGTGTCAAGCACATTTGTACATTTGTTGCCCTCATCATTCTCAAAACATTTGCTTTCTACTTGAGGCCTTGATATCAGCTCCTCATTTTTCCGCCCCGCTTCTCCTCCCTCATGAACACCTGATAAAATATAAATTATTCTTCTTTTGGCATGTCTTACACTGTCCAACGTCTCCCCTCACTCACTTTTCCACTGTCCATCCCCCAGGTAGGAGGTTATATGCAGATCCTTGTAATCAGCTCACCCCCTCTACCCCACCTTCTCTCCACCCTCCAGGTATCTCCACTCTCACCACTGGTCCCAAAGGGATCATCTGCCCTGGATTCCCT
>NW_022103897.1:6998454-7012375 GCF_000313985.2 Echinops telfairi | reverse complement strand
TGAGGAGTTCTCTGCTAATTCTGGACTTCTTCACCCTCCATATGAAGTTGGTAATCTGTTTTTCCAATTCTCTGAAGAAGGATGGTGGTATTAGTATTGGGATAGCATTGAACTTATAAAGCGCCTTGGGCAAAACTGATGTCTTTACTATATTGAGTCTGCCAATCCATGAGCATGTGATGTTCTTCCATTTGTTGAGGTTGCTCTTGGTTTCTTGTAGTAGTGTTTTATAATTTTCCTCATACAAAGCTTTTGTTTTTTTAGTCAGGTATATCCCTAGAAATTTCATTTTGTGCTTGGCTATTATAAAGGGTACTGCGTTTTTAATCGTCTCTTCTGTGATCTTTTCTGATGTGCAGAGCAGTCAAATTGACTTCTGTTTGTTGATCTTTTATCCTGCCACTCTGCCACATTCCTCTATTGCTTCCAACAGCCCACTTGTGCAGTTTAGGGGATTTTCGATGTATAGAATCATATCATCTGTAAATAATGATAATTTCGCCTCTTCCTTCCCCAGATGAATGCCTTTGATGCCTTTTCTTAGCCTTATGTTGTTAGCTAGGACTTCCAGTATGATGTTAAATAGGAGTGGGGACAAGGGGCATCCTTGTCTGGTCCCCTTTTTTCAATGGAATTTTTTCATCTTTTCTCCATTAACTACCATGTTGGGTTTTGGTTTTTCATACATAGCTTGTATAATATTGAGGGATTTTCCTTCTATTCCTATCTTCTTGAGTGTCTTAAACAGGAATGTGTGTTGGATGTTGTTGAATGTTGTCTCTCTCTTGGGGGACTCGTATGAGTGATTCTATGAACTGCCTTTCGGTAGCTGTACTGTGGGGTCAGGTTATTGCTATATCTTCCTGTGGTTTCATTCTTACCCTACCCACCCAGTATTTAGTTATTTGGAATGTGAATTGGATAGTCCTATCATGTGACGCTGGTTGGGTTGTTGTGGGTCCACGAGGGTGTTGCTTCACTGGATGATCTCTAAGTAAACCTCATGGTGCTTAGAGCATCTTGGGTGGTCTGTGCAGAGGTGTTTCCCTCTGTAACTGGAGTGCCGAGGAAGGCGTGTTGGTGTACCCTCCCTGGTGTAGAGCACTGTAGCTGGAAGTGGTGGATGTTCCCGCAGTAGTTTGGAGCCCCACCAATGGTGTGCAGGAGTTTCCCCCAGCCCCTTTTAGGGCCTCCAGGTTTAGGCTGGAATTCCATCCTGTTTGAAGGGGAGAACCTCCTGCTGCTTGGTGTATGGAAGAGGACCGGTGTGATTTCCCTAGCTATGTGTTAAGCCAGCAAATGTGGGTGGGAGCTCCCCCATTTTGGCCTTATGAGTTGCCCTAGTGGAGGGGAGTGGCCTGGAAACCGATAGTGCCTTGTGAAAGGACACAGAGGGAGAGGAGAAGAAAAAGAGGGAAATAAGAAACAAAGATTGGCACAACAATGCCAATCAAACTATCACTCACTCACACTCAAACTAATACAGTTCACAGACTGAATAAAAGTGAAATCAGTAAAAAAAAAAGAACACAAAATAAAAAAGGAGAACTGAATCTGTTGAGACTGTGGCAGGAAAGACAGAAGAGATAGAAGAAGAATAGAAAAGAAGGAACAGTGAAAGGAGAACAAAAAGAAAGAAAGTAAAGGAAGAAATAAAGCGAAAGGGAGAAAATTTAAAATATAGATAAAGAGATAGCTGCACCCCATTTGGTGCCATGTGTAGCACTGTTTTGTGCTGTGTGCAGCACTCTCTTTGGGGGAAGTGTGTAGTTCTCCCTACTGGGTGGGCAGAGTTACCCTAGGCAGAGGGTAGGGGTCTGGAATCCAGTAGTGGCATGTGGAAGAAAGAGAGCGAGAGGAGAGAATCATAAAACCAGAGAGAGAGGAGAAGAGAACAAATGAAGAGAGAAGAAAGAAACAAAAAGAGAATAAGGGGAAAAAACTGTACTCTGCTCACTAAGATTCGCCCTGATGGTAAAGAGGGAAGAAAGAGAGAAGAAGGAAATAAAGAATAAATAGATAGTTGATCCCTGATTGCCTGAAAGTGGGGCCTGAGGGGTTTAGACCCTGTCCCACGATAGCAGGTTGGTGTGCCCTTTTAATGCAGGGACCCAGTGGTGCTGGGCGGAATTGCCATAGTTGGCAAGATCACCTTAGAGGTCTGACAGAGGTTTCCTCAGCAGTGCAGGGTGCTGCAGATGGCTGTCACAGCTGCCTCATGTGGTGTGCAGCACTCCCACAGAGGGCAGGCTGGAGTTCCCCCTGCTATTTGGTTTGATTTGCCCTAGGCGGAGGGTAGTGACCTGGAAGCCAGTAGTGGCGTTTGATAGGAATGAGAGGGAGGGAAGAGGAGAAAGAGAGAAAAAGAAAAAAAAAAGGAGGAAAAAAGAATAAAGAGAGAAAAAAACCAAAACAAACCTGAGCTTGTTGTGAC
The DNA here is from genome assembly GCF_000313985.2 of Echinops telfairi. NCBI lineage: Eukaryota > Metazoa > Chordata > Mammalia > Afrosoricida > Tenrecidae > Echinops > Echinops telfairi. The sequence goes on along the minus strand of NW_022103897.1, from coordinate 7,009,941 downwards.
TGACTGCTGTGGGAAAGATACAAGGGAGAGCAAAGAAAGAAAGAAGAAATAGAGTGATAAGTTAGGAGATAACTGAGACTTGATCACCTGTCTGTGGGGCTGGAGGAGTTCCAATGCATAGACTAAACAAAAGAATAAACTCCTCAAGGTAGTGGGGTGGTGTGCCTGCCTGATATAGGGTTCCACAGATGCAGGGTGGGATTACTCTCAAAGGCAAGATTGTACCAGCGGCAGGCATTAGGTCCCACCGTTGTGCTGGTGCTGGAGTTCACTGTTATAACTGCCTTTTGCTATGTAGCACTACAGCAGGGGCGGGGTGTTCCTACAGCCCTGTGTAGGGCCCCAGGACAGGCAGGACCTCCCCAGCTGTGTGTAGAATCACTGAGAGGGAAGCTGGGCTTATTGTCCTATCTCGACTGCTGCTGCCTACTAGATCAGAGGATTTTATTTTTTATTTTTTCCCCCTGGCCAGCTAGAATAGAATCAAATTAAATTGTCTCCCTCACTCTGGGCTCCACCTCTGTGTTCTGTTAGAAGCTTTGACTTGTTTCAGCAGGTCTTTGTTATGCAAAAAGCCTCCAGGCCCTGTAGCTAAGTTCTGGCATTCCTTTGCATGGACTTCTTCTTATGCTGATTTATGTCAAGGGCCCCCTTCTATGTGCTCCTTGAAGCTAAGCAACAAGACGGGTTTGAGTTTTTAACCAATAATACATATTTCACTCTTTTTTTATACTATGCTTGTGATGTGCTCTGATTTGGGGGCTGTCATGCTGACCCCCAGAGGGTGAGATCCAGCTTATCAGGGATTTTTTTTTCCTTCTTGGCCAATTGGAACTGAATTTGCTCCCTGGACTCTGACTATCCACCTATTTCCTCCCACACCACGATCTGCCTCAGGTAAAATTCTGCTTTTTCTTCTACTGTAAATTATGGCCAACTGCCACCCCTTCTCCCCAGGCTATGAGCTCAAGGTAGCTGACAGAGTGGAGACCTCTGGCCTGGGGTTCTCCTCGTGTCTGTGATTATGTCCCCTTTAGAGCATCAGCCTGGAGAAATTGCTGTTCCCAATGAAAGTATGGGAGGAGCTTTTCAGTTGGAGCCCGCAAGCCCAGCTTGCCGAACCTAGAGCGATTTAGAACATTCTTGGTTTGCTTTGTGAGTGGTAATCACACACAAAAAAGGGATTCAGGAGAGACCCTAGTACCCTAATTCTAATTTCAGGACTTCACCTCCCAGTTTTCTGGTCTGGCAGCAGGAGCTCCGGACGGGTGAGTCTTAACTAGTTGCCATTTTCCTCCACTTTCCCTAAACTGAGTTTTTCAACATATTTTTGCGTGCAGTTTTTGTGGTAAAATTAGGTGCCTCGCTGATATTCGGGTTGGCTTATACTTGAGTATATATGGTATGATGGCAACTTTCTAGGCACCAGAAGACTAACAAAGAACTTCCAAGTCATAGTAGCTTTATACAATACTCGTTTGCTTTTCTCTCCTACCGTAGTTGGCTTTGGTCAGGCAGCTTTCCTGATTAGTTTCTCTTCATGTGGTAATTCAGGGATCCATTTAATCCTGAAGCTTTGCTATATTGGAGTTCTTCATTTTAGCTATGAGGATGAGACAGACGGAGAGGGAGATAGAGAGGTGAGGGTAGAAAGAGAGTTGGAGAGAGAAAGACACAGAATTGAATGAGCTGAGGATTTTGCCAGGGATTAATTTTAGAAACCTGGCTTGAAACTAGCAAATAAAGTTTCTGCTCCCACTCTATTGGCCAGAACAAGTCAGATTGTTGGTTACTTGCGGGATTGCTGGGAGATTAAGTCACCTTGTGTTCCCTGAGAGAGGTAACGTGATAGCAATCACTGGTGTAGTGACTAACCCTATAATATGCTTTCTGGGCGTGGCAGACATTTTTGTATCTTCTCTATTTGTGCATTTCACTGCAGGTTTTTCATGGCATTTCTTTGTGTGCTAAGAAAATTTTTGAACCATCATGTTTTTGGAATTTGCCGGAAGTCATGGATTTCTGAGCATTTTATTGTTGTGCAGTTAGCCAATAGACAAGTACTCTGGGCACAGCATCTTCATGGGCACCTCTGACTAGCAAGTTCTTTTTAGAGAGCTGGTTCTTTTTATGTTTTGTATATCCTGTTAGCAGAAGACAAAAACACAAATGGTTCTCCTGTTCACTGAAATTACATGAGCCCCATCTAGAATGTGGATTTTTTTTCTTTTTTGCTTTTCTCTAATAAATATGGCTCAAAATTGCCACTAGTATTTGTACTCAACCCCTCTGGGAAGGGTGGATGCTTTCTGTATCTGATATCACTAAATGAAGTGACTTTCTCCTACAGCGTTGTTAAGCATCTTTCACTGGTGAAGGTATTTTTGAATGCATTGGTCCTCTGGACAGATCAAGTAGTTTATTGCTTCGGCAAACCAGGGAGAATGTACAACTTCAGAGACACCTCAGGCAGTGCTTGTTAACTGAGCTTCTGAGTTAATATATACCTCCCGTTCTGAAATATTTCAGGGTTCTATGGATTGATTTTTGAATCTTTCTACCCACTCCTACTTTTTGTTTGTCTGCCAGAGGGCAAATATTTAATGCAATGTGATGTTGCAGTTGATGGCTTGTTCTCAGCCTCAGGCTGAGTTTGAAACCCAACTGTACCAATTAATCATTTTGTGACTTTGGGCTCTTTACCTGATGGGTTTGTAAAGTGGAGTTGTAAGAATACTTAATTCAGGAGGTAGTTTCAAACAACGAGAGCTAAGGCACAGGCATATCACTTAGCCTAAAATCTGGTGTATAGTGAACCTAACCCAACCAGTTGCCATCAAGTTGACTCTGACTGATTTATGGCAATCCCAGGTGTCATGGAGTAGAACTGTCCTCTGCAGGCTATTAATGGTTTCTTTTGGGGAAGTAGGTCTCTGGATCTGGCTTCCAAGGTTTCTTTCTGTGGCTTTGAACCTCCTTTCTGGTTAGGAGCTGAACACTTAACCATTTGCTCTACCCTGGATGTCAGCACATAGTGAGCTCTTAGTAAATAGAATGATTTTTATTGCAATCATAAATCTTATATTTAACTGTATCCTCTAACCCAGTTATGAGTTGGCTATATCCACAGCCTTTTGATTATTAGGGCCTTTCTTTTGTCCCCATAAAACCCCAAGCAAACACACTGTCATTGAGTCATTTTCAACTCATAGTGATCCCATAGGACAGGACAAAATGGCCCCTGTGGGCTTGAGAGTATGACCCTTCACAGAAGTAGAAGGCTTAGAAGCCTAGAATAAGAAAGTTTTTCTCCTACCAAGAGGCTGGTGTTTAAGAACTTCTGACATTGCAGTTAGCAGCCCAGTGTGCAACCACTATGCCACCAGGGCCCATAGCACAGTTAATTGACTTCATCAGAATAAGAAACCCAGAGAATATCCATCAAGTAGATGGGTACAGATTGTATGTGAATTATTTCCAAGTGCTTATCTGTGGTCTGGCATGATCAGTGGTTGTGAAGTTCCTCAAACATCTTGATTCCTGTAGTAGCCTACACAAAAGCTTTGTCATAGTTGGATTAGTACTCAGAAAAGAGGAATCTCTTTATGTTCAGGGCAGGGGACCTAAAGACTTTGCATTGTCAGGATATTAACTATAAAACCATAGCAAAAGATCACTGAACCTAAGAATTATTCAAGGCACTAGGATGATTTTTAAGTCATAGATTTACTGTGATTATTATTGAGCTCAGTTTGGATTTCAACTCAATGCAAAGAAAACAAAAATCCTTACAACTGATCCAATGGACAAGATCATGATAAATGGAGAATAGATTAATGTTGTTAAGAATATCATTTTGCTTGGATCATCACCCATGGTCACTGAAGCAACAATCAGGAAATTTAGTCATGCATAACACTGGGCAGATCTGCTGCACAAGACCTCTTTAAGTTTTGAAGAGTAAGGATTTTATTTTGTAGACTAAGGTGCACTTGCCCAACCCAAGCCACGGTATTTTCAGTTGCCTCATGTGCATGTGAAAGTTAGACAATTGATAGGGAAGACTGAAGAGGAATTGATGCGTTTGAGTTATTGAAAGTACCAGGGACTGGCAGAATCTTTCTTGGAAGAAGTACAGCCAGAATACTCCTTGTATTATATATTTTAGATAGGATATCAGTAGAGAACAGTCCCTGGAAATGATCATCATGCTTGATAAAATAGAGGATCAGGAAAAAGGAAAGAGGAAAGCTGTGCTAGTCTGGGGAGACTAGAGAAACAAATCCATAGAAACTCATATGTGTATTAGAAAGAGGTTTATATACAAGAGCAATTGAATATTGTGAAAATGGCCCAGCCCAGTCCAGATCAAGCTCATAAGTCCAGTATTAGTGCAAAAGCAGTCCATAAAGTCCTCTTCACACTCACGAAATACATGCAATTATGCCAAATGCAGGAAGATCACAGGCCAGTCGGTTGGGAGTCTTTTGGATCAAGTGGCATTGTAAGCATCTCAGTGCTGGTAGGGGTCTCTACATGGCTTCTCCAGCTCCAGAGGTCTGGTTGCATCAGGGTAGGTCCATGTGGCTTCTTCAGCTCCCAGGGCGTAGCGCCATGTATCTTGTCAGTAGAACGTCATCTCATGGAGTGAGCAGAGAGAGAGAAGTGTCTTCCCCTCCTAGGAGGAAATACAGGAGTTCCCAGAATTCTCAGGAGAAGGTCATGCTACACTGAGGCCTTATTAGTTATATCTTGATTGACAGGCCAGACTCCACCCCTTCACTTGTAATCCTCTCAAATTGACACCAGATTATGTAACTACTACAAAGTCCCTCAAGGAGATAAATTGGCACAGTTTATGAAACAAAGGGAACAAGCACAGTAACAATTGTGAACCTGGTGCAGGACCATTGTGTGGTTCATAGGTTCATTATGAGCCAGAGCTGACTTGATAATACCAAATAGTAACAACCACAAGATTTTAAACTGTATGAGAACTGGTAGAGTTTTATAGTGCTGGCATTATCATAAATTATGTGAGCCACAAATGATAGTAAAACAAAACAAAAAATACCAAACCAGTAGTTACACAGATTCTGTTGACTTCTGGTGACCTTATGGGACACAGTAGAGCTGCTTCATAGAATTTACAAGGTTGCATATCTCTATGGATGCAGGCTGTCACATTTTTTTCCTGCAGACTGGCTGGTGGATTTAAACAATTGACTTTTCTGTTAGCAGCTAAGTACTGAACCATGGCACCAACAGGGTCCCTTATAAAAATTGTATATCACCTGAATTGTTGGGATTTCTTCTTTTAACAGGTATAAGTGTTCTTTGTTTTTAGAAAATGTTGATAAATTGTCTTAACAGTTACAACTTGTGTTAACTGTTATAAAGCTAGAAGGCAGGACAGATCAGATGGTCCTTGGTGGAGTAAGGTGGCCAAGTGACATACTATACAGCCCATTAATCATAAGACTTTGAAGAATAATTGTGCTTATTAAGTCTGCTCATGCTAGCATCTTTACTCAAGGCAGAGAATACCAGAAAGATGTTTATGTGTGTTTCACTGACTATTCAAACTTTGTGGGTCATAATAAACTAGATAACCTTGAGAAGAATGGGAATTCCAGAACACTTCATTGTGCTCCTGTGGAGCTTGTACATGGATCAAGAGACAGTTGTGTGAACAGAACAAGAACATACCACATGGTTTAAAATTAGGAAAGGTGTGCTGCAGGGTTGTATCCTCTCACTGTACTCTAAGCAAATCATCAGAGGTTGGGTTATATGAAGAAGAGTGTGGCATCAGGAGGAAGTCTTATTGACAGCCTTGTGATATACAGATGATAAAACCTTGCTTGATGAAAGTGAGGAGGACTTGAAGCACTTGCTGATGAAGGTCAAGGCTCGTGGCCTGCAGTATGGATTGTGGCTTAATGTAAAGAAGACCAAAATCTTCACAACTGTACCAATAAATCACAGCATGATAAACAGAGAAAATATTGAAGTTATCAATGATTTTGCCTTTCTTGGATCCACAATCAATGCTCATGGAAGCAGCAGTTAAAATATCAAAAGAGGCATTGCATTAGGTCAGTGTACTGCATAAGGTTTCTTTCAAGTGTTGAGAAGCAAGGATGTTACTCTGAGGACTAAAATTCATCTGTCCCAAGCATTGGTATTTTCACTTACCTCACATGCACGTGAAAGTTGGATATTGAATAAGGAAACTCGAAGAAGAAGCCATGCACTTGTGGTGCTGGAGAAGAATATGGAAACTATGGACTGCTGAAAGCACAAACTGATCTGAGTATCACCGGATATAGAGTAACAGATGTATTAACTCTTATAAGCATAAAGACTAAGACACATCGTGTTAGAGGCTGGTAAAACATTAAGTAAGTGATTTAAATTATGCCTATTCTTTTTTCCTGAAATGTATTTACCTGTTTATTAAAAAGCAGTATTGATAAAATGAATCTGCCCCTATCAACCCCAACCTATTCATTTCCGCTGCCCTCATAAACCACTGTCTCCTACTATGGAGGTCAATGCAGCAGGATCTCTGGCTTCTGTCTTTCCCTGCATTCTAGGTTTGCTGCTTCTGTAACAGAAAGACCATGAAAGGATGACAGTAGCTAACAGAATTATTCTCTCACAGATTGAAGTTAGGAATTTATGTTCATGTTGCTAGCTCTAAGGTAGTGGGTCTCGCGACCCTTTAATACAGTTCCTCATGTTGTGGTGAGCCCCCAACTATAAAATTCTTTTCATTGCTATTTCGTAACTGTAAATTTGCTACTGTTATAAATCAGATAATCCCTGTGAAAGGATTGTTTGACCCCCAAAAGGGTCACGACCCACAGGTTGAGAACCACTTTTCTAAGGCAAAGCAGCCTTTCTCTGCTGATTCTGAAAGAATGTCCTTGCCTCCCTTCAACATCTTTGGGCCCAGAATTCCTCGAAGATTTTCATTTGTTGTAGCATCAACCTTCCTTTGGGTCTAGGAGGTTCGCAGCACAGGTACTTCAGGTCCAAAGGCCATGCTCTGCTCCTAGCTATTCCTTCTGGGTTGTAGTGATTCCCTCCATTCTCTGTTCTTTCTGTCTCCCTTTATCTCTTGTAAAATAAAGAATGTGATGTGATTGTGGAAGCATGGATTTTATTTGTGTAAGGTGGTGAAGGCTGTTAAGGCTATGATTTATGCCCTTTGGGCATGCATTTTAGTAAGGGTATGCTTCACACCACACTAATCATGCCGTAGTAACACATAGAGGTTAGGATTTGCCACACACCACAAAATAGAGGATGTTTATACCAGATCACAAAATCAAGGACAGCCCTACACTACTGGGAATCATGGCCTAAGTAAATTGACACATATTTTGGTGGGGCACAGTTTAATTCATTACATTGCTCTTTCTTGGTTCTGATCTATCACTTTCTAAAAGTGTCCTGGATATATACCTTTCCATCATTTGATTGATTTGACTGAGTTATTTTTATTAATTTATTTATTTTGCAGAAAAGAGCAAGTCAGTACTCTGTATCAAAACATTAACATCGTGGAACCAAGACTAATTCAACCATATGAACATGTTATCAAGAACTTTGTCCGGGAGATCAGATTGCAGAGCACAGAAATGGAGAACCTAGCCATTGCAGTGAAGAGGTATTAACATTATTCCTTTCTCAGAGGTACATACTGTTGTTTATTGCTGTCAAGTTGGTACTAACTCATGGTGAGCTATGTATAACAGAACAAAATATTGCCCAGTCTGGTGTCATCCTCACAGTCATTGGAAAGTATGAATCCATTGTTGTGGCTACTGTGCCAACTGAACTCACTGTGGGTTTCCTTCCTCTTTGATCTCCTTCACCTGATGTGATTTCTTCTTCCAGAAATTGATCCCGCCTAGAGCCTAAAAGCAAAATATAATGTGTTACATCATTAGTTACAAGTTACTTTTCAGAAGTAAATTGCCAGCCTTTCTTCCTCCTCTGTTTAGTCTGGAAGTTCGGTGATAACCTGTCTACCCATAGATTAGCCCCTATTACTTGTAATTCTGGTGCTAATACAGTAGCACTCAAGCCACCACGTTAGGACAATTTGACAGATGGTTGATGGAAGTTGTATATAAAGCATTCACAATAAATTACCACTGCTACCCAGTTGTTTGTGACTCATTGTGGGTTTCCCACCAGCCCCTGAAAATTCATATGTATGAGTATATGGTATGCCAGATTGTAAAACTTTACAGGAGCAGAGATTCTCATTTTTATCCTAAGGAGTGGATGGTGCCTTTGAACTGCCACACTTGCAGTTATTGGCCCAGTGTATAACCCATAGTGCTAACTTGGCTCCAAACCATGTGTGCTAATCCAGGTTGGCTAGAGAAACAAATCCAGAGACACTCATATGTGTATAATTAGCTTTATGTAAAAGAGCAAGTATATATTGAGAAAACATCCCAGCCCAGTCTACATCAGGTCCGTAAGTCTGACATTAGCTCCTATATCCGATATCAGTCTATAAATTCCTCTTGATCACAGGCCAGTGGGTGTAAAGTCTTGTGGATCAGCACTGGCATGGGTCTCCACATGTCTCCTCCAACTCCAGGGCTCTGGCTCCATCAGTGTAGCTCCATGTGTCTTGCCAATGGGAATGTATAGCAGAAAGAGTGACTCTGGCCTCCAGTGAACTATTTATCTCTGTAGTGCCTCCAAATGAGGTCATCAAGCTGTGACCTGATTGATAGGCTATAAACCCCACCCCTTCACTCTTAATAGTCTCAAGTTGACAACAGATTACATACGTACCCCACATAGAGTCAATGCTGACTCACCGTGATCCCTGTAGGTTTCCAAGACTATTAACTGTTATGAGAGTAGAAATCCCAATGTTTCTCCTGTGGAGTTGCTGATCATGTGGATCGCAGCCCAATGCATAGCCACCTCACTGCCAGTTATCCTTCCAAGTTTCCTTTAAATTGCTGTTGGACCCACGTGGCAAATGGACTCAACTGCACTATCCATTGTGATATGTTGATGCTCTTGTTGGGTATTGTGGAGTTGACTCAGACTCATAGCAACCCCATATGACAGTAGAACCCCCCTTGGGGTTTCTAAGGCTGTAATCTTTATGGATGCACATCACCAGGGCTTTCTCTCCTAGAGCTGCTGAGTGGGTTTGAACTACCAGCCTTTCACTTAATATCTGAGCACTCAATCATTGTACCACCAGGGATCTTTGTTACAATATAAACTTAATAAATTTTTGGGAATCTAGGGCTTTCTAACTTAACCAGCATGCAGGAAGTTGAGATAGGCAACAATTCTTCGGTCAGTCATAGATCAATCAATAAGTCACTATCATTCTATTATATGAACTTCTCAAGGGCAACGGATAGATACATAGTAATTAGCTGCTGGAAGCACACAGGAAATTTTTCAGCCACAGAAGTGGGTGGGACTCTATTGAAATCTTAGCTCTATCACCAATAGGGCTGTGATCCTAGACAGGTTACTCATTTCCCTGAACCTTATCTGAACAATGAGCATGAAAATATTTGCATCATCCAGGTGTTGGGACTAAGCAGTGAGGGAGAGCCCTCATGCAATATCTGCCACATAGTGGGTGTTCACAAATGTTTCTTTTTCTCTAGCTAATCCTGCTCACCTTGCCTTTGTGCTTCTGCTGAAGGTCAAAACTCTGTTACACCTTACTGTCACAGATGCAGTTTAAGTCCAAACTACCTTATATTGGATGCCTCTTTGTTATTAACAAAAGCTCCTCACAATAGCAGCATTTGTATTTGTTAAGATCTTGTATATGGCAACCTCTCGACTCTGCTCCCTGGAAAGACCAAATTCTTTTAGGATGTGTATCAGGTGAGGAAGGACTTTGTGTCTTATTTCCTGGATGCTACATAGGTGCTTCTCACTATGTGGGCTCCTCCATTGTAATCTTGTGCTCCCGTCCTGCAGGCCTCTACAACTTTTAAAACATGGCCATTAGATAGAATACTGCCTTTTCTGCTTGGGGATCGGGCAGACCCCAATGTTTTTCAGCTACTCTGTCTCCTCTTTTTGTCCCCACAGAATAATGGCAAAGTGTAACTTGACCATTTGGAGAAACTGAAGAGAATTAAAAGTATAGAAGATATAATGCCTTAAAAATTAATACTAAATAGGACCTATATCATAGATGTTGAAATGTGCAGTATGTGACTGGGACATTTCTCCTGAACATGTTTAGTTCTTTTTAAAATCTCTTTTTATTTATTTAATTATTAAATCACTTAATTGGGGCTTGTACAACTCTTATCGCATTCCACACTTACATCCATTGTGTCAAGCACTCCTGTACATTTGTGTCCCTCATTATTTTCAAAACATTTGCTTTCTACTTGAGCCCCTGGTATCTGCTCCTCATTTTTACCCCTGCCTCCCCGCTTCCCCCTCCCCCATGAAACCTTGATAATTTATAAATTATTATTATTTTGTCATATCTTTTACCGTCTTATGTCCCCTTCACCCACTTCTTTGCTGTCCATCCCCCAGGGAGGGGGTTATATGTAGATTCATGTAATCTGTTCCCCCCCTTCTCCCTCACCTTCGCTCCCCTCCCGGTATCGCCATTTTCACCACTGGTCCTGAGGGGTTCATCTGTCCTGGATTCCCTGTGTTTCCAGTTCCTATCTGTACCAGTGTACGTCGTCCGGTCCAGCCGGATTTGTAAGGTAGAATTGGGATCATGATAGTGGGTGGAAGAAGCATTTCAGAACTAGAGGAAAGTTGTATGTTTCATTGTTGCTATACTGCAACCTGACTGGCTTATCTCCTCACTGCGACCCTTCTGTAAGAGGATGTCCAGTTGCCCACAGCTGGGCTTTGGGTCCCCAATCTTCACTGCCCCTCATTCACAATGATATGATTTTTTTTTCTTTGATGCCTGATACCTGATCCCGTTGACACCTCGTAATCACACCAGCTGGTGTGTTTCTTCTATGTGGGCTTTGTTGCTTCTCAGCTAGATGGTTGCTTGTTTATCTTCAAGCCTTAAGACCCCAGACTCTCTCTTTTCCCCCAAGTTTTGATTTCTAGAGGTTTCCAGTAGGATAAAAAAGGGCAGTCTCTTAGTGTCCAGCATTTTAAGAAGAATTGGAAATTGTTGGGTCAAACAGAATCATTATGGGGATCCCTGACAAACTAGGAGAAGGAATAAAGAGAGTTGCTCAGAGGTGGGGAAGGCAGGAAGAAAAACTCCAGGGGTACCTCAGATGTAGGCAACTGTTACACAGGCTTGGTCAGAAAGCGATGTCACTACAAAGCCAAAAAGAAAGCTTGGCTTATGTGACTTAGCTATTTCCACTAATAGCCATTCCAACCTCCAAAAATCTTATGGAGACTTGGAATTGCTAGACTTGAAGTAACATTGAGTTACTAACTGCAATGTCAGTGGTTTGACTCTACCAGTCA
>NW_022103897.1:6986951-6995795 GCF_000313985.2 Echinops telfairi | reverse complement strand
TCAGATCGGGCGTAATTCCCACACTGTGTCTCCAGTGTTGTCCCCTGTAGGGCTATGGGTCATTGAGGGACTTCGTGTGTCATAGTGGGTCTGGCCATGTGGTCTTCTCTGTGGACTTGCTGCTCTGAACGGGAACATCATCCTCAAGGCTGGTGTGCCAGGATGTGCTGCACTCTCTCCTCCTACCCTTTCATCTGCTCCCACATGTTCTAATCAGATATGTCCCTCTCTCAGAGCTGCAGATTCAGTGAAGTTCTCTGAAGTATATTCTTCTGGGGGGGAGGGGCAGGTATCCACATAGTTGGGATTGGGGCCAGTCCCTCCGACCTCTCCACTGGGGGAACAACATTCTGGTGATCTGTTTCTGTAGGGTGACAACCATGGAAACACTGTGGGGCAGAGTTCTCTTTTGATAACCATGGGTTTCCATGGGTCAGAATTGGCTTGATGGCAACTGATCCATTGTGGCTTGGAATAGGTGAGGCTGAGGTCTTGTCTTTGTGCTACGTGATGGAACATAATGAAAAGACATACATCTGGTTGGATTTCAGAGCCCAGGACAAGGCAGCCATGCAGCTGAGTGAGATGGAAGAGGAAATGGATCAGAGGATTCAAGCTGCAGAGCACAAGACACGGAAAGACGTGAGTTTCTGGGATTGGCCCATTTATTCAGTGCATTCATGCAATGTGTTTTATGTGCCTGCCACCCTGAAGAGTATAGGGGTGTGGCTTTCATGGAAGAGCTCAGAAAAAGTATTTTTAGTAGTGGTGGATTCTTTGGGATGGGGGAGGAGGGATAAGGAGATAATAAACAGGTAAACCAGTAACTAGGGTAGATGATTTCAGGTAGTGATGAGTGCATGGTGAAAATAAAGCAGCATGTATGATAGGCAGTGGCTAGGATAGCGACTACTTTAGGTTGGGAAGTCAGAGTCCTGAAGGAAATTGGAGAGCCAAACTTGAATGGAGAAGGTGAATTGACTTTTATGAATACTTACCATTATCTAATTGTCCATTGATGCTGCCAAATTTTAACATAGATGGCATTGAAATTAGATGTTGTGGTCACACTTTGATGTTTACTTACTGGAATATACAGTTTCCTATCACGATGTTGTTGTTGCTAGCTGTTGTCCTCTCAGTTCCCAACTTAGGCTGAGCCCATGCACGTGCTGGCTGGTTGGGATGACTCGTCTTGCTGTGCTTCTTCACTGCAGTTGTTTCTTTCACCTGGATGATGGGGCTCCCTCTTCTGTGCCCTCTCGTAAACTCAGAAAAACTCTCCTGCTCTCCGATGCGCACTTCTTATCTTTGAAGAGGGCTACATTGCCCTCTTCCTTACCTTGACTTCTGTCATGCTTGCCATCTGCAGTGCACTGTTGGATGCTGAGGGTTAAAGAAAAAAAAATTCAAACAATGTATTGAGTGTAATTGGCATACAACAAGCTACATGTATTTAGAGTGGATGATACAATGAGTTTTTCAATATGTATATACCCATGAAGTCATCTGCTCAGTTGAGTTAAGGAACATACCCATTCGCTGTAAATGCTTCCTCATGTACTTCTCCTACCTCCCCTCGTCCTGCCCTTTCTTTGCCAGGCCACTATTTTTCTGTTTTCTCTCACTAGGATGAGTTTGACTTTTTAAGAATTTTATATAATTGGAACTAATATAGTATGCTCCCTTCTTTTCCTGGCTTCTTTTCTCAGCATAATTGTTTTAAGGTATATTCATGTGGTAACACGTATCAATAATTCCTTTTTTCCTATTCCTGAGTAATATTCTCTTGCAGATACACAACATTTTGAGTATCCCTTATCCATTTTTCTGTTGACAGGTATTGTAATTACTTCTAGGAAAGCTATGGGCCATTGTGCGTATGTATTTGTATGGACACTTGCTTTTAATCCTTTTGAGTAAATTTCTAGTAGGGAACAGTTGTTACATATGGCAGTGCATGTTTAACTGTTCTTACACTAGATACTGCCTAAATATTACATCAAAGTAAGTTAGTAGTACTATTATACTTTTTTTTTTTAACATTTTATTAGGGGCTCATACAACTGTTATCCCAATCCATACACACATCAATTGTGTAAAGCGCATTTGTACATCGTTTCTCAAAACATTTTCTCTCCATTTAAACCCCCGACATTAGGTCCTCATTTTTCCCCTCCCTCCCCGCTCCCCCCTCCCGCATGAGCCCTTGATAGTTTATAAATGGGTATTTGTCATATCTTGCCCTGTCCGACGTCTCCCTTCATCCACTTTTCGGTTGTCTGTCCCCAGGGAGGAGGTCATACACAGTTCCATGTAATCGGTTCCCTCTTTCCTACCCATTCTCCCTTTACCCTCCCTGTTTTGCCACTCACACCACTGGTCCTATAGGGCTCATCCGTCCTGGATTCCCTGTATTTTCAGTTCCTATCTGTACCAGTGTACCTCCTCTGGTCTAGCCAGTCTTGCAAGATAGAATTCGAGGTAGTGGGAGCGGGGAGGAAACCTTTAGGAACTAGAGGAAGGTTGTATTTCTCATCATTGTTACATTGCACCGTGACTGGCTCATCTCCTCCCCTAGACCCCTCTATTATACTTTTTGCCAGTGTATGAGAGTGTTTGCGAGTTTCGTATTCTAATGAGCGTAGAGGAATCTCATTATGGTATGAATTTACATTTACCTAATGACTGGTATTGTCAAGTACCTTTTCATGTGTGTATACCTCTAAATATTTTTGGTAAGGTAGCTTTTAGAACTTTCTGTCCACTTAAAAAGTAGGTTGTATGCCTTCTTAATATTGCATTTTGAGAGTTCTTATGTGTTTTGGATACAGGTCCCTTATCAAATACTTTATCTATAAATATTTCTCCCAGGCTATGACTGTTTTGAAGAAGACTAAACATTTTTAAAATTTTCGATAAAGTTCAGTTCATCAAATTTATAGTAGGTATAATATATAACCAATTTTTGCCTAACCCAGAGTTAAAAACAATTGTCTCCAGTGTTTTCTTCTAGAAGTTTTAGGTTTTACTTTTATGTTCCATTTTATATGTAGCACAAGGTGTAGATTGAAGTTTTTTTGTGTGTATTGTATTTATCCAGTTATTCCAGTATCAGTTATTTAAAAGATTGTTCTTCACTGAATTACTTTTTTACTTTTGTCCAAATTCAGTACCATATCTGTGCAGGCTGATTGCTAGACTCTCTATTCTGTTCCAGTGATTTTTGTGTTTTCCTTTCAGCATCCCACTGTCTTGATACACATGTTGTTAAAATAAATGGTGGAATCATGTAGTATTAGCTTTTTAACTTTGTTCTTTTTAAAAGGGTTTTGAATATTCTAGGTGTGTTTAATCTTATATATTGAACTTTTCAATTTCTATAAAACAAAACACAAAATGGTGGGCATGTTGATTAGTATTTCATTCCACTTATTGATCAATTTAGAGCAGCAGTTTTCAACCTGTGGGGTTGTGTGACCCCTTTGGGGGTCGAACGATCCTTTCACAAGTGTCGCCTGATTCATAACTGTAGCAAAATTATAGTTTTTAAGTAGCAATGAAAATAATTTTATAGGGGTCACCGCAACTATACAAACTGTATTAAAGGGTCACGGCATTAGGAAGGTTGAGAACCACTGATTTAGAGGGAATTGGTATTTTAAAAATATTAATTCTTCTGAATTATAAGCATTATATATATAAACACCTTTAAATAGGTGTTTTTAGTATATATTCAAAATGTTTTATAGTATTCAATGTACAAGTTTTATAGTTATTTCTAAATAAGTGTTATCATGAATATAAATGAATCTAGTAAGTACTTATAAACATTTATTTAAAATTGATTGCTAATTATTTCATATTTTGATGCTATTATATATGATGCCTTAAAATTTTGCTTTCTGATCACTCATTGTTAATAATATGTTTGATTTTAAATTTTAATCTTACATTCTATAGCATTGCTAAACAGTATTTACTAATGTGAATTATTTAATTTATATTGAATATTTAATTTACTTTTTTCAAATTATTCTTCATAATTATTCATTTAGAAAATGGAGGCACCAAAATATTAAGTAACTTGCTTAGGATAAGATTTTTAATTTTTTCGTGTATTCCATCACAATTTCTAAACAAGTGATCATGTTATCCATTTATGAATAGAGAGTTGTATTACTGTTTTTTCAATATGGGTGATGCATTTTATTTACTGAAGTGAATAGAGGAATAGGAGTGATGAGAACATACATCTTTGGCTCATTTCCCATCTCATAAAGCATTAATTATTTCAACAGTAAATGTAAGGTTAGTGGTACATTGTTCATTGATCCTTGTGGCACAATAGTTAAGTGCTTGCAGCCACTCAATGGGAGAACGTCTGCTTCCATTGCAGCCTTGGAAATGCCATGGGTTTTTTATATTCTGTCCTGTAGTGTCACTATGAATCAGAATCAACTCGATGGCAACTTTTATTTTTAATTGTTCATAACTCCCCCCGAATCACTGTAATAAAAAGAACTAGTTGACATTCCACTATTTCAGGAGGTGGCTTATGAGCATGAACTAATGCTACTGAAGGAAGAATTTCAAGTGGCACTGAAAGCATTAGCCAAAAATAAGACTTAAGGAATTGATGGAATACCAATTGAAATGTTCCAACAAGCTGATGAAGTCCTGGAAGCACTCACTTGTTTATGCCAGGAAATTTGGAAGACAGTTTGTTGGCCAACTAACTGGAAGAGATCCATACTTGTGCCCATTTAAAAAAATGTGATTCATCAGAATGTACAAATTATGGAACAATATCATTGACAGCACCTACAAGTAAATTTTTTTACTGAATCATCATCCAGCAAGGGATGCAGCAGTACACTTTCAGGGACTTGCCAGTGGTTCAGGTCAGATTATGAAGAAGATGTGGAACAAAGGATATCATTGCTGACGTCAAATATGTCTTGTTTCAAAGCAGAGAATACCAGAAAGATGTTGACTTTGTTTTATTGACTTTGCTGAGGCATTCAACTGGGCGGATCCAAATAAACAAACTATGGATACCCTTGGGAAGAAGGGACTTCCTGAACACTTCATTGTACATGGATCAAGAGACAGTTGTAGGAGCAGAACAAGGGAATGCTGCATGGCTGAAAACCAGGACATACTTTTTGTATGTCATTGAATTCAGTTGCTAAAATTTCATAAGTTTTGAAAATTTCATAAGTTTTGCATATATGTTCATAAGATATATTGCTTTGTGGTTTTCTTTTAAAATATTTGTCTGAATTCACTATTGGGGTCATTGTATTCTTATAGAAAGAGTATTCCCTTCTAAAAATTATTTTTGCATATAATTCAATAAATTAAACCTATTAAAAATAGTTGTGCCGTCATTACCATAATCAATTTTAGAATATGTTCCTTTATGTTCTTCTTTTTATTCACTTCCCCTTTCCAACCCACATCCCCTGCCACAACCCCATCAAACTACGGATCCATTTACTGTCTCTATAGATTTATCTATCCTGGATTTCATACAAAGAAAAACCCCACAAAACAACATAAAGAATAAATAAAACATGGAAAGACCTTAGTTGAAAAGAAACCAGAACTGTTGTCTATTGAAAGCCTACTTCTACCACCCCTTCTCATCTGCCCTAAGCAGGAGGCTTAGGGCCAGCCTCAGTTTGATACCAAAGATTGCTCACCCATGGTATTTAAGAGGTGGAACCTATTGAAATTAGCCCTCTATATAGACCACAGAAGCTTTTTTTTCGCCCCTAGGAAAAACGCAAAGCTGAAGAAGCACTTAGTGACCTCCGACGCCAATATGAAACAGAAGTTGGGGATCTTCAAGTGACTATAAAAAAACTCAAAAAGGTAGGTATATGGTGGCTAGCCATTTAGGGATAGCCTTAGTATCTCAAAGGTGTCTTAAGTAATTCATGACTAAAAATATATGGCGTCAAAGTTATGTAGGAGCAAAAGTCAGATTTCAGAGCCAAATTGGGAAAAATTTTTTTTTAAGTGCTCAGGTTTCCTCTCTTAGCTCTAGGGTCACCTCCTGTTACAAACATTTCCTATCTTTTAAACATTTGTCCTTCAAAGTTCAGTTTGATTTCCACAATCATAATCAACCAAACACTTGCAAGAAGCACCCATTCAATGGGCGGTCTGCCCCAGAACAGGAGGCTGCTACCTTTGTTGGTTAGTTATATCCAGCCCACCTTGGTGCCAGGTGCCTGGTAGGTATTTAGTGAATATTTAATGAATGAAATTAATATTCCTTTTCTGTGTGGAAATTCCCATGTGTAGAAGACTCATGATCAGCAAGACATGGGAGAGAGCATAGGTGTGGTTGGGTCTTGGCCATTGCTCTACTTAATTTCTAATGAGCAGGTCCCCGTTCACTCCGTAGTTCTTGGTAGTATGGGAGGGGAAGCTGCTATTTGTAGCATTTTCCAATTTCCATAATGTAAATATTGACACCATTACCAATTTCAAGCTTTCAAGTTGACGTCACTGACTTCAGAGCTGGGAAGAGATTCTTAAAATAAGTGCTTACCAGCCAATGCATGATGGCTTTACTTCTAGTATGTGGGTTATCTCCATAATAAATAGAAATAGTTCAGCTAAAATAAAATGATAACAGATAGTAAATAATCTTTGAACATAGCCCTTGTGACCTTTCACATATCACTTTGCTTCCCTGGTTGTTCATCTAATAAACACGAATGCTCCTTCCAGTGTTCATTCTCAATGAAATTAAGGGCTACATGATTGGTTTTTTGTTGTTCTTGTTACTACAGTTTAACCTTTGGGATTAGTAAGAATTCTTCACAATAGCTTTCTTGGAAATCACGATCAATGTCAACCTTATAACTAATTTCAGACATCATTAGGCACCACAAACAATTTTTGTTTTGCTGACTTAAAAATGGCTAATTGCCTGTTTATGTCAGAACCATAGATTTTCCTATTCATTGTCCTTACATCTTTGTATGACTTTTTAAATCTTTACACAAAGAAACCATGTTCAAACCTCATTTTGATAGAGCATACAGTAAAGACGGAATTCGTCACTCTTCTAGGGCTCCCATGTAAGGTGTCTTAAAATAGACGGTCTAAAATCAGAGAAGTTTATTCTCTCACAGTTCTGTAGGCTGTTAAGTCTGAAATCCAGGTGTTAACAAGATTGACTCTTTTCTGTCTCTCTCTTAGCTCCCAGTGGTTTCCTGCAATCCTTGGAGTCTCTTGGCTGTGTTCTTTACTGTACATGTCTCTTCTGTTCTTTTAAGGGTACTGATCATATTGGATTAGGACCAGTCTGTCTTCATGTTAACTAATTACATCTGCAAAGACACTATTTTCAAATAAGTCACATTCACAGGTAACAGGGTTTAGAATGTTAACATACTTTTTTTGTGGGGGGGGGTTGCGGAGGAGGTTGTGTACATACATCCATTACAGGCACCAGACCAAAAAGGAGCATGGGTGGGTCCAGGTGTAAGGAGACCCGAGTACTTATCAAGATGGTACCAGTGTCTGCCTATAAGATCTGAAATACTCGGCTTCATCCTTTGATTTCTAGCTGCTTCTCTGTAAAATAAAATTCATAATAAGTGTCTTATCTAGTCACCGTAGTTGATATTGACTTTGTTCATTAAGTTTTTGTCATACTGTAGATTAGATCAATTTCCAGCTTTGTCTGAGGTATGTATAAATACCCTGCCTTCACAGACACTAAGTTCCAGAGAGGTTAAAAGACTTGGTCAAAGTCAGTAAGTGAGGGTCTTGGCATACTACACAGCTTTCACTTTCTTTCATTTATACCACACTTCCTCACTAACTAGTAGGTTTGTTACAAAGACAAATATAAGACAATTTATATGAGAACATGCTTAAAACCTATAATTTTGACATTCATATAAATTAGAGAATTTATAATTATAGAATCATAGCTAAGGTTACACAGTGTACTGTAGTTGCCATTATCCTGTATCAATGATTTTTAAGAAAATTACTTGTTTCCACAATTTGTCGTCTCCCAACTTAAAATGCATCCTAGAATCAATGGCTCTTCCTAGTAACAGCCATGCAGTAGTCCTTACTGGCATATTTTGGAGATTTTTCAGGTTCAATTCCAGATCACACCAATAAAGTGACTATCACAATCAAGTGAATAACACGAATTTATTGGCTCCTAGCATAAATAAGTTATAGTTACCCTATATTATAACAATAATTGTATATTTCACACTTGATGGAAGTGAGTTTTTTGTGTTAGTTTTTTGAGTATTTACCCATACTGCACATATATCCATCAATATACAGGGTATGATGTTAGGAAAACTTCTTACCCATAGCCAAACTCCTTGAGGAAATAAGTCACTGAATCTGAAGGTTCAGTATCATGGTCTAGGGAGACAGCAAGGTCTATTAGTATAACATAGTCCCCAAAGCCAATGTTCTGCTTCCTATTTTGGTAAATAGTAACTGGGGCATTATAAGCTCATGTGCAGTGTAGAAATGATGTGCAGTATCGCAAAACATAAAACTTTCCTCTAGTTCTTGAATGCTCCCCACCCCCCCACCCCCGCTATCATGATCCCAATTACACCTTACAAATTCGGCTGGACCGGAGGATGTACATTGGTATAGATAGGAACTGGAAACACACTGAATCCGGGACAGATGAACCCCTCAGGACCAGTGGTGAGAGTGGCAATACCAGGAGGGTGGAGGAAAGGTGAGGAAGAAAGGGGGAACAGATTACAAGGATCTACATATAACCTCCTCCCTGGGGGATGGACAACAGAAAAGTGAGTGAAGGGAGACATTGGG
>NW_022103897.1:6975524-6986851 GCF_000313985.2 Echinops telfairi | reverse complement strand
AAGTAGAAATCAGAAGAACTAACTGGTGGCTAGCTACCACTACCAACTTACTTGGAAAAGGATTACGTTAGAAAGCCCTGGATAGAGTGGGAAAAAACTGTGAAACAAATCTCAAAATCATTAAAAAGGCCAGCCTCCCTGGTCGGATGAAAACTGGTGGAACTCTGGAGACTATGGTTCTTGGTCATTCTTCAGACGTGGAACTAAGGTTACCCCTGTGGCTCAATGTTTAGGCAAACAATAGTTCTGTAAGGACAACAATGATACTAGGGTGGTATGCACTCCTGAGAATAAAGTTCATAGGGTTGGAGAAAAAGGAATAAAAATGTGAAATGGGGAAGAAGCGGGAAAAGTGATGTTTCGTAGTAATGAGTACAGTCAATGGCCTGAAACAAATGTGCATGAATTGTTGGATGGAAAAATGATTTGCTCTGCAAATTTTCAGCCAATTCAGAATTTTTTTAAATTCCCATATCTTAAGACATTCTTAAGCATTATCAGATTAATTAAAAATGGACTCATAAATGTATACCTTTTATTTGCTATTCCAGCTAGAAGAACAATCAAAACATATAAGTCAAAAAGAAGATGTATCTGCATTAAAAAAGCAAATTTATGATTTATCAATGGTAAGAATCACCTATTTATTCACAGAAATACATTTCCTTTAGATTGTTGTTTCTAAACATAGTCATGCTATTATTAAAGAAATAGAAGCTTAAAGGTAAATGAATGTGTTAGGGAATCTCTAAAAAGCCTTTGAGCTGAGGTATATTTATACATGCTTTTCTCTTCTACAATAGCCACACATATTATGAATGTATTTATTTATTATTTTAATCAAAGTAATTATTAAAAGTCATAGAAAACAGTACCTTTACTATGAAGGGCAGAAATGTATTGTCTCATAGTGTAGGTGGTCAGAAATTTGCATCCGGAGTATCACTGTCTTGACTCCTCCCGTGCGCTCTCTCAGAGGAACTACTGCATGCCTCTCGCCTATCTTTGGTTTCCAGCATCCGTGGTGTTCTTCTGATGTTTGCAGATGTTTCTTCACATTGTCCTTCCCCTGTTGTGTCTGTGCCTCTGTTCTTCCATAAGATACAACTGGGATGGGATTGGGATCTATCTACTAGAGTACGACCGAATGTTAACTATTCTGTTATCAATATTAAGTTTTCTTTATTTCTCCTTTAGATGAATATGTAATAGCTGACATTGAGTCAACTCCAATTCATAACTCTGTGTTCAGTGGAATACAATGTTACCTGGTACTACATTATCCCCACAATTACAAACATACTCAAGTCTATCATTGCTGCTATTATACCTATGTATCTCATTTGAAGTCTCCCCTGTCTCTCTGGCCCTCTGCTTCACCAAGCATGATGTTCTCTTCTAGTTACTGCTACCTTTGATGATGGGTCCAAAGCAAGCACATTGGAAACTGTTCTGTTTCAGTCCATAACCTAAAATCTTTATAGATTTTGCATTTATGAACACTTTAGAGCTTTAAAGAGAATAAAGAACATTTTTCTTATCATGATTCTAAATATTTCTACGGTAAATCCAAGAAGAGAGTTACGATTACATTTCCTTCTATTTAGTCATCATCCTCTTGTCACCCCAAAGTGGAGCTTCCCAGTTTGTTTCATGGTCACTTCCTAGTTGTGCCACATCATAGTTGGCTTTCTATTTGAATCATGGTTTTCTTCTACAGTAACTTTTTTTATTGGGTTTCTGTCTGAGATTCTGATGTCTTCATGTTTCACCAATGCCACTTCTTTTTATTCATGAAGCATAGGGTTTATTTTGTTTTCTCCCTAAAGAAATATTAATTTTGAATAATACTGTTATAATTTTCATTGAAGTGATTTTATTTCTAAACATGCTAACCATATGTCTGGATCAATAAGCAATATATTAAGTGAGTTTGGTTTGGGTTTATTTATTTATTTCTGAAATGCCTCGGGGTATATCCAAACTTCCAGTCTTTTGGTTAAAAGTTGAACAGTTAACCATTTTTAGCACTGAGGATTATCTGAAAGAGTGGGGCCTGATTAGTCACAGAGAAGCTTTATTCTCATTCAGTTCTTCTTACAAAGAGAGACTCTGTCTTATTGCCTTTATAGTTGACTCTGGCTGTCTGTAATTCTTTGCTGCGGTAAAAGAGATGAAGGGCTTAGGGAATTTCTTAATACACAGAACACTTAATCTCTATTTCAGCTCATGGTTATTCCCAGAATCTGGAATTATACCTGGCCAATTGCTGCTTTCTTTAAAAAAAAAACAACACATAATTTTATTGGGGGCTTATTCAGCTCTTATCACAAGCCATACATATATCCATTGTGTCAAGCACATTTGTACATGTGTAGCCATCATTTTCAAAACATTTTCTTCCTACTTGAGCCCATGGTATCAGCTCATCTACACACTCCCCCCGAGCCAAAGTCTTCAACCTCCTCTGGGTCTCTCTTCCCCCAACTATAATCCCTTTGTCATCACATTTCCATTTTCCAGAAATGCTCAACAATAAGCTCTCCATATTGCTCATGATCTGTTCTTCCATTCTTTAAAAATCAAACTCACTGCCATTGAGTAAATTCGGACTCGTAGCAGCTCTTGAGGACAGAGCAGAGCTGCCCATGTGGTTTCCGGAGACTGTCAATCTGTAGAGGGGAGTAGAAAGCCTCATCTTTCACCCACAAAGCAGCTGGTAGTTCTCAAATGCTGACCTTGAAGTTAGCAGCCCAATGTGAAAGGGTGAGGGGGAAGCCTCTGACTTCCTCAGACTTCACAAAAGGGAAGGAAAATCCAACTCAACACCAAGGATGATTCCTAAGAAGCAAAAGGCAGACATATCTCCATCCTCGAAACATTACCAACCTGACACCACCCATCTGCCCCACAACACTCTTTACTCCTCTGCTGGTCTCTATTATCTATCACAATGGCTACACAGAATTTAGACAAAACTCACAGTTAAGGGACTTATTAGGGAAGGGAAGAGGTAACAATTCAATATCAGAAATGCTCAAGATACAGTGGTTCTTTGGTCAGTTATGCCTTTTCTCAGTCACACTTCTCTCAGCTTCAAGATCTCTCAGTCATGTGGCTCTTTGGTCTCTGCCCCACCAGGGCAAGAATTAGAAACCTGTGATCCTGCTGCTGAATGCTCAGCCCATAGGGCACTCCGCTTTACCATAACCCTCAGCCTGAAGGTCTTTGGTTCGAACCCTTCAAACTTACCCGCCCTCTTTCCAAATGATCTTGGAGGTACCCCATTCCAGAATGAGTGCCCTGCCTGAAGGTACTCGGCTTTACTCATTCTGTGGGTCACAAAGACAACTGCTCGGTCTCCCACTCTGGCTCTTGACTGTGCTGCTGCCTCTTCTCTCCCGTCCTCTCTCATCACAGTTGCCTACTGTGATTCCCACACAGGGATCTCCAGGTACATGATGCACTCCATTCCTGCCTCCTCTTTCTTGGTGGAAGTGAGATCTCCCATTCCACTACTGAGTTGGTTCACTTTTTACCCAGTGAAATGGCAAAGTGACCAACCTTCACATTAGAGTGTCATATACCCTATTGGCATGTTTCTCCCAAATTATGTGTTGGGTGTTATAAAGACTGTTGATAGGAGAGCCATATCAAATAATTAACTATACCAGACTGACATTGTTTCATTTCTTCTAGGGTTTCATATTTATGGTTTGCAGAAGGGGGAAAAGAAAAACTCATATGGTAGCTCTATTATTTTTAACCAGAAGTCTCCAGTGATGGTATTTTTCAGAAAATATAAAAATGCCCTCGCCATAGTTTTTTTTAAGTGAAAAACGTAACAATGTTTGACGATAGGACACATTGTAACCTGTAGTCTTTCTGCTTGCTGATAATGCACTATTACTTCCACAGATTGTTTATCAGTACTTTTATAGCTGTCATTAAGTTAAACAGGTGTTCAAATGTTTGGTGTAGATTATTTCACTGATAACATTTAAAAGTGCATGATGATAAGCTCTTGACTATTGTACTTTGCTACAAATATCAAATGTATTTTAAAAAGTTCAGTTTTGAGGATTTAGATTTTTGACACAGTAAGAATATATGATAATCTCAAACTGCATTGAATGACAGTGTTTCATGGGACAGCAAAGTCAGAGCGGTCTGGAGGGGTGAGGAGTGCTGTGTAGGCAGAAGTAATGAGTCTGGTGCTCACTCTATTCCTCTTCTCTAGGAAAATCAGAAAGTTAGGAAAGATCTTTTAGAAGCACAAACAAGCATAGCCTTTCTTCAGAGTGAATTGGATGCTTTGAAAAGTGATTATGCTGATCAGACTCTGAACTCTGAAAGGTATTTGTTTCTTTTTCTTTTGCTTGAATGGAATGACTATTTTTAGTTAATCTTCTTTGCAAATAATAGTAAAAGTTGATTTATTAACTTTTCTAATATGTTGTACCTAAACATTTTACTGTACGATTTCCTAGTGTTTTTCATGTTAATGATTTTTAAAATCAAGCAGACTAATTATTGCTTAGCATAGTTAATGGCTTAATAAGTGTTTGAAATAACTGGGAACAGAAGACTATACTTAATTTGTTAGGAATCTGCTATTTAAAATCCTCTGAAGTTGGGATTGTAGACATACATCATATGACAGGAAATGGGATATTTTTGGCAAGTGATTTTATTTTCCCATGTTGTGTGTTCTGATGGTAATAACATAAGTCCTAACCCACACACATATAAATTTTGAAACTGCCATCAGTCGATTCTAGCTCATAGCAACCCTATATTGGATTTCTGAGAATGTAAATCTTTATAGGGACAGACAGCCATATCTTTCTCTCCCAAGAGCAACTAGTGGATTTGAAGTGCTGACCTTGCTAACTTGCATTCTAAAGTTTAACCCATCCTACTACCAGGGCTTTGGAGAGCTATAGATATTTATCACAAAACTCTATATTTATCACAAAACTCACTGCCATCTAATCAATTCTGACTATTAGTGACTCTATTAGACCAAGTCGAACTTCCACTGTGGATTTATCAGACTGTAAAATTTTACTGGAGTAGAAAACCCCAGAAAAGGTTTGAACTGCTGACCTTATGTTTAATAGCCCAACTCATAGTCCCCCAGGCCACCTTGACTCCTTGGATATTTATATAAAAACTCCAAATTCACTGCTTTTGAGTTGATTCCACCTCTGCGCAATCCTCTAGGCAGAAAACGACTGCCCTGTGGGTTTCAGAGACTGTAGCTCTTACGGGAGGAGGAAGCCTCATCTTTCTCCCATGGAGCAGCTGGTGGTTTTAAACCACGACTACACCAGGGCTCCTCCTTATAGATATATGGGGATGTGCAAAAAAGAAAAGGAACCTTGATGGTGCGATGGTACAGTGCTCAGTTCTGAATGAAATGGTTGGCAGTCCAGACTGGTTCAGACACTGGTTGAAATAATACTTGATTTGTATAGAGAAGCAACACAGAGTGCTCAGTTCCATATGTATGTGTCGGTCCTCCACGGCCAACAGGTCTCACTCCCCACTAACCAGGGAAGCTGGTCTGCCAGCACTCCTTTCTCAGGCTTCAGGCAAAGGACCTCTTCTTCTTACCCCTAACAGGGACAGACAGCGTGGGGTGCCATCTGTCACACACACTTAAGTAGTAAGCCAGACAAAGATGATTTAGTGTATATGCAGAAATGGAGAAGAGGTTCCCTGTTAATGATGAAGAAACAGGACAGAAGAAGCTCAGGGCCCAACCTCCAATATTAAGCAGTGATCTAGGCCGACCATCTGATTAGGTTGTCCAGGTGAGGGCCAGAAGACCATGTGGTAAACAACTTTCTCAACACGTACCTTTCAAAGAGTGAATGTGGACGGGTTATTTGAGATAGAACCTGTTACCCTAAGAGTTCTAAGTAAGAACAAGTTAAGTAAGAAGCTCGTCCACTTAGCAATGGGGCTGAGGTGGCATGGAGGCCGGCGGAGAGTGCAAATTGCCCTCTGCAGGCATTTTGAAGAGGAAACCAAGGCTTCGGTAATAATGCCGCAGAGGGATTGCAGAATGTGCATGTACACTGAGGGAGGAGAGAGAGCCTGAGTCTGGGACTTCTCTCCACCTTGGGGGAGGAAGAAGAGAGTAGGAGCAGGAGTGGGGACAAGGTCGGGAAGGCAGTGGATCGTGTTGGCATTTGCATATAAAGCTTGGAATGAGCAGAGAAGAGTATTAGACCGAAGGGCCGGACTACTGTGAACACTTAGCGATCAGGAATCTAGGAGAAGGTCTCAGAGGTCTTGGGTCACAGGGGTGGGGGATCGAAGAGCTGCTGGTGCAGGGATGTGTTGATGGGTAGAGGCAGGTGTCACGGCGGGGCACAGGCTTTTCCACGGCAGCATAGCATGTGGCTGTATGCAGGGGCCTGGAAACAGAGGACTGTGCTGCCAGAACAGCCAGTGCCCTAGGAGAGTGGAGCAGGTGTGAAGATGAAATCAAAAGGGCACCTGTCTTTGGAAAAGGACGGGCAGGGTAGGTGTAGATGAGGTATAAGACTGAATGGCTAACTGTCCTTCAATCATAAAATATGAATTTACAGGGACCTGGAAATAATCCGCGAGTACACAGAAGATCGAACTAGTCTTGAGAGACAAATTGAAATCCTCCAGTAAGTTTGCATCTACATTTTTCATTATATTCTAGCTTTTCTTTTGAAAGAAGATTCATAAAACACACACCCCATCTAAGACAAATGTCTGTTTTCAAAAGATGGGGTTCTCAGGCCAGTGTGTCTCTCCTCACAGTCCACACCCAGCTCATCCATTGTGCTCCTCGATGCGCTAACCCTAAACGAACCAGCGCACTGTGCGTCCTCATCTCTTCTCACAGCTCCACACCCAGCTCATCCATTGTGCTCCTCGATGCCGCTAATGCTAAACAAACCATCGCACTGTGCGTCCTCACTTGCCCGGCGATGTCTCTTTGTGAAGAATTACTGCCCTGGTCTCACCAGGATTCTCTGCAGCTCTGCTCAGTGAATCTTCCTGCTTCTCCTCTCGTTGCCCTTCACAGCCCTGTGTGCGTGAAACCTTCTTTCCTGATTGATTGTGCCAAACTATTGCTGTAGAGGCGATTTCGACCCTGCATGTTTTTGTTAGGTTTTTTCAGATGGAGATATTACACCTGTGGTGTCATTTTTGGATACCCTTGGTGAGGCAAACAGCAAAATTATTTGGCTGCTAACCAAGAGTTTGGTGGTTCAAGCCCATCTGGAGGCCCCTCAGAAGGAAGGCCATGCGAGTTGGAATTGACTCAGTGCCAACCCTATGGGTGTCAGCTTCACAGCTAAATGGCAAATAATTCTGTTCTTGAGGGCTTTCTCCACAACATCTCTTCTCCTCACCCCTTCTTGTCATGCGAACCCACTCAGTATTTTCTTCTGCTGTCTTTTAAGTGTCCACATCCCCAGTGAAGTAAGGTCAGCTTGACAGATGTTTCTTTCTTACCATTTTAAATATTTAAGTTTCACATATAAGCTCATTCGTTGCAGCGGTCACATTAATTCATTTATTCATTGCTACAACAGATTTTCACTCAACATGTTTTATGGGTTAGGTATTTCAGAAACAGGTCAGAGGGGTAAAACCTATTGCCACTAAAGTGATGGATTTTCACTGACAGCAAACTGTTAGAATGATTCCCTAGGGTTTCTGATGCTAAACTGTGTGGAAGCAGACAGCCTCATTTTTCTCCCTCGGGGCAATGGGTGAGTTTGTGGTTGGGAGACAATACTTAGCCCGCAGTGCTACCGGGTGCAAGTGAGAGAAGAACATATCCTTATGAGGCCAGTCTAGGTGAAGAAGAAAAGCATCAGGAGCTATAGAAGAGAGGAAGAAATGTCCCATGAGTGATGGAAGACAACGGGAAGTTTCACATGCTAAATGAGGTGGTGAAGAGCGTGCTCCTGGAGCAAAGTTGATCAAGCCAAGAGAAGGAGGATGTGTAGACATTAGGGAGGGAAAACGTGGCCACTCTGCATTGCAGGAGCTCTGCTATCCTCATTTTATAGAAAAGGGGCCGCTTTTCCGAGTTACAAAGAGTTATCAACAAATCAGCCAGTCACTGACAATATTAGTGGATCGTGTTCACACAGAGGCACTTCAGAAGAAAGGCCTGGCAGTTCACTTCAAACATACAAGTCATGGAAGCTTCTACTTTGACACACACGGGATCACCATGAATAGCACCAATTTCATGTTAAGTGGTTATTTTGTTTATTTGTTTGCTTATTTGTTTTAAGATTTGCCTAAGTCACGTGAGCTGTAAGTACCTTACCTTGGATTTGAGCCCAGAAGTCTGAAGTCAGCATCTGAGCTCTTTACTGGTAAACAATGATACCTGGAAAGACAACACCAGGTCCGGAGTAGAATGTACTAGTAGTCAGGAGAATGCAGCATGGTGTAAGCCCAGTGTATTTGGTTGACTGTTAGGTGGGTCAGGATAAGGAGAGAGCAGCACATTATTCAGGTGATAGGACTAGATATTCATGTAGGATAGACCTGGATGAAACCTATTCAAATACCAGAGTAGCTAATAACAATTCATTCATAAACTGTTCCAACAGCTTTAAGGAAATATGATGCTTCAATTAATATGTTATGAAAGTAGTACAAGTAGTAAATTATCTCAGTGTATAACAAGGCTCAAAGGGAAGTGATAGAGTTACAAAAGGTAGTAATTCCATATTTGAAACCATTTCTTTATGACTCAACCGTTCACTCATATTTATTAACTTATATATTTATTTATTCTGTAGAACAGCCAACCGGAAGCTGCATGACAGTAATGATGGCCTGAGAAGTGCTCTAGAGAACAGTTATAGCAAGTTCAACAGATCTTTGGTATGCACTGTGACTTTATAAAAGGTTTATTCTTTCTGAGGTGGATTATTTCGTAGGTGGTCAAAATTGTATATCTTCATGGAAGTGATATTCATATATGTATGATCCTTACAATACAGAGAAACAAGTTCCCAACAATGAGAGAAAAAAATAGTCTGCCAGTCTTCTGCAGAAATGCCTATGTGTTACCCAATTCTTTTTGATAGGTGTCCTAGGAAAACAGAGAAAGACATGAAAGGGGTGTTTGAATTTGAAAGAGGGAGCTGCACACACCAAGAACCAAAAGCACCCAATGCCATCAAATTGATTTTGAATCATAGCAGTCCTTTTCCCCAAGCTGTTCACTTTTGCCAGAGCAATAAACCTCATTTTTCTCCTCGAGGGACACATGGTGGGTTTGAACTGCTGACCCTGCAGTTAGCAGTCCAACAGCACCCCCAGGAGGTGTACAGATAACAAAAGTATAAGGAAAAGTGGCAGTTTTTGGGGGTAAAAATAAAATCTCTCCCCTACCCCTCAGAGGCTAAGAGGGCAAAATGATTTGACATAAAAAGTCTTCTTTATCTTAGTTGTGTTCTCAAAGGGAAGCGTGGGATTTCAAACCCTTCTACGGAAACAAGCCAGGCTCCCATTTGGAATCTCAGGACCTTCCCCAGACTGCATTCTTCATAAAGCCTCTTCACAGGTGTGTGGCCATCAGCTGCATCGCCAGCTGCATCACCAGCTGCATCGCCAGCTCTGAATGTGAACGAGGCACGTTCAGAGTGAGTGATGGTGGGAGAAGAGACAGATCTGAGGAAGTTGGTATTGCAGGGGACTGGTAAACCTGGGGAACAAGTCCTCTTTTATGTCATACACAGCAGGGTTTAGACTTCAGCTACAATAATGAAGAGGAATCCTTATGCTCGGTTATCTGTTTGCAGTTTTCGCGTCATTTTCCTGCTCATATTAGTTCACATAGAATCTCAAGGTGTTGGTCATGTTTGAAGAAGTTAAATAGTATGTTTCAAGGAGAACAATATGTGGGAAAACATACACAGAATATAACAAAACTGTTTCTATGTTACAGCGCATAAATAATATTTCTCCAGGAAATACAATTTCTAGGAGCAGCCCCAAATTTAATGGTCATTCTCCTCAACCTCTGCGTTATGACAGGTATGTGAAGACTTATTTTCTATTTGTTTGAATTCTGGATCTAAGAAGTAAAATAATAATATATAGCGTGGGCATCAAGTTCTTTCTATTCTTTGTTATCTTACTCTAAAATCCTAAAGCATTAATTACAAATGAGAAAATATCAATATTTTAGAGAAGCCAAGTTTCTTCCTTAAGATGTTGTCACAACTTGCTCTTAATATATTCACCTTTCCCTCATCTGTAATCATTTCTCATAAATGGGCTCATTATGTTGTATTTCAGGGAAACTAGTGAAATCACCCAAACAAGTAAACAAATAAAACTCCAAACCCTCAAAGCCAAACCATTTGTTTTTGAGTTGATTCCAATTCATGGCAACTCCACATATGTCAGTGTGGAATGACATCATATAGGGTTTTCCATGGCCATGGTCTTACACAAGTTAAATGCCAGGCTTTTCTCCCGGGTGCCCCTGAAGGAATTCAGAGTGCCCACCTTTCAGTTAGTAACTGAGAACTTATGCGTTTGTACAACCCCTAAATCTATGAAATCAGAAGTGTTGAACTGGAGAAAAATACAAACAAACGAAAATGTTTGGACAGGATTGAAACTCCCCAGCATTGTCTGTGAATGTTTAATAGTATTTTATTATCTAAGCTGTGTTGGAGAAAAAGAACTCACTAGTAGGAATTTGTGAACTACTGTATTAAAGAATGAAGTGCCTGATGCTAACCAGAAAGTGAGCATTTAGCTTTGTTTTTGAACAAATGAAAAATATTGGCATTTTTATTGCTTGAGACATAGTTACATATGTGTACATACACATATGTTACTAGTTAAAATATTAATTTGGGAGTATGTCTAAGTCTCTGATCTGGGTTGATGATCCTTCCTGAGGGCTACTAGCTTAATACCAGAAGTTAAACATTTTGTTTTCATTTTGATGCTAATCTAAAAACTTAATGAAAGCATGTTGTATATGTATTTGTGTATCCTTTATGGCTTTATGTGATGTTACCTCATACATTTGTTTTGCTGTTGCCTTTCTTGTAAAAGTGCTAACAAAGATATAACTTATTTTTATATTTTTACATATTGAATTGTCATGAAACTGTTCTAGAGGCATGCAAGCTTAGTTTCCTAGGGTTGATTTCTCAATTAAGAGGTTGATTCCTCAATTAAAAGGGTTGATTCCTCAATTAGTAATTTCTCTTCCTATAGAAAATACGTAGGTTGAAAAGAAAACAAAATGAAACATTCTAACTAGTACTGAGAGCACAATA
>NW_022103897.1:6940970-6975361 GCF_000313985.2 Echinops telfairi | reverse complement strand
CACACACACACACACACACACACACACACACACACACAGCTAGCTAGATTGAGTTATGGTATGAAACATCCTACCCTAGGTATGAAACATCCTACCCTGACTTTATAATTGAGCAAACATATTTAGAGAAGGTGTAAGTGGTTAAATTGCCTTTGTAAATTGTTTTAAACATTTGTCAATGCCATAAAAATATTTTTGGTTTCTCAGATGTTCATGGCTTATACATATTTAAGGCTTATATCATCCTTCCTATTCTGAGCAGGTCCAGTTCTTATTACTTCTCATATCTGGGGACACTCTACACTGCCCAGTCCCCTTTCCAGCGAGATCTTGTATGTAAAGTACCTGTGCTGGTATCCGACATGTGGGACATACTCAGTAACTCATCTGACTGCCATTGAGTTGATTCTGACTCAAAGCGACCCTATAGGGAAGAGTAGGACTTCGCTTTGGGGTTTCCAAGATACGGAAGTAGACAGCCTCATCATTCTCCAGAGTAGCAGCTGATGGGTTCGAACTGCTGACCTTGTGGTTAGCAGCTCAGTATGTATGCTACCAGGACTCTTTCAGTGAGTCCTAACTCTTGTAATGCCAGCATATAAATCTGCACATAGCCTATTTTTAATTTTTTCTTTTTGTTAATTTCTCCCTAATTGATAACATCTTAGAATTTCATAAATGTAAAGAACCACAAAAGTCAGGATTCTACTGTCAACTTGTGCATGTTACGTCCCTTTGTAACAATTCCTTCTAAGAATCTTTCCAGGGGGCATTTCAATGCATCTGTGGCAGAAAAGCCATCTCACTCGACACACTCATCCAGCACCAGACATTTCTAGATGACTGCCGTTTTTCTCCACATTTGTTAGAAATTTGACTCTCAGAAAAGCTTGCCAATTAGCCCTTTTTCGCCTTGTGAACTCTTGAGAGATATCTTTTCCCTCTGTGTGTCAGTATTGTATTGTCTGTATTGTCTGTAGTGTCTGTATTGGAAGAGGGAACTCTTCCTCCAGTCAGAGAGCTTGAAGTGTCAGGTCAGCACAGATGTTCCTTCCATGAGACTCTCTCTATGTGGAGCTTCTGTCCAGAAGGAAACATGCCATTCAGACTGTGACTGGACTGCTCTGGAGCAAGAGTCCACTTGTTCTACATACATCTTTATTTATGCAAACTGAGTTAGCTTTAATGCCTTAATTCTTTCTGTATCAGGAAATTAAAGAGGTACTAAACAGAGGGCTCTTTATGCAATGTTTGATTTGAGTGCCTTTACCTTTATTGTTTGTTGAACGATGGGCGGATAATGCTTTGAGCATTTTATTTCCCCTGGCAATTAATCATGGACTCCATGGTGACTCTTGGCTAAAGTGACAACGCAGGTCATGACTCCACTGCGTTCTCCCTGTGCTTCCCTCAGCATGCAGGCCATCAGGTTCAGTGGTCTTCCCCTCTAATTTCAGGTCATCCCGCTCCTCCTTCGTGGACGAGGACTGTGACTCTCTGGCCCTCTGTGACCCCATGCAGAGGATGAACTGCGAAGTTGACAGTCTGCCAGAGAGCTGCTTTGACAGTGGCTTGTCTACGCTGAGGGACTCCAATGAGTATGACTCTGAAGTGGAGTACAAGCACCCGAGGGCCTCTCAAAGGTCACAGTGTGCCCGGGAGAGCTCTGGAGGGGATGCTTCAGATACAGATGTAAGCCCAGCATTCCCTGCTCTCCCAGGTCTCACCTTTGATTACATGCTGCTGCTTTTGAAGGTCTCTGGTGGCACAGGCATTAAGCACTTGGCTGTTCGCTGAAAGACTGGCAGTTAGAACCCGCCAGCCACTCTTCAGGACAAATATAAGGCCATTTGCTTCCATAAAGATGATAGCATTGGAAATCCTCAGGGGCAAATCCTGTAGGGCCACTATGGGTTTGGATCAACTAAACAGCAACAGCTTTGCTTTTTGTTTTGCTTTGTTTATTTGACTGCCATCTCTCACGGGAATCCAAATGTTCTAAACGTGAGACATAACCAGCAAGAGTTTTTCCTAACCAAGTTAAGGTGACATTGTTTATAGATTGGTAATTACAGCCACACTGGTGCCTAACAATGTCAACTGTAGATTCAGCCACAAACTTTGCTTCTTTTAAGTTTGTGGGATGTGTGGCCTCTGGTGGCAAATGGTCTGCATTCATCTAGTAACCAGAAGGTTAGCGGCTTGAATTAGCCCCAGGCACGGCAGAAGAAACGCCTGGAGGCATGCTTCTCCAGAGGTGACAGCCAAGAGAACGCCAGGGACAGCCCTGTAATACCCAGGTCACCATGCGTCGTCGGAATCAACGTGAGGGCGAAGGTTTGCTGATTTGGGTCTTGGTAGATGTGTAATGTGATCTTAGGCTTTTAACTGATTTTCTTTCTCTTTCTTTTTTAAACATAGGTTCCTGAGATAAGGGATGAAGAGATATATGGTTCTGTCTTGGACTGGAAGCCTCCAGGGCCTGTGAGTGAAGGCAGCTCTGTGAGTTCTTTGAGAAAACCGATTTCAGCACTTTCACCACAGGTAAGTTGTTTCGGAAGCATTCTTACGTACAAATCATGTCGAGTTTCTCTGCTCTCTTACTTAGTAGGAGGAAAGCTGGCATAGGCCTAATTACTCACTGTAATTTCCCCCTTAGACAGACATGGAAGACGACACCCAGAAAGCTAGCTCACAGAAGGCTTACAAGATTGTGCTTGCAGGGGACGCTGCAGTGGGGAAATCTAGTTTTCTCATGAGACTTTGCAAGAATGAATTCCGAGGAAATACAAGTGCCACTCTGGGTATGGTGTCTATTTCAATGAGAAAATCACTTGTTCTGGATTGCTTTTATTTGAGATAGCTCTTTCTATCTACCTACTTACTGGTCTATCAGTCTAAGTACACATATACATATACATATGTGAGGGCTTCTTAAAGTTTGTGGAAAAATGGAACTGAAAGATAGTGGCATTCTCCATGATCTTTAGAAGCCTTCTTGTATACACCAAGGATTGTCAAGCCAATTTCCGCCTCTGTGACTTCCGGGGTATCAGAGTAGTGCTGTGCTCCACAGGGATTTGAATGTTCGAGTTTTCAGAAGGAGATCCTCGGGCCCCTCTTCCACAATGCCTCTGGGAGATTTGTACTTCCAGAATGTCATTGAGCAGCTGAGAAGGTTAATTGTTTGCATCACCCTGATACACTACATCCACATATAATTGTGTACACAAGACACATGCACACCCCTACATCGCTGGGCATGTAGAACATCAATGTCTATAGATTAAATCATTACCCTCATCTGCGGATGGTTTATCTGCTCACACATGTAGCCTGACATACATAATTAGCCCATGAAGATCGCTCTCCTTGAAGGCAGTGTCTATTCCTGTCTAACTCACTGAGCTTTTGTCTCATCTAAAGTAGGTTTGAAAGTAGAAACCAGTGAAGTGGTTCACATCCTGTTCTCTGTTCTCATCTTCCTTTTCAGGAGTTGATTTCCAAATGAAAACTCTCATTGTGGATGGAGAACGAACAGTCCTGCAGCTCTGGGACACCGCTGGTCAGGAGAGGCAAGTGGTCTTCATTATTTGGGGGGCTCTGGGTAGGGTTGAATAGACCAGCCCTGTAGAAGATTGTATGTTTTTTATGTTCCTACTTTAATTTCAAGAATGGTCAAAAATTTTCATATCCCAGGCTTGCTTTCTTCATTTATGGATCAGTTGTAGGAGAGGAAGACCTTTTAAGCTTTCATTGAGCTGATGATGTTCATGCAAATGTGAGTGTTCCTTCTTAACAAGAATTTAGGTGACTCAACACTCCTGAATGCAGTGACAATGTGAGAAGCCATTTGGTGATGGGATGATAATTAGTGGGAGATGGTGACTACTCTGCCCCCGTTAGTTCAAGGTCAAAGGCCTGAACTACTTAGCAGACTTGCACTTCTTGATTCTGCCTTCTTTTGCATTCATGGGCAGTGCCTGGAACTCTGAAGCATAGGCTTTCATCTCGTCTAACTCTTTGGGAATGGAATCCATTCAGCTGTTAAAGAAGGATGTGTTGGGCACCTGCCTCCGTATTAGGGACCATTCAGAAGACTAAGATTGAATCATAAACAGTCAGAAATAGCTGTCCCCATGGAGTTTATATTCTTCACTCCTTTGAGCTTTAGAATTTAACAAAATATCTGTGGTGAACGTGGTCCTGTTTAAAAGTACTTATAAATATTTGACTTGGTTTTCAGATAAGCAAAGAGGTTGAGATAAGCTCATTTCCCATGAAACCCCATCTTCTCACCTTCCATGAATGTAAAATATCTTGCACATGATGATGTTTGACAAATATTAATTTTTCTTTCATCATCCTTAATACTTCCTCTCAACCGAATTGTTTACATAAGAACTATAAGGATTGTGCAGGACCAGGCGGAGTTCCCTTATGTTGTAGACAGAATACTCTGAGTTGAAACCTATAGACAGCATTTAACAACAGCAATAACCTACCTACCATGTTGTTGCTGTTAGTCCCCGTGCGTTGATTCCAGCTCTAGGTAACCCCATGCTCCTTAGGTTTTTCAAGTCTAAGACTTTTGGGAAACAGCCCACTGGTGCTGTTTTCTGAGGCACTCTGGATGGGTTTGAACAGCCAAACTTGACCAGTAATCATGTGTTTAACTGTTTGTGTCACCCAAGGAGTCCTTCATACCTTCTATACCTCTTCAAAATGATTTTTCTAGAATGTGAGCCTCTCTGTGACTCACATGTGGGCCTTGTTTTTAAGGTTAAAGAGTGTCCTGGTTATGTTTAGGGGTTTCTGGACAGTCTTGAGATTGTGTTGGAGAAAATGGTCCATAAAGCCCAACTCACTGCCATGGAGTTAATGCCGACCCATACCTGAGTAGGACAAGGTCGAGCTTCCCTGGTGGGTTTCCAAGTCTGTAACTCTGTACAGGAGTAGAAAGCCTCATCTTTCTCTCCACGGAGTGGCAGGGGGTTTCGAATGGCCAACCTTGCAGTTCGCAGCCCAATGGAAGACCACTGTGGCACAAGGGCTTCTAAACTAGCAGCCCAGATTCTCCTCCTGTTAACTTCCACTGGACCATACGAGGCCGTAGAGATGGCTATTTCATAGTAATGTGTTTCTGCTATATTGGGGAAAAACAAGGGGGCACTAAACTGACTGAGTGATTGGAATCCTCACTTATACCCTTCTCTTCTTCCAGATTCCGAAGTATTGCCAAGTCTTACTTCCGAAGAGCAGATGGTGTTTTGCTGCTGTATGATGTCACATGTGAGAAAAGCTTTCTCAATGTACGCGAGTGGGTGGACATGATTGAGGTAAGAAATCAAAACAAGGAAACAATAAAACTACACAGGGAGTTCATGGGTCGTTTCTGAAAGTGGTACCACTCTTCTTCTGGGTGGACTGCATTAGAAACCAGGGATCCAAGCTACTGGGAGACCAGGATGTGAGAGGTAGAGTTCCGGTTGGCACTGGGCAGGCTTTGTCCCTACCTCGGTAGCAATGCAAGATTCCACGAAGCCCAGGAGACAACTAAATGGAACTTCTGAGAATTAAACTTCCAGGTTTTCTTTTCTTTTCTTTTTCTACCTAGGTACTTTGACTTTATTCAAGATGCCAGGGGCATTATTCCCACTTTACAGGTGCCTAAGCTTAGCATGTAGAAGACAGAATAATGAGGCAGAAAGCAGAGAATAAAACCTCTTTGTTTTCTAAATTATCTGTGGTCACATTTTTATGGCACTGTAGTTAATGTTTAAAAGTTCAGACGCCAATGTGCAACAAAACAAAGCTTCAAATCTGCACTCTTTCTTTTCCACTCTTTCTTGGGTGGCCTAGACCCATGCTTAGCAGCTCATTCCTTGCTATGGGAACTTGGTCTACCCAAAATAATGAAATTATTCCAAAAAATTAACTGTGTGTTCTCTGTAAAATGTCAATACATTTCTCAAAGATACTCTTTTAAGCCAGCTACCTGGTCCGTGCCAGAGAAAGATTGGGCGAGTTACTAAGGAATTTCTCTTCAGGAGTTCAAACTCTACAGTATTAACCCATCTTTGTTGAATCTCTCTCTTTAAAAAAAAAAACTTTTATAAATCGTTATATTATGGGCTCTTATAGCTCTTAGGACAATCTATATATCAATTGTATCAAAGACATTTGTACATATGTTGCCATCATCATTTTCAAAACATTTTTTTTCTACTTGAGCCTTTGGTATCAGCTCTTTTTTTTTTCCTTCCCTCCTCCCCTCCCACCCTCATTATCCCCTGATAAATTATAAATTATTGTTTTCATATCTTACACCATCCGCTGTCTCCCTTCTTCACCCACAGTTCTGTTGTTCATGCCCCCCACTCCCGCTGGTATATGTTGATCATTTCGATCAGTTCCCCCTTTCTTCCCCCACCTTCCCTCTACCCTCATGGTATCACTGTTCCCATTACTGTCCCTGGGGGTTATCTCTCCTGGATTTCATGTGTCGTGAGCTCTATCTGTACCAGTGTACATGCTCTGGTCTATCCAGATTTGTAAAGTAGAACTGGGGTCATGATAGTGGCGGTGAGGACGCATTAAAGAACTACAGAAGTGGTTCACAACCTTCCTAATGCTGTGACCCTTTAATACAGTTCCTCATGTTGTGATGACCCCCAACCATAAAATTATTTTCATTATTAATTCATAACTGTAAGCTTGCTACTGTTATGAATCATAATGTAAATATCTGATATGCAGGATGTATTTTCATTGTTAAAAATTGAACATAATTAAAGCATAGTGATTAATCACAAAACAATATGTAATTATATATTGTGAAATATTTATTTCTATTAAAAATAATTGAAATTTTGTCTTGAAGCATGGTGTAGCATGGGTAACAGTCTTCATGTTGGGTACTTGTATGTGGGTATATCTGCTTGTGGGTGGACCCGCCTGGAGACGGAAAGAGGAGCATTGTCTGGGTTCCTAAAACCATCAGAAATATGTGTTTTCTGATGGTCTTAGGCGACCCATGTGAAAGGGTGGTTCTACCCCAAAAGGGGTCGTGACCCACAGGTTGAGAACTGCTCTACTAGAGGAATGTTGTGTGTTTCATTGGTGCTATACTGCACCCTGGATGACTTGTCCCTTCCTGGCGACCCTTGGGCTTTGGGTCTCCTCTCTGTTCCTGCTTATTCGAATCAGTATGATTCTTTTGGGTCTTGTGATGCCTGATACCTGATCCTGTTGTATACCTCGCGATCTCATAGGATGGTGTGCTTCTTCCATGTGGGCTTTGTTACTTCCCTGCTAGATAGACGCTTGTTTAACTTCAAGCCTTTGAAATTAACCCCAGACCCTATATCTTTTAATAGCTGAGCACCATCAGCTTTCTTCATCCATCAGCTTTGTTCAGCGATTTTTCTTACAGATAAAATCAGAACCACATTGGAAGCAGGTGAAGATGCAGGTACTCAAAAAAAAACAACAAAAAAACCAACAACCAAAAAGCCAAACCAGAAGTTTCTATCATAAATAAGGAACAGAAAAATAAGATTAGTAGCCATGTGGGGCCATAGTTGCATGTATGTAGTAGCTTTGACATGTAGAAAATGAGAGATATCACTTGACTATAAACATGTGCTGAGGTCCAAGTTCACTGAGAGCTGTCTCTCAACTTTCCTCTGGTTGTGAGTTCACATCTGTAGACATCCCACAGTGCCATTGAAGTAGTGATTGGTCTTTTAATCATGTGTGAGGATATCTGTGCTTCCGTTGGGTTAGATTAGACAATGCCTTTCATCTAAGGAATTTTCATATTTTTACTTTTATTTCTTTTCTTTTAATTGTGGTCCAACATACATAACATAATTTATAGTTACCATTTATAAATGTACAACTTAGTGGCATTAAGTACAGTGACAAGTTTGTGCAATTACCACTGCTGTCTATTTCTAAAACCTTTCCATTCCTCCCAACACAAATTAAATCGCAATTCCCTAGTCCCTGCTTCCCCCAGCCCCTGGCAGCCAGTCTCCTAATTTCTGCACTCACATACACAAGTGTTTATCCTTTATGAATATAGCTTATTTCATTTAGCATGTGTCCAAGGATTATTCATATTGTGGCATGTGACAGAGACTGCTTGCTTTTTCATGGGTAAGTAGTAGTCTTGTGGATCTTGCAGTTTGTCCTTTTATCTGTTGGTGTACATGTGACTGGTTCGTACCTTTGAGCCATTGTGGATGAAGTTGTTCTAAAGTTTATGTATAAGCATCGGTCTTGAGTCGTTGTTTTCACCTCTGAGAGATACATGCATAGGAGTGGATCTGCTGGGGCAGATGGTAATTCAATGTGTAACTCTCGAGATCTTAAGGAACTACTGGACTGTTTTCCAGTAGTTGTAACATTTTACATTCTCAACAGAAGTGGATAAGTGTTGCAATTTCTCCACATTGTTGGAAATACTTGTTATTTTTCCCTTTAAAATGTTTTATTTTTTATAATAGCCATCCTAGCAAATAGAATTTATAAGTGGGAAATAACTATGAATACATTTAGCGTGCTTCAAATAGTTATTCATTTGTTTGAAATATAATACTGAATCTCAAGCTATGGTTCAGCACTTTTTCTTGTAAATCATCTAGGGGCTAATACAGCAGTTAGGGTGATATGCCATCTGTAACTTTTGATAGGCATTAAAGCATAGTGGTGGTGAAACAGAAAACTGATTATTGTTGGATCTCAAGGTCACCTTTGGACTCTGCAATGGGACCTACTTCATACTCTGAACAACAGGATCAATATTCCCTTTCTAACTAAACCAATATTAAAAGTATGACTGATTGCAGTTGGCAATAAGTTGTAGAAAACACTAAATGAATATGCATTTTCCAGTGGCATCCCATGCCTTAAAATTATTATAAACATGAAACTGTTTACCTTTGTGTAATGCTTTTATTTCATAAAAATTTCCATTTAGGATATTCATGTGTGCAACATAACTTTAAAAGAAGCAAGAAACATATTGTTATTCTCATTCATTTTTTATGAGAAACTTGAGGCATAGAAAGTATGAGACACTATCTTGTAGTTGTTTTATGGTTAGCGGTAGGACCGGAGCTAGAAATGGGCTTGCTGATTCAATACTAGTAGCTCCTTCTATAAGGCACCAAGGTGAGCAGTATATTAATAAAAGAAGCTCCTGATGTCAAGAACCTCCTGTGTGGAGCAAAAGGAATCTACGCCCCAGGGAACAAATGAAGCTCTTTGGGATAGAGCACTGGGTTTAGGGGATCTATGGCAAAGCTCTTGTTACCACTAAAAAATTTGAACTCAGTTATCATTTTAAGTTGTGGTATTATGGTATGGTGAGAAAGAGTGAGACAGACAGACAAAGATCAGTCATGAGTTGAAATAGTCCTTATGTAGAGTGATCAGCCATAGCATGTGCCAGGAATTGCACTGTCAAAATATGATAAACACCTACATGTGGTGGTGCTGTGGGTTAGGCATTCATTTGCTAAACTTGATGGCTCAAACCGACCACTGGCTTCTCCAGGGAAAGATGCGGCTGTCTGCCCCCATGAAGGTGGACAGTCTTGGAAACCTGACTGAGAGGTTCCACTCCGTCCTCTCGGGTCACTGTGAGTTGGAGTCAGTTCATTGGCAGTGGGTTTGTTTGGGGTCAGAGGAACTTGAGAAGAATGGAGGCCAAATATCATTTCATTATTTTAAAAGTCATGTCTTTCCTTCTTTCTAACGTGTTCCTGAAGTATCACCTGCTGTTTACAGACACTGCTGCTGTCTGTCAGGACTGCTGCTTCTCTGGATTAGAACTGGAAGTCTGTTTTTCCGTGGTAGCCAGGCGACCATCTTTTATTCAAATCGTATCCCAATGAGGTGGGATATTCCCTAATTAACCCTCTCATTTTCCCAATAGGGAAATTCAGGCAGAAATGCAGAGAGACACGCCTAGTCTCTCATGGACCAGTGGTGGGAGATCAAGTGTAGAACCATCACTCACAGTTGGCATGAGCACTGGGTCATTGTGAATGATATGTGTATGCTGACTTGGGACCCTCAGAATTAGAATTTGCTGCTTTAGCGATTGATCATTGGTGTTCCGTAAGAAAAAGAAAAATCGGCCTCCAGACTCTGCTGCTTTCCTTTCATTGCAAAGCAAGTGACAGTGAGTGTGGAACTTTCAGACTCTGTTCTTGTCGTAGCGTAATTGCAGAAGCACCTTAGACCTGGGGGCGTGACGGGCTTCATGATCACCACGGTCTGAAGAGAACAGTATAGAAAATGAGGTGAGCCCGGCAGGCAAAGGGGCCTGTGTGGCCAAGTTTCCAGAGTTTATCATGGCTTGCAGTGTTCTGTATGCTAGAAACAAGAAATTAGGAGCTGCAAATTTCCTTTGCCATAAACAGGATTGATTTTTTTAAAAAAAAATCCTTTTATTGGGGGCTCATACAACTCTTCTCACAATCCATCCATCCATCGTATGTCAGGCACATTTGTAGATTTGTTGCCTTCATCATTCTCAAAAGATTTCTTTTCTTCTTAAGCCCTTGGCATCAGCTCCTCATTTTTCTCCTCCCTCCACGGTCCCCCCCCTCCCTCATGAACCCTTGATAATTTGGAAATTATTATTATTTTGTCATATCTTGCCCTGTCCGATCTTAATGCCTTCAAGGAGCAGGTGTTGTATAGTGGAAAGGGTTGTGGAATCAGAAAGAACCAGGCTTGGCCCCTTGCCTCAACC
The DNA here is from genome assembly GCF_000313985.2 of Echinops telfairi. NCBI lineage: Eukaryota > Metazoa > Chordata > Mammalia > Afrosoricida > Tenrecidae > Echinops > Echinops telfairi. The sequence goes on along the minus strand of NW_022103897.1, from coordinate 6,964,590 downwards.
CTTCCAACAGTTTAGCTCTTAGAATTTCACTTTTCTCATCTGTGTATGGGGGCAGGGAGGTGGGGAGGAATGGATATTTTAATAGCCATTTTGAGGCAAAGGATATTTATATAGAGAGTGGCACAACATGCATTTGGAAAATGGTAATCAATGCTGTTCTTAATTTCCTCAGTATGAGCCGAAGGGCTGCTGATTTCTCATTTCTTTCCCTTTTTCTGTGATAGGATGCGACTCAGGAAAGTATTCCAATCATGTTGGTCGGAAACAAGGCGGATCTTCGTGAGGATGCTGCTGTGGACGCACAAACCTGTGTTCCAGGAAACATTGGAGAAAAGCTGGCCATGGTAAGAGTGGAAACTGCACTCTGATTCCTTGCCACTAAGTTGACTCATAGTGACCCTATGGGACAGAGTGGAATGAACCTTAGGGTTTCTGAAACTGTAAATCTTTATGTGCATAGACAGCATCATCTTTCTCCTATGCCGCCACTGGTGGGTTCAAACTGCTGGCCCTTAGGTAAGCAACTCAATTTGTAGCTCATTGTGCCAACAGAGCTCCTTGGTCAGAGGAAACTCACCACCATCAAGTCAGTGCTGACTCATAGGGACCTGTAGGGCAGGATAGAACTGTCCCTATGAGTTTCCACAACCATAACTGTTTACAAGAGTAGAAAGTCTGCCTTGTATTTCTCTTGAAAAATGGCTCGTGCTTTTGAACCAACCGCTGACCGTGAAGTTAGCAGCCCAAGGTGTAACCACCATACTACCAGGGCTCCCTTATTAAGAGTAATGGTGGGTTCAAATCGAAAGAGGGCTTAGGACCCTCAGAAGTCACTGGCTTTGATCTTTAATCTTCTTTACCTTTGCTTAAGGCAGCCCTGGTGGCATTCTGGGTTATGAATTGGGCTGCTAACCACAAGATCACCAGTTCAAAACCACCAGCCGCTCTGAGCCTTCAGTCCTGTAAGCCCACAGGTGCAGGTCTGCTCTGTCCTGTAGGGTCACCGTGAGTCAGAACTGATTGTATGGCAGTGAGTCTGGTGTGTTTTTAAAACCGTTCTTAAGATGTCCTTTGAATATGCCTTGGTCCTATCTGAGGAGACTTCTGCCCTTCTGAGACAGGCAGAACCCCAAATGTCCTACCCTCATTGATGAGCATAAGTAAATAACCCAGAGATTGGACCCCCCACGAAGGTAAAATACTTACTTAATTAAATTTCTCCACTAAGTACAAACCTATAAAACAAAACCTCAAACTCACAGCCATTGAGTCGCTTTCAAATCATAGCAACCCCATCGGACACAGTAGAAATGCCCCCATAGGTTTCTGAGACTAACCTGTTATGGGAGTAAAGCGCCGCGGCGTTTTGAACTGCTGGCCGTGCGGTTAGCAGCCCAACACAGAACTCACTACACTGTTGGCTCCTTGGAGTACAAAGAAGAGTTAAAATTGCGATCTTCTTCTTCACACTCATCTAGTTGCTGGAATCCTTCTATAGTCATGGAACTCAATGCCAAACAAACGAATGAATGTTCTCTTTTGAAAAGAAAGGTTTAATGTCAGAAGGTTACTATGCCTTCTGGCCTTATGTGTATGGATGGAACGTGAGAGACATTTTTGTTTCTTCCAAGATTTGTACTTAGTCGGAAAAGTGTAAAATTATTTTTGGCTATACATTTATATAGTTGGTGAAACTAATTACTGTGCCGTTTATTGTCTTGTGCCATGTTTCCTTTTCATCCCTTATTATCACGCTATTGTCCTTGTGTCAGAATGCTACCTGACCGTTTTATGAGCTGTCTTATCTATAAATCAATTCAGATGCATTTTGGATCAAATAAGAAGCTAATACAATAGCAAACTGATTTGACATTGGTATCCTTGTTTTCTGCTGTCAGTCCCATGAAATTACCGCTTTGTTCTATCTATCGATCGATCTATCGATCTATTGATCTATCTATATCAGCTACCTCCCATCTATCTCGATGGAGCTTTGAGATGGTGCGAATGGCTAATCTGCTCAGCTACCAACTGAAAATGTGGATGTTTGAGTCCACGCAAAAGCTTCTTGACCAAAGGCCAGGGATCTTCGGAGAGTTTGACTGCAGCGCCTGTGGGAATGCTGTGAGTAGGAATTAACTCAACAGCAGCAGATTAGTTGCTTAGAAAAATATCTCTTGGTTTTAGCAACATTGGTGGTGGCTCTTCCTGAAAGGACAAGATGATAGTGTGAGGGTGCCGACCTGAAGGATACATATTTTGGATGAAATTTAATTTCTTGGGCATTATCTTAGACTATTAATTTTGTCTCTCTCAATTTATTTGGTAGAAGAACATTTGATAGCATCTTTAAGATAACTTTGAAACATGAAATTGTTTTGTTGTTCGTTTTTAATGCCATATGAAAATCCTCTGACTAGATGTTTTCCAGGAATGACTAAGATCGAAGCTTGTATTGTTTTTGTTTTATTTTGTTTTGTTTGTGTTTTAAATATTGAAACCCTGAATAGATTTCTCATATGGTAATCACTCTAAGCATGCTCGAAAAGAAAATGTTGTGTTTTTTCTTGTTAATTTTTAAAAGAAGATGTAGCAGGAAACCCAACTAAAGCTTTTCTTTAATTATGCATCTTTTTTCTACAGAACTATGGGGCATTATTCTGTGAAACAAGTGCCAAAGATGGTTCAAATATAGTGGAAGCTGTTCTACATCTTGCTCGGTAAGTTTTGACTTGTATTTGGAAAGTGGGATATTGGATTGGTTATTTTTTAGCTGCTACATATATGAAATTCCTTGACCCCAACATGCAGTTATAACTGGAAAACACTGCCTGTCATTAATGGAGTAGTGGTGTTAGTTGCCCTCAAAGTTGGCCATAATTTATGTTCATCCCAGATACAACCTAATGGAATGTTGCCTGGGCCTGCCCATTTTCATGAGTGTTGGCATGTTTTAGTCCATTGGTGTGACTATTTAGGGGCATCATTTTACAACACTGTATCTGCCCAATTCTACTGTTTTCTGTACCCTCTTTATTGGCTTATTTTCAGAAGTAAATTATTAGGTTTTTCTTCCAAGTCTTTCTTAGTCTGGAAGCTCAGTGGGCACTTGCGTCTCATGAGTGGCCCTGCTGGTATTTGAAATACCAGTGGCCTAGCTTCCCTCACCATGGCAACATGCAAGCTACCACAGTGTGGCTAAATGGCAGCCAGGGAGTGGTCATTGATGACATCTGTCGCAAGTAAAGATTCTGTACAGACGTGGCATGCTGCTTATTCATTATAAATATTGCAGAAATATCTTCACTGCCAAACGAAGCAGGTGTATTTGAGGAGCCATTGACCTTTCTGCAGAATGTCACCCCAAAGCTACCAGTTGACTTTTATGAATCATTTCCAGGAACCGGCATTTAAATATGAGAGACTCTTATGAATACAATTGCCTATTATTATATTCCCCAGAATAAATCGAAGAGGAAAAACAACAACAGTAAACAGTAAAGAAATTGTGTATATCATGGCAATTGATTGCACCTTTTCAAACTCTTTCTTAACCTAATAAAGCAATCATTAAGCTGAGGCAATGTTGTTAATAATAATAACATTTTAGGGTGTAGATTAGAGTAGAAACTGCACCATTGAAAACTTGAGTGTGTTTGAGGGTGTTAACTCCTTAGCGTAGTCTAGGGAAACAACTTCTATTAGCTTTATCTTTTCTCCTCAGCTTTCTGCTACCAATGGGAAGCCGGTCCCTAACTGACCTAAAGGGATTAAATGCACACACAAGCAAGACATACTAACAAAGACCAGCCGAATGATCTGTAATTACAGACAAAACCAAACCATCATTTTAGGCATGCGATTCTTTTTCTAGACTTTACAAGGATTTTAACTTCAGTAGGATGATTGGCCTCTTTGGCTACTATGTATTGAGAATTTAAAAACTTGGTAGTATTTCTAAATGCTGCTTTTAAAATGAACGAAATGCTTAATAAAACTGAGTTCTATTATGAGAATAATTGAATAAAGTTCTATTATGAGAATAATTGAATAAAGTTCTATTATGAATCTTGACATAAATTTTTGCTGTCACTTCAGGGAGATCAGGAAACGATCCTAAGCATTTAGTTGGTCAATTTGACATTGTTCGCGTTGTAGTGGCCAGTGAGCCAACCTCCACCTCATGGTGGTTCCATATGTCTCACTGCCATTGAGTTGAATCTAACTCATAGGAACCCTGTGGAATGGAGCGGAACTGCCCCTGTGGGTGTCCAAGACTGTAATCTTTACAGGAGTAGAAAGCTTCATCATTCTTCCAAGGGGAGGCTGGTGGATTTGACCCTAATGGGTAACCCTTTATGCCACCAGGGCTCCTGACCTCATACATAGTGCAACTAAATACTGTTCAGACCTTTGCCATCTGCATCGTTAATTGTAGCTCAAACCTAGTGATTCCTGGTTTTCATTGGCTGGTTTTCAGAAACTGATTACCAAGGCTTTCTTCTGATCCTCCCATAGTGAGGATGATCTGCTGAAACCTGGTCAGCATCAAAGCAATACACATTTCCACCAACAGAAAGGATGTGGCTGCACATGAGACATTTAGCGTAGAACCTAACCTGGGTTTCCTATGGGAGGTGAGAGTTCTCCCACTGAACCATCAGTATTCCGTCTTATTTTAAACACTATTATTGAAGTAGATTATGACTCAGTGACCCCGTATAGGACACAGTAGAACTGTTCCCTGGGGTTTCAGAGACCATAACTCTTTACAGGAGCACACAGCCTCATCTTTGTACCAAAGAGCGGCTGGTACATTTGACCTATCAATCTTAGCAACACTTATCCTAGTGCATGTTGAAGTGGAATTCCACTCAAGGTGGGAGTCTTATTTTAGTCATTCCGAATCTACAAAATGAAAGGGGACAAATAAAAAATATCTTCAAGGTTCTTTCTGTTCTTTTTCTTGGATTCTATATATAATAGTCCCAACTCCACTGAACTACATCATACTCTTTGAATATGTGATTATTCCGCGGGTCCATAGTAAAGTTGAGTGCTTCCAAAGTGCCTTCGTGACTCCCCGAGACCAGCAGGATTTCTGTTGTGCCATAAAGATAGGAGAGGCTGTAAACTACTTGTGCCCTTTTCCCACCTGCTCCAGTGTGACACCTTGGGTCAGCCCACGCACAGGTTAGCTTAAATATAGCCTGTGTGTGTGTTTAGAGCACCTGGTGAGCAAAGGTATTTTGATAACTAAGGTACTTCTGCTGTCACCTGGACAGAGAGTACTTTTCTTTTTTAAAGCTCTAGACAATTAAAAGCAAGCTTCTTATGACTCATTTATCAAAGAGTTTGTTGGTATTGTTGTTGCCTGGTGCATTATGGTTAGGCCTCTGTCTTCGTCATATTAATGAATGCTCAATACAAAAATTATAAATAAAGAACATATGCAAAGTTTTCTATTTGCTTTCTGCTCTTCCTTCAGATTTGCCTGTCAACATTCCTAAGTTTTAAAATGAGAACGTGGAATTCTTCATTGGTAAAACGATCAATTTAGAAAGTTTTAGAGCCTCTAGGAAGTTGTATTAATGCAAAGCTAAGTTCTTGATTAAGTTCTCATACAAGATCCAGACACACTTCTTCCCCTCATGATGTACAGGCATAACACCGGAACTGGCAGAGTCTGTGTGTTTGCATTATCTGAACTTTATTCAGAGGTGAAGGGAGGCCATAAATGTTTGGGCTAACCACCCGAGTTACTCTGCTTTTTCTTGGAAAACCTCTCAATCCCAGGAAAAGCTTCTCCTAGAAATGCCGTTTCCCTGTTGTGTTCATAGGACATCTTTCAGAACTGTTGTAAAATGGGTAAGTAACCTTGCCATTACCAGAATTACAGGTTTTGAACAGTTTGCCTTAGATTTACATTCACCCAGCTTTTAATTGATTAGTGGCCTGCTCTTTGAGAAAACAAAAACTCGCGTAGGGCAATGTATCAGTTCCGCCCAAGCACTGGACTCGTGTATAAATTTGCCTAGCAGGCTAAACCATTTAAAATGTAATTGTTAAACATATGGTACTTTTGGGTTAGGTACGTTAACTTTGCCAGACAACTCTGTGGGAATTGTTTAGAACTATATCTATTGGATATCCTTAACATGGGACATGCCTGCAATTTTGGTGGCTTACAGAAACTGAAGGCCAGATGAAAGATGTAAATGTGGCATTCCTCTTCAATATTTTCTTTCGAGTTCAACAGTGTCTATATTATTATGACTGTTCAGTGTGTGCACAGCCCTGTGTTACCTTCCGGAGAGTTCTCAAGGAAATGAAAATAATATTTCTACATTAAAGAAAATTGCATGACCTTGTAGTCATTTGACATGCAGCTGACAGAGGCCATTTGGGTGCTCAGAAGGAAGAAATGTAAGTTTTGTTGGTCAAGGGTAGATGCTGGACATAGCAATTAAATTGAGTCTCAGATTGAATTTGCATCAGCGTAGAGGAGCACGGGAGGTTATTTTAGGCAAGTCCAGAATAAATGTACTGGAAGTAATGTAAATAAAAGCTTTAAGTAACAGAATACGAAATAGAACTAAAATAAGTAATAAAACAAGAGAAGAAGGCGGAGGGAAACATCAGACAGGGTAACTTATGAGAAACTATAATAATTTACGAACTATGAAGGGTTCATGAGGGGGGGTGGTTGGAAGGGGGAAAATGAGAAACTGATATTAGGGGATAGAGTGGGAGGCAAATGTTTTGAGAATGATGAGGGCAACGAATGTGCATATGTGCTTGACACAATGGATGTGTGTATGGATTGTGATGAGAATTGTACGAGCCCCAATAAAATAATTAAAAAGAAACCACCAAGTAACTGACTCATGTTTTATGGAAGGTGCTCTGGAGTTGCAGTGCTTCAGCGCTTGCTGAAGGTTGGTGGTTTGAGCTCATCCGGTGACTCTTCAGGTGAACAGCTCTGGCAAGCAGTTCCTGTAAGGAGTGCAGCCTAGAAACCCCTGCGGGGCAGATCTGCTCTGTCACACGGAACCACTCTGAGTTGAAATTGATTCAAGAGCAGCTACCACCACCACCAGGATGTTGTATGGAAAGTTTGCTATGTTAGGCTCATGCCGAGTGGTTTCTTTGTGTTATTTCATCTTTACAATAATCTTGTGAGGATGCGATGGTTATCACATCCATTTTAAAGATGAGAACATTGAGTGTTAGAATGCTGAATCAACTTATTCAAAGGGACACAGCTCGTAATTGGCTAAATTAAAGCTTCCTATTACTAATCTGAATTGCAGACTTGCCGCTTAAATGTTGGTATTTCTCATGGTTCCTTTCTGCACTTGGTTCCCTTCTATTGTCTCAGAGTCGGTCTTCTCTCTCTTTGGTTAGTGTCTCCCATCCCCATTGTATCTAGAGCCATTTATAATTGATGACTTCCAGTGCCTGTGTTTTAACTCTCCACCTCTTTTCAAAATTTCCTGACCACATTTGAAACCACTGGCCACTGGAAATTCCAGAGATGGGCGGATTCAACCTATCAAGACCCTGATGCATAATCTTTTCTTTAAAGGATCCTGGGTGTCTTAGTGCATTGTGCTTTGGGCTGCTAACCTCCAGGTCAGCATTCAAACCAACTAGCTGCTCCATGGGAGAAAGAGGAGACTTTCTGCTCTCGTGAATATTGACACCCCGGGAAAACTAAATGGGGCAGTTCTTCTCTGCCTTAATCTTTACAGGAACTGATTGCCTCATGCAGGCATCCTCAAACTACGGCCCGCGGGCCACATGAGGCCCACTGCAGACACTTATCCGGCCCGCCGGGTGTTTTTGCCCCATTGTTTTTTTACTTCAAAATAAGATATGTGCAGTGTGCATAGGAATTTGTTCATAGTTTTTTTTTTAAAACTATAGTCCAGCCCTCCAACGGGTCTGAGGGACAGTGAACTGGCCCCCTGTTTAAAAAGTTTGAGGACCCCTGCATAGGATTGCTATAAGTCAGAGTTGACTAGATGGCAGTGAGGTTTTTATTTTGTTTCTTTAAAACCGTTACTCATTCTAAATTTTCTTTCGCAGGAAACAGTACAAAAGGCATAAATTTAAAAACAGTAACTTGGCATCAATCTTGACTTCTTCCTGTCTTCCTTATTCACCCACATCTGGAGGGTTTGGGGGACCTATTGATTCAGTGGCTTCCCTGTGTATCTGTTGAATCTGTCACGTCTCTCTCTTGCTCTGATATGTTCAAACTTGCCTTGCCTGGTTCACTGTAGGAGATTCATTTGTTTGTTTTGAGTACCTTATGCTGGTGTCCTGACCAGTTTGGCAGCCACTAAAACATGGCATAGTGGATTATAAATTGGGATGCTAACCACAAGGTCAGTAGTTCAAAGCCACCATCAGAGCAAGATGAAGCTTTCTACTTCAGTAAAAAGTTACAGTCTCTGAAACCCACATCAGTTCTACCCTGTTCTATAGGGTCTCTGTGAGATGGAGTCGACTTCATGGCAATGAGAACAAAGGGCTACTTTGTGTTTTAAAATCAGAAAAGGTATGCATTAGGTTTCTAGCCTACCACCCTATATGTTCTATGTGCACGCTGATCAATGAATCCAAGAAGCTAGACTATAGAAAGAGAAACATGCATGCATCAGGATTGAAGGAAGACTCATTAACAACCCGATATAAGAAAGGGACTTAAGTTTTGCTTGCTGAAGCCAAGGGGACCTGAAACATTTACTGGTCAGGATCAAAGACTACAGTCCCAGTATTGATTACAATTAATGTCAGGGAAACAAAAGTCTTCACAGCTGGACCAGTACACAACATCATCATGATACATGGAGAAGAGATAGAAGCTATCAAGGATTTTATGCTATGTGGATCCATAATCAATATTCATGGAAGCAGCAGCCAAGAAGTTAAACAACAGATTGCATTGAGCCTGTCTGCTGCACAGAAACTTTTCAATGAGTTGAAGAGCAGAGCTGTCACTTTGAGGATGAAGTGGTGCCTCATCCAAGGCAGGATGTTTTCAATCACATTAGATGCATGGGAGAGCTGGACCATGAGTAAGGAAGACTGGAGATGAAATCCTACATTTGAATTATGGTGCTGGCAAAGCATAGTGTAAGTAGTATAGATTACCAGAAGAGCAAGCAAATCTCCCTTGAAGGAAGCGCTGCCAGATGCCCCTTAGACAGGAGAAAGGCAAGATTTCATCTCACACACTTTAGACATGTTATCAGGAGGGACAAGTCCCTCAAGAAGCTACTGATTAATAGCATGCTGATTAAAATAGAGGGTCAGTGAAAAAGCTGAGCCTTGATGAAATGGAATGACACGGTGGCTGTAACAAAGGACTCAAACACAACTGCAATAGGTTCAAATATAATAGCAATTGTGAGGACGGGGCAATGTCCCATACTGTTTGTTGTACACGGGATTGCTTTGAGTTGGAGCTCACTTGACCACACCTAACAGCGACAACAGACTCTTGCTATGTGGTGAATCCAAATTGAGATGTGCTGAAAGTGCACTGGATTCGGAAGACTTCCCAAATCCCAACTCACTGCTCTTGAGTCGGTCCGACACACAAGGATCCTGTAGGAGAGAGCAGAACTGCCCTGATGGGGACTTTATGTCTTTAAGAAGGGGGAAAGGTTGATCTTTCTCCTCTAGGGAAGTTGGTAGTCTGGAATGGCAGACTTTGAAATTAGCAGGCCAAGTCATTACCCACAGGGCCACCAGGGTCCATTTTAAAGACTTAAGTATTAAAATATATATAATATACATTTATACATATATTATATATCTTCATATATATATAATGTCTTACATATCTTATAAAATATCTTCTTTATCGTAGTACAACAGTTACTGCTGAGTTGATCCTCACTCATGAGACAGCTCATGCAGCACAGGGTAGAACTGTGCTGTCCGTTGGGTTTGTAATGACTGCTTTTTCAGAAGTTGATCACCAGGCCTTTCTTCCAGAGTGCCCCTGGGTAGACTTAAATCTCCCAACTTTCATGTTAACAGCCAAGTTGGCTAGCCATGTGTACTACTTATGGAGCCCTTTTATTAATGTTATTTTGATTGATTATATGTTGACATGGTGATCTTATATATTCCATGACAAAATAATAATAAAGGTAACTTGAAATTTTCCCATGTTTTTAATGGGACCCTCAGAAAACCTTAAATTTTATGTGTGGATTGCATTCCACTTGATCAATTAGCATTGCTCTGTAGATTCCCCGTTATCAGTAGATGCCGTTTCAGTTATCAGTAGATAACTGTATCATAAACCACCCCCAAACCTAAAACAAGAGCCATTTTGTAAGAGCTCACAAATGCCAACATTAGCTGGAGAGCTCCTCTACTGCTCTTGCTGGGTGTTCCTCTGCTGTTCCAGCCAGTTGAACACTTGGCTAGAAGCTACCATTTGTCTGTCAGTTTCTCATATCGTACTGGCTTGTGGACTGCTGTGATGCTGGAAGCCGTGCCTCTGGTATTTCCAATACCAACGGGGTCACCACAAGCGAACAAGTTTCAGCAGGGCTTCCAGACTACGAACAGAACAGGAAGAAGGAATAGGCTGTCCACTTCTGAGGGATTGGCCACTGACAAACTTTTGAATAGCAAGAGGACATTGTCAAATACTGAAAACTGCATAAACAGCAGAAGGAAATTGTCAGATATAGTGGCCAGAAGATGAGCCACTGAGGTTGGAAGGCACTCAAAATATAAATGGAGAAGAGCTGCCTTCTCAAAGTAAAATTGACCACAATGACATGCGTGGAGAAACTTTCATTTGCTCATTGGGTATGACTCAAAATATGAAGAAAACAGCTAGTCATATTTGAAACTTGGAGTGTATGAGGTATGAATCTAGGAAAATTTGACAGCTTCAGAAGTGAAATGGACTGCACAGAGATCAGTATCTTAGGCATGAGTAAGCTTACATTGATGGTGGTGCCATTTTCCATCAGACAGCCTTGCGGGTTAATATGCAGGGAATGACAAGTTCAAGAGGAATGGCATCGCATTCTTCTTCAATAAGGACCTTTCAAGTTCTAGAAGTGCAATGCTGTCTGTGATAGCATAATACCTATCTACATACAAAGACAGCAAGGCAACAAAACTGTTATCAAATTTATACACTACAGCCAATGATGAATAAATTGAAGAATTTTACGAATGTCTTCAGTCTGAAAGTGATCAGACATGCAATCAAGATGTATTGCTAACTATTGGGACCCAAAAATTGGAACCCAAAGAAAGAGGAAGGAAGAAGAGTTTTTGGAAAATATGGCCTTGTTGAGAGAAACGAAGCTAGATATTACATGATAGAATTTTGCAAGACCAGTGACTTTTTATCACAAATAACCTTTTTACAACAACTCAGAAGGTGACTCAACAAGGGGATTTCTTCACAGGAATACATAGAACTCAAATTGACCACATGTGTAGGAAGATACAATAGAGCCCTGCTGGTGTAGTGGTTACACATTGGACTTTGAGGTGCAAGGTCAGTAGTTCAGAAATCACTAGCTGTAAACCGTTACAGTCTCAGAAACCCACAGGGGCAGTTCTGCCTTGCTCTACAGGGTCACTATGAGTCAGAATGACTAAATGGCAGTGAGTATTCATTTTAGGAGAAACTCAGTATCAGCAGATAAACCAGGCAAGGGACTAACTGTAGGGCAATATATATATATATATTCAGATTGAAGCTGAAAAAAATTAAAGCAAGTTCATATTACTACCTTCAGTATATCCCACCTGAATTTTGAGAATATCTCAAGAACACATTTTCTACATTGAACACTAATGACAGAAGACATGATGAGCTGTGGGAGCACATCAAAAACACCATTTATGAAAAAAGCAAAAGATCATTAAAAAGATCAGCGTCAATGTCAGGAAGACTCTGAAATTTGTAGAGTAGCTAAGGCAAATGCAAGAAATGATGAAGTCAAAGAGCTGAATAGAAAATTACAACAGGTAAGTTGAGAAGACAAAATATTATAATAAAATGTGCAAAGATCTTGGGTTAGAAACCAAAAAAGAAGAACATGCTCAGTATACCTTAAACTGAAAGAACTGAAGAAAATATCAAGTGTTGAGTTATAATATTGAAAGATTAAATGGACAAAATGTTAAGTTAAATGCAGGAAGAATCAAGAGAAGATGGAAAGAATATGCAGAATCACTCTACCAAAAAGAACTAGTTGACATTCACCCATATTGAGAAGTAGCATATGACCAAGAACCAAATAGTACTGAGAGGAGAAGTTCAAGCTAGACCAAAAGCAGTAGCCAAAAACCAAGGATCCAGCAATTAATGGAATGTGAATTTCAGTGTTTCAACAAACTAATGAAGCACTAGAAGCACTCCCTTGTCTATGCCAACAAATCTGGACAACAGCTAGTTGATTGGAGGAGGTCTGTATTACTCTGGATACTTTAGAGAATCAAATCCACAGAAACTCATTATAAGAGAGAATTTTATGTAAAGGTTAAGTGCGCATCAAGAAAACATCCCAACCCGGTGCTCCCCAAGCCCACAAATCCAACATTAACGTATTAACCCATGTGTCTAACACCAGTCCACAAAGTCCTCCTCCATCTCATAAAACAGACACAATGTCAATGGCAGGAGGAAAGCCGAGTCAGTGAATGTGTAAGCATCTCAGCACTGGCAGGGGTCTCCACATGGCTGCTGCAGCACCCAGGGCTGCATCGGGGTAGGTCCATGCGGTTTCTCCTAGGGGATGTCTTGCAGGAAGTGAGCCTGGCCAGCTGAAGCAGGGAACTGGCTCAGGCAACTTCACCCTGGTCCGATGATCACAAAGCAAGAGACCCAAGAACTCGAAAGGTGAGGCTCACCGAGCCATATCCCTCCACCCTTCAATTAACCCCACATGTGTTTATTGGCCAGGTTGGCACAATAAACTACCTACCTCAAGGTCCATATTTCTAACCATTTTAAAGAAAGATGGCCTAATAGAATGAGAAAATTATAGAGCCAATAGCATTGCGTAAAAGTGACATTTTGCTAAAGATCATTCAACAATGGTTGCAGCAGTACATTGACAAGGAGCTGCCTGAAATTCAGACCAGAGTTAGAAGTAAACTTGGAATAGGGATGTCTGATGGATCTTAACTGAAAGCAGAGAATACCAGAAAAATGTTTACTTGTGTTTTAGTGACTATGCAAAGCCATTCAACTAGATCATAATGAACTATGGGTAACCTTGAGAACAGGGGGAATTCCAGAGCAGCACATTGTGCTCATGTGGAACATGTACATGGATCAAGAGTCAGTGGTGCAAATGGAACAAGGAAATACTGCATAGTTTAAAATCGGAAAAGGTGTGTGTCAGGGTTGCACCCTCTCACCATACATGTTCAATCTGTATGCTGAGTAAATAATGAGGAGCTGGACTCCTGTTAAGAAGAAGTCAGCATCAGGTTGGAGGAAGGCTCATTACCAACCCGAGATAGGCAGATGACACAATCTTGCTTGCTGAAAGTTCGGAGAACTTGAAACATTTGCTGACGAAGATTAAGAATTGCAGCCTCAATATAGATTACAACTTATTGTAAAGAAAATCTCCACAACTGCACCAATAGGTAGCATCATAATAAATGGAGAAAAGAGTGAAGACGTTTTCAAAAATTTCGTCTTGCTTGGATCCACTATCAATGCTCATGGAAGCAGCAGTCAACAGATCAAATGATATATTCCATTAGATAAATCTGCTGTACAAGACCTCTTCAAAGTGTTGAAAAGCAATGATGTTCCTTTGAGGACTAAGGTGCACCCGACCCAAGTCATGATGTTTTCAGTGAACTCATATGCATGTGCAAGTTGGAGAGTGAATACAAAAGACCAAAGAAGAATTGATGCATTTGAATTACGATGCAAGTGAAGAGTACTGAAAGGATCATGGACCACCAAGAGAACAAGTAAGCCTGTCTGAGAAGAAATACAGCCAGAATGCTTTTTAGAAGCAAAGGAGACTTTGTCTCATTTACTTTGGACTTTTTATTAGGAGAGACCGGTCCCTGGAAAAGGAAATCATGCTTGGTAAAATAGAGGGACAGCGAAAAAGAGGAAGGCCCCGAACAAGATGGCATGGCTCAGTGGCTAGAGTGATGGATTCAAAATCACAACCTGCGGGGATGGCAGGGTTTGTCTTCCATTGTGCATGGGACCTCTGGGAGTCAGCCCCAACGCAGAGGCCGCTCACAGCAGCAGCAGCAAGGCCAGAAGTGTGGAACCATCATGTGCCTCTTTGAGACACTTCTCCTTGCTACTTTCATTGTCCAGAGCCACCAGACTGACTTCGTCAGTGATGCACGTGGACTTCTGGAGGGGACTCAATAGTCTCTAAGAAGGGCAGGAAGCTGACTCCACCAGGCTTCTTAATGTGTGAGCTTGGAAATCCTGGAACATTGTTTCCTCTGCATTGTATTAACCAAAAGGGAGGGCTAGAGGCTCCAGCTCTTGAAGGGAAACTCTGCCTTGCCAGGATAGGAGTACTTTGGGGCCACCTTGAGGATCAGCTTTCCCAGACTGCCACTGCATTTACTTAAGGTGGGGCTTCAGGGTCTGTATATCTTACAAGCATTCTGAAGGATGTGGCTCTAGGGGACTTTCCTCATGTAATGGAGAGTAAGACCTTTTTAATTTATTTCTTTTCCCGGTATCTGTTACCCCTAGCAGTTTAACTGTAAAAGAAATCCAGAAAGAGGCAAAAGGAAAGTCTTACTTTTCTCCCTGGATTTGAATCATCCATTGTTATTTTGATTAACCCATAGCCCACTGCCTCAAGCTGAATCTGAAAGCAACTGTGTATAAGGTTTCAAGACTCAATCTCAGGAGCAGACAGCTTCATTTGTCTTTTAAGGAGCAGCTGCGTTTGAAGAACTGACCTTGGGGTCAGCAACCCAACACCTAGCACACAGCACCATTATCATGTATAGTTCCAGACTGGTTGTGAAATTGCTGTTGTTACTGCCAGCCAGCACTAGGTAGGGTTAAAGCCAGACTCCATGGCGCTAAGGAGCTTGCTGGTAGTGAATATAGCAGCACCTTCTCACAGGAACAGGTGTACTTCCTGCACTCAGATGAGCACTCCAACCTTCAGGGCCCCTCAGGGGTCATGCTATGGCTTGGCTTTGGTGGTCATTTCATGGTCGGTTTGGAAAAGACTGCAGATCTGGCTGCCTCATCTGGGCTCTAAGAGAAGCTTCCTGACTTTACAGGGTGGATATCTGGAAAGAGGAGGCAGCTGGGAAGCCCTCCCTCAGAGGCAAGAATAGTTGATGTTGGGTGAGGGCTAGGGCAGGGTAGAGCCAGTGAGAAGAGCTCTCCAGGTGGCTTGTGTGTGCTGTTGCAGTTCCCTGGGATCTGAGTGTACCCTGCTTCCTCCCCGACTCCTGCCCCCTGCATACACACAGGCACACACCCACTGTTCTTTATCACTGGACCCTGGTGACCTTTGTCAGGGTACTGCATTGCCAGCTCCCCGTGAGACCATGAGCCCCACCGATTGGAGGCTTCATTCCATTTTATTTTCTGGTTGTGTCCCCAGTGTCTAGCAGAAGACAAGGCACAAGGCTAGCATTAAATGAATCAAGTTCATCATTACAGAGTGTGAATATTTATCCACGTACTGTACTCTTTATTCCAGCAAATATTTATTGAGCATTGGCTCAGCCAAGATACTGGGGATACAGCAATGAATAAAATAGGCACGCATTCCTGACCTCTTGAGCATCCAAGAAGGTGGATGTGTACAGCATACAAAAGAAATAAGTAAAGTCTCTCCTAAAATGTGATGAATTCATTCTGTGGAGAAAAATAGAGCAGAGAGAAGAGAGGCTGTAATGGCGGTGGCAACCTGAAGTAAGATTGTCCAGGAGAATCTGAGTGAGAGACTTGAAGGAGCCAAATTTCAAACTATTAATAAGCATCTATGGATCTATTTCTGGAGAAGGACTTCTAGAGCTATGCAGCATCCAGAACCACATGACAGAAAGGGTACTATTTGTGTATGTGTACACAAAACTTTATGCATTTGTGTGATGTATGTTCATGGACATGTCTGCATGTTTATGTGCATGTCATGTGTGTTCATGTATTTCGTGTGCACTACTTGTTTGCATTCATGTGCATACATGCATGTGTTTATGGTTGCATGCATGTGCATCTGTGTGTGAAGTATATGCATCTATGCATGTGTATGTGGTATATATGTGTACTGTGTTTGTGTGTGTGTAGCCTGGTGCTGAGGACAAAAGCCCTCAAATTGACCTTCATGGTTTGAATCTGAGCTCTGCCACTCTAGCTATGTGATTTAAGGGACATTTTTAACCATTTTGTGCCTTCACGCTTCATCTATAAAATTGGATGCATCAAACTCATATGGTTCGTTTGGGGATTAAGTAAATCCAGATCTACAAGACATTGAGAACAGTATCTGGATTGCACCAGGAAGCACTCGCCATTGTTATCCTTATTTCTTTAGAAGAATGTGGGATTTAGTTGTTACTTCAAGTAATTCTCTCTTTTTGTCTCTCTTTTCAGGGAGGTGAAAAAAAGAACAGATGCGGATGACAGCAAATCCATTACCAACTTGACAGGAACCAAGAAGTCAACACAAATGAAGAATTGTTGTAATGGCTAAACCCCAAACATCCTTGACCTCTGAAACCTGCATATTTATCATGCTGAATTGATGTGACCTATTTGATTTTACATACAGTGGTGTGGTCTTTGACCACTATTATATGTAGAGTTACAACATGGAAAACCCCAAACCTAGGTTGAGTCTCAATAAAAGATTGTGCCCTCCGGTTAAATGCAACTGTTTTGCCCTGACACAGTGAAAAAGAAAAGTCTACATCTTTTTAAAGCGGTAAAACAAACACAAAACACATGCTCAGATAAAGTTGTAAAGAAACTTGCTACAGTAATTGGATTCATGTAGTACCTGGATTTGTTTGGTAGCCTATGGCAACACGTGCTTAGAATATTTGATGCTAAAGTACTAGTAAACAGGGATCGACCGCCTGATTGATAAATAGCCCTGTGTCCTTTGATGGGCGCCCATCCACGTTAGACCTCTTTCCTCCTCTGAAGCAAATGACTCAGTCTGGAAGTCTACCCTTTCTGAACCCTAGGAATGAATGCTCAGATTCCACTGGGCGTGAAGCAGAAGGAACGAGAGAATGATGGCCAGTTGATAAGGACTCTTGATATTTATGAATTTTTTAATATTGGTATATCAATTGAGTTTTATCATTGCTTAAATAAAAGCTAAAAATGGTATTGTTTCAGGCTTCTGGGAATATAGAAATATATTTTTTAAATATAAAGAAAGCATTTTTGAGACAAAAAAATAGTTGTTTATGTCAAGGGAAATTTAAAAATATCAGAATAGTAAAAATCCAAGATTTAACATAAATCTTTGTTTGGTGAAAATATGTACAGCCACAAAATACTGAAAGTTCTTTGCTTGAAGAGATAATACCACTTAGTGGTTGCCAGAGGCTGGGGAGCAGGAGGGGATGTCTCGTCATGACTAATGAGAACTCAATTTCATTTTTGGCAGGTGAAGAGGTAACAATGGCTGTACAGCTTTGTGTCTGTACTTAAAGATCAGTAAAAGGAAAAATGTATGGTGTGTTAATTATATCTTGAAGAAAAATAAACTAGCACTTAAAGCAGGTTAATTTTGCCAAAGTGAAAACATGCATGCTTACTTCAAACCTTCCCACGGTTTAAAAGTCTCCACTATAATGCAAATCCTGAGCTTCCCAATCTGTCTGATGAACTCTTACCCGTCATAAACGAGGAAAGAAAATGTGAAGTTTGGTGTTTGGACAGTAACCTGTGTAAAATGAAGTGGCCACTGATAAAGGAATACCAGAGTGCTCCATTAGTACTCAGAGTCTTGCTCTCAGCCCTCCTCAAGGGGGACCGAGACACCTGCTGTCATTGACTTGAACCAACTTTATTAATCACAGCAAGAGATTTCACTTAACTCTCTTCGTATAGGCCCGGGTCCCCGGTGGCTTGCTGTAAACGCTTAAATATCTGTTATTTTTATATTACAGTTGCTGCCCAGTTTGACTCACAGTGACCTCATGTGTCTCAGAGTAGAACTCTGATCCAGAGGATTTTCAATGGCTGATTTGTCAAAGACCCATGGCGGTCTTTGAGGACACAGCCTTGTGGGTTTCAACCCCTCACCCTTTGACTAATAGTTGAGGACTTAACTGTTTGTTCTAGCCAGTGACTCCCTTTGATTGTATTATACAAGTTCATGTAAGCTAAAAATGTTCTTCTTGTTGAAATAAGACAATTCTATGGAGGGATCCTATTTGTTTTTCTTATGATCATAACTTAAATTCTCCAAGGTTCATTTTTTATAATGAAAATTGACCAGATAAGTCACACAAAGCTATTATCAATAGCCACAGCATCATTTAGCTTTTAAAAACATGCTTTCTCTCTTTATTGTGGCATTAGGATTTTTAGTGTTACTGGGAATTCGAGTCTGTCCCTAGCACTTCCACCATGAATACCTAGTTCATAGTCCTGGAGATAAAGATTACTCTTTTCCCAAAGTGGATGATGGACTTTGTGAGGTGTTAAAACAAATGGGACTGAGGAGTGGTGGCTTGTGGTCTGGTGAGACAAAGGTTTGCTACCACTAATGACCTTAGTAGTATCTCTGGAGGCCAAGTTCAAATGCAGCTGATAAATGTATTCATGTGAAAGACACAGTCTTAGTATATATGTTATCTTGTTACCTTTATTTATTTCCTCCTGACATTTTTCTTTATAAATTATTTCACAGTCTGTAAATAAGAGCATACATTTGATACACAAGTATTATCTTGCCTTTGCCTCTGAATTGAGCCAGCACATTCAAATTAATTGTAGATTACATAGATGCTTACAGTGGACAAAGCAATCATGTTTAACTATTTAAATTAGATAAATATTTTTTGGCAACATAATCCAACTAGAGATCGATAGCTCTGGTTAACTTTTGTTTGAACAAAAACTTCTTAAAGCTCTTTAAGCTACATTGCTTAGAGATCATTACCAACATTTTGATTCTTATGATGTTCTCAAATTTAGGTTGTAGTTTTAGCAAAACTAAGAGTATTCCATGTCTGTCGCTTAGATTTAAGTTGATATATTTGCATATTCCTTTGCTAGTAATTACCTTGCCTTTATTTCTCTTTTGAGACCTTTAAACTTCACAAGTATGCTACAATCCTGTTTGATTTGTTTTGACTTCATCATGGAAAAGAATGTGGGAGAAAGAAACGTGTTTCCCTCCTAACGTTTAGCCCCATGCATTTTCTTAATTTATTTGATCCCCTTGCTGCCTCCTATGACATATGTGACATTTGATTATTTAATGCTAAGTGCAATTTGCATAAACCCAAGTTACACAACCCTCCTGCTGAAGATAAAGTTGAGGTTAAAGATAAAGATTTATGTTCCTATTTGTACAGCTATTGGCTTCAGAGTGATGGTTTTGTGAGCTTTTATTGTATATGTGCATAAGAAATTTAATATGTATATAGAAAGTAGACCTCTGAGTATTGAGTAATTGTTTTATGACTTTGATTTATTCAGTTTACATTTTCATAGTATGGGCCATATTTCGTTTATACTGTTTATTTCTTTTCAAACCATTAATAATTATACCATAAAGTATAATTTTATAGCAATGCAAATGTCTAAGGAACTACAAATTTTTTTCTGCATTGTAAATACAATAAAGCTTGCTTCTTTTGGCCTTTTGGGTGTTTCCTTCAGCTTTTTTTTAGGTATCCCTGAAGTAATTTTGATGCTAGGATGTGTCTGTATTAAACCATATCTTTAAAACACTTGTTTTTCTGGCCTTGGCTAACTGCCTGGTGGGAGCAAGGAATGACAGAAACCTTGAGATTAGGACCGTGATGTGCACAGCTAAGGCCCAGCTATGCCTTTGTGGCCGGCGTCCTAGGTAGACCAGCTTTGGCATGACAGCCCTCAACAGTAAAGTTTTGTTAGAGAAGTTTGAGGGTGTTCTCTGGTTCCCTTCATAACCTCTGATAGGTTAGAGCTTCACCTAACGCCCACCACCCCTCCCCACCACACACACGCCACTTAGTTGTACCCTATTCATTCTCCCATTTTAGCTTAAATACAACTTCCTCAGGGAAGCTATAGTTGATCACATAAAGAGGTCATCTCATCAACTGGGGAGCATGGCACTTTTGATAACGTCAGTTATGCAGCAACTATGCAGAGTTCCCATAGGCTTCTCAGCTCGCTATTTGTCCAGTTAATGTGCACTCTGTGCCTTCTGTAGTCTAGTCGCTTGAAGGATTGTAAACAGATTTGGCCCTTGAAGGAGTTTACCACTCCTGGGATTTTACATTCAGTGGGATTTCAGCAGAACCCTGAGAATGCGTGTTGTGTGCATATGCGCGCGCACACACACACACACACACACACACACACACACACACACAGCAAGCCATAGATAGTTAAACGAGCTCATGGTCTACCATAAAGGATGTCTATGTATCTGTGTAGATACATAGTCAAATGATTATGTTAGGCTGGGTTGTCTAGAAAACACAATCAGTGACACTCAAATGTGTGTAAGAAAGAACTGTGTACCAAGAAGTTACTTCAACCCAATCCAACTCAAGTGGATGGGTCTGATAACTCGCTGGGACCCTCCTCAGATTCACATAGCTGCAGGTCAATGGCGCAGAAAGGGGAAGCAGGAAGCGGGGATGTAACAAACTGGTAGGTACAAAGACATGTGGATCCAGGGTTGGTGGGATCATGGCTGGGCACCAACAGCTCCCAAGGTCAGTGGCCCACATGGGGCCACCCTTGGAGTCAGATATCAAATCCAAGAAAGGAGGGAGATGAAGGGCAAGAGAGAGACACCTCACTACCTTTCAAAAAGGCCATGCCTCCAGGGAGGCATTATCAGGCTACCAGCTGATTGGTATGTTGAACTTCACCCCTACCTCTATACAGGTACCTCAAGTGGTGGCAGGCACCATCAAGTGGACATAAGATCTAACCACCACATGGCTCTAACCAAAAGGTTATCAGGCCAAACCAATCATTGGCTTCCAAGAGAGCACAGCCTTAAAAAGTGTTCTGAGCAGAGCTTAAAGATCACTCACAGTGTAGGAACACCAGCTCGTGCTTCAAAGATGGCTCCGACAACTAAGCAGGCACTCCTCTATTGCCTTGCCTGCCTTTCTGCCTGCATAATACACCCTTCTGCCAAATATAGCCAAGCTGCCAGAGCCAGCCAGAGGCACTGTGAATACTCCCTACTCCCTCTTTCTGGAGCTTTGATTATGTTAGCATCAGGGGGTCTTGATTGCTCTCCACTCTTGGATCAGCTCTCCAGTATAAAAGGGAGAATGCTGGCCCCCACCCCCATCAATGGGATTTTTCCTGTACAGATGTTGCTCATTGTATGAAACAATGCTCTTCATTTGGGCCTGAAAATTCCCAAATATAATAAATTAGTGACTCTCAGATTAGCTCCCGTTGAATTTGGGGGTTTCCTGGCACCCATCTGTAGAGAGTCTCCCTCGTGGGGTTGAGTATATGACACACAAGTTGAATGATTCTCAATGTTCTTGGAGAAAAAATATCTCAGGACTTTATGAACATAATGTGTACCTAACCTTTGTTACATGAAACTCTTTCTTTTGCCCTGACTCACTGAGCTTAAGTACTTGGAGATGGGTGACTGTGTTAATCTGGGTTGACTAGAGAAACAAATCCAGTGATAGTCATATATGTATAAGAAAGAGTTTTATATCAAGAAATCATCCCAGTCCCAGCCAACTCAAGTACGTAATTCTGATACGTATCCAGAATTCTCTCTTCAGACTCATGCAGCCACATGCAATGATGCAGCATGCAGACTGATCACAGGCAGGTGAGTTCACAGTCATACGGATTCAAGGTCAAAGGAAATAAGTCAGGGCTCTGACAGCTCACAAGATCAGCAAGTAGGAAGAGGAAAGAAACCAGAGAAAGGGGGAAGGCCTCCCACCCAGGAACAGCATCAAGCTGTGATGGGATGGACATGTTTGACTCCACCCCTCGCCAGGACTATGTAGTTGAAATAAAATTTTATAACTACCACAGTGACTATAATTCTATGAGTGTTCTGCTTCAAATTCGAGTTGACTCTTTATGGGATAACTTTATACAATAAGTTTGGAATTTTCCCATGTGTAGAAATACCTCTGTTATTTAAGAGGGCTCCAGACCTGAAGGTTATGCTAACGAACTGATTCAGGTAGGGGTTGGACTGGCCAGAAAGACTACCTTGTGATTTCAGGACAGGGTTTATTTTTGTGTTTTTTTTAAATCATTTTATTAGGGGCTCATACAACTCTTATCACAATCCATACATACATCAATTGTGTAAAGCACATTTGTGCATTCATTGCCCTCATCATTCTCAAAAGATTTGCTCTCCACTTAAGCCCTTGGCATCAGCTCCTCATTTTTCCACTCCCTCCCTGCGCCCCCCCTCCCTCATGAACCCTTGATAATTTACAAATTATTATTTTGTCATATCTTACACTGTCCGAGGTCTCCCTTCACCCACTTTTCTGTTGTCCGTCCCCCAGGGAGGAGGTTATATGTAGATCCTTGTAATCGGTTCCCCCATTCTAACCCACCCTCCCTCCACACTCCGGGTATCTCTGACCCCGGTCAGATGTGGAACAGAATTGGGAACAGAATTGAATTGCATTGGAGCAATTTGACAGCATGGTTTGGTGGCAGAAAAGTGGGACGGGGAATTAGATCTCTCCATGAACTACCTGAATAGTCCTTGCGGTGTTAGAATGTCTATGGTTTGGGTAGAGTTTTTATCCCTTAATCTCCCTCCCTCCCTCTCTCTTTCCTTCTCTCTGGTCAGGTACAGAAGAAGGGGCGAGCAGGCCAGGGTGCTCTGCTTCCAGGTAAGAAGGGAAGTAAGATATGACCTGGTTGCTAGTAACACCACCGTCAAACATCCTTTTCTTCATAAAATATCAAATTAAATAAGATCGCTACTAAAGCACTGACCATCAGGTTCTTAGTTATTGTTTTTATAAGTAGTCAATTATTTGTAAACACTTAGTAAATTAAGCTTCAGTCTTAGGGAAGAAGAAATGTACATATGAATGAGATATATAAAGAAATATATCACATAACAACTCGTTAGAAGAAATTCAAGAAACTTAGGTGAGATATAATTTTTTATCCTTCCCTGATAAGATACTTGAAGTCTTACGAAAATCTTTCTTCAGACTCACTGTATTTCTCCCTTCCTTCATTCTTTTTTTTTGTTGTTGTTGTTTTTAAGTATGCACTCATTTATCTAAATTTTCTTTAGTCATGAAATATTTAGAATTCTTGCTTTGAGGTGTGTGTGTTTGTGTGTGTGTGTGTGTGTGTGTGTAAAAGGAAGAGGCTCAAACAATGATTAAGACCATCTGTGCCCTAAGGAACTCAGCTTTGAACAAGTTCAGAGCCGCG